>NC_134238.1:42274941-42579822 GCF_965152275.1 Natator depressus | reverse complement strand
CTGGGAAGGGTCTTTACGGAAATATTATTAATTCCAGTGCCTGTTCTGATACTCTGAGGAGACGTTGTCGGGGAAATTGCAGATATGGGATGCTTTAAATAAAAAGCAACCACAAGCTGGAGATGCATTTTTTATTCTGCTTTCCCCTCTTTTAATTTCTTTATGCATTTATAATGAACCTCTGGTGAACAGATGGCAGCTAGTTCCTCACAATGATACTTTACTAGTTGTGGCAAGATGATGATGATGATGATGATGAAGCAGTTATCCATTAATCCTGTGGCAGCTGATGGTTACAAGCACCAGGGCAGGTCACCCCTGTTTATAAGGTTATTCAAAACTGGAGATTTTTTTTCTTTTCCACTAATTCTTTGGGGAAATTTTCTGAAATGTTAATTTCCTATTCTCATGCCTTGGAAATGTCATCAAGATGCTAATACCTTGGGAAAAACATGCATGTAGAATCATATTTTTTTGCATGTTCTTGCAGTGAAGACGCTTTCGGATAAGAAGGGACCCATTTTAACTCCTTTAAAAAAAAAAGGGACCAGTTTTGAATTGGCAATGATCAAATTTCCATCACTTCGAATTGCATTGCAAATAATCACCAAACTCCATGTTTACTCTTTTCAAGCCTCTACATTTTTCATCCGCAAAGTAAAAAATTTCTCTAATGAATAAAAAGCTTTTCAGTGTAAAACAGACATGAGAAAGTATTACTGACGTAACAAATTGGACATTCATACTCTTCTGGATGCCCAAATTATAGGCCTGCATTTTAGGACAACTCCTGCAAACACTGTGTATTAGCCCAACTGTGTTATGTTCAAAACATACACCCCGAGAAGTTGGTTAAAAACATAAATCCTCTTGCTGGAAGTTTGCAATGTGACTCTACTTTATTTCTTAGAAGTCAGAATGAATACACACAAAAAACCCCAGACAGAAAGAGGAAACAGGCTGCTTCCTAAAACGGAGTGGCACAGTTCACCCTACCTTGCTTTAAGCTGGCTGTGTCCAGATTGACTGCTGAATGCTCTTCTCCTTCCCCCCGCAAAACACACACACACACACATGCATGGACCACCTCTAGCACAGTCCTCAATCCACCACAAAGTGCCCTAGGGATTCCCACGGGGACTGAGCTGGAAGAAATCCCAGCGCCCAATCCACAGTGCTAGCAGTAAGGATGCCACGGTGAGGCTACACTACTGACCCTTCAGGATTACAGTAGCTCCTGCAGCTGCTGTGCCAACTACTCTGCTAAAGAGAATGTCCAGCGGAGCTGCAAAATTGAGAGTCCCTCCACCCTGGCACTCTGCACTCTAGACTGCAGGGCACTGTGGCAGCAAAGCTGCCCAGGACACAGTCCCATGGGGTTCCATATTTGTGCTCTCTTTTTTTCCCCAGATAAAACGTGCTCCAATTCTGACTAAAACTGCATTTTGTATAACTGCCAAAACTGAAAACCAAACCTCAGGACTCAGTGAAAAAGGCTTCTTTCCTTCTCAGATAAGGTTCTGCAAGTCGAATTAGACTCCCAGTGACTCCTGTGCAATCCCACAGCCTTCAGTGGATGTATACTGGTGTGACTCTCTTAGACTTCATTAACACTTCTATTGACAACGCACGTGTGGAAATGGAACCCAGCTCACTCTGCAGTGATCATAAATACAATTTTAAAATGTCCTGGTTTTCCTAAGATCTCCACTTAAAGCAATTCATTTGGAAAGCTAATAAGAGAAAAATGAAAATAGAGGAATCAATCACTGATCGTTGTTACTATTTTGTCTCTTTTTTAAATCAGAAACACACTAAGCAATTATAAGTACTTTGTTCCAACTACTCTCATGTTATCCCTTTCCCTCCGATCAGTGAACAACCTGTCTCACTAATGAATATAGACAGCAGTTGCAGATTAGAAGCTGTTTATTTACATATTTTGAGCTTGCATTTTGAAACGCATTACTAGATTATGTTACTCTGAAAGCCTCTTGGAAGATGTTCAGAACAATTGTAAACCAGAGCAGTCACATCCTGAGCTTCCTTATGAAAACTGCAATCCTGAAGTCGTTATTCAGTCCTTACTCTGGCAAAACTCCCATCACAGTCAATTTAGAGGAAAAAAAATATAAGGTTCATAGTTTGAGGCATTCAGCACTGCTAACCGTTCAACACACAATCATCTCCTCTCACAGAAGCAACCATTGTATGAACAACGGAATGTGAAATATCACATTTAAACAATGCCTGGCAGAATCAAGTCAGCAGAAATTCACACAAATGCAGGAACATTTCGGGTGGGGTTCTCAAAATGGCCTAACTCTGTTCCCATTCAGGTCAAAGTTCAAATTTCCCCATTAGTCAAGGCTAAGCACTTTTGAACATCTCACTCTCAGAATGGAACTAAGAATGGTTCAAACAGAAGCTTACCAGTTCTCCAAGGCCTGTTCAGACACACTCATAGCAATTCTTTCAGTCAGGACCAATACCAAACATCTGCTAAAAAGTGGCCTCACCTAAGGAACATTTGTCCATGGACAGACAGAAAATATTAACATCCCTGGATCCAAGCCACAATGTACAGCAGTGAAGAAAGGAAGGAACCAAAATCAAACAAGATGTTATGGATGAAAGTGTGTCTGCTGTGGTATTATGTTCCTTAGTTACCTTTTCATTAAAAGACTTATTTAGTGGAAAAACTGTTTCAAAAAAGCGTTTTCTGGAATAGATCCAAAAATGCACATTCACAGCAGACTCTAGCAGCTCCGGCCACTGAAGACAAATATAGAGAATTATTCAGTTGTGATTTTCTATTAGCTGTTTGTCAATCAATTTTAGTCTGCATGACTTTAATTAGGCTCTGGATAATTCATGTAATTATTTTCCAAAAGCTATAATCTGACAAGTTGTCAAACCTGTTTTTAAATAAAAGACTTGTCTGTATATTTCTGCTGCCTGCAGGGTCACCACTGATGGGAGTTATGGTTTCCCATCTCATATAACAACAGAGATGTGCCGGAGCTGCAACTCAGCCATACAAAGGTTGAAGAGAAAAACTGTCAGAAAGTGATCGAAATGTGTATGCTTATGGAAACAAGATTCAACCATCCCAACCTCAGCTGGAAGGTCCATCTTATTTGATCTGTTTATTAATAAACTTCTAGCTCCAATGAAGCCATTTCCTGTTAGTTTGTATCAAAGAGATGTATTGATCCGCTGTCTTCCTGTGTTTGGAAGATGTGAATTCCGGTTGTCATTCATCAGTATCTAAAACTCTAACCTCAATAATGTTCAATTTATGGCTACATGAGATAAATGTAAACAGGGGAAAATATGTTCACAGTAATAACCACAAGGAACTGTGTCCAGTGACTTTGTGATGCAGGAACAAGTCAAAACTGTAAAAACAATGATAAAACCTCTACAAAACCTAAATTTTAATGTCTGGAAGAAGAGGGGAGAAATATTGAGAATATTTTCCTTTCCTTCACTTCAAAACGTCCAAATAGCTCGTCTCCCATGTCCTAATGCAGGACAATGAACTTAGTAAAATTTAATCCATTTGTTCTTCTAAACAGAACTATTTTTAACAAAATAGTTTTCATGGATCTTTAATTGTAATGGGTTAACCATTCCATTGCTATTATCTTGTTCTTCTTGATAATTAAATATCCTGGATTCCCTTCATACTAATTGATCCTACAAAATGTATGTATTTTGTAAACATTAAATGTGTGTATATACATATTTCTTCCCAGATATGTGTTGGTTTTCCCAGCTATGGAAAAAATAGTACAAAGACTTGACTGCACTGTGAAAATGTGTGGCTTTGCAAACTTACCCAAAAAAATTAACACTTTTGAGATTTCACTCCCCAAAAAATAATCAAAATTGAAGTATTATGAAATAGGTGAAATGGCATTGCAGAAAATTGTTCAAAACGTTTCCTGCTATTCTAGCAAAGTAAAATATCCATGAAGATTATGCAGACCTTGTATGAATACAGTTTATTGAATTGTAGCTTTAACTGCAGAATTTGAAATTCTTCATTTGCAGTTCATGCTGTGATTCTTAGTTTAGTTAGTTCTAACTAGATCCTTGTATCTGCAACCATGACTCATCGGGGGCTGCTTCAATGCCCATTGAAGTCTATGGGACACTTTGTCAGACGGGGCCAGGAAGTTCAGCATCTTGCAGGAATGGATCAATTAAATATATAATTCACAGTTCACTCCTTGTTGATTAATTAGGAACATAGGAATGAAATGCTATACTGGATCAGATCCAAGGTGCAGCTAACATAGTATTCTGTCTCCAAAAGTGGTCAGTATTACATGGTTCAGAGGAAGGTGTAAGAAACCCATAACATATTACATATTTTAAGTTGGTGCCAAGTTACTTGAATCATCCATTGAGATAATAGAAAGAATACCATGTGACATATCTGACAAACAGGTTTTGTGAGTATACATAAATTATCTGCAGGCCAAGAATAATTCACCTAAGGAATTCCTGACAAATTTGGAATAAATAGTAAATTCAAGGCTTTTGCAACATGTTCACAAGGCAATCCACAAACAGGGGGGAAAAGGCAAAAGTAGCCAATGTGTTTGATTCATTGCGAATCATTCATTCACTGTTAATGTTTATGCGCTTAACAAACCTTTCAACTTTATTTCTTTAAACAAGTCACAGGCTCAAAGACTTGAATTTTCCTTCACTCAGCTTTCTAGGCAGTTAATTATGTTCTTCCTGACTGACTGTGACCAAATAAGTTTAAAAAAAAGTACTTAGATGTGCTTCCAACAATTGCACAAAATATGCTTAAGTGGAAAAATAGGTCAAATTTGCCCTTCAGTTCAGTTATGTTTGTCAAACATATAAAGGATGAAATCATGGCCTCGTTCAAGTCAATGGGAGTTTTGCCATTGACTTCAGTGGGGCCAGAATTTCACCCAAGATACTTATTGCTGAGAAGCTCAGACTACATACAGAAGACTGAATGCAGCCGTTAAATATTTGCACTACCAACTGCCATAATGAGCTCTGTCTTCTTTGTTTTGTTGAATGATATATTATGTACCCTGTGTCGTTCTGAATGCATTTGGTGTGTACTTATTTTGTTTAGACATTTAAAACAGATCAATAAAAAAAATCTTGTAAGCAGAAGCAATATTAAAACTGTCCTTTACAAACCTAGGGATATCCAGACAATTTATTATTAAAGCCCAGGAAGGAGTTCATGTGGGTGTGTGTTTGGAATATCATCCTGGGGGTTCACATAACATGCAGTGTACGTGTTTTTAAAAAGTGGAATGAAATGGAATTTGAATCTGCACAAGACCTGAAGGCATTTTCCACACTGGTTCAGCATGATCATTTCACCACTCCTCATACGAGTGCAGCCTTTTCTCAGGAGTGATAAAGTTCCATGCTGTGCAAACAAAACCAAGTAAGTTTGTCTCATGTCGCAGTTTGAAATTATCCAGCATGCTCTGTGTTGGAAATACTTGGCTTGTTTAGCCTAACAAAAGGAAGGCTGAGGGGAGATATGATTGCACTCTATAAATACATGAAACACCAGGAGTTATTTAAGTTAAAAGCCAATGTTGGCACAAGAACAAATATATATAAACTGGTCATCAACATGTTTAGGCTTGAATTTAGACAAAGGTTTCTAACTATCAGAGGACTGAAGTTCTGGAACAGCCTTCCAAGAACAATAGAGGGGGCAAAAAACCTGACTTGTTTCAAGATGGAGCTTGATAAATGTATGGAGAGGATGGTAGGATGAGGTGGCCTAGAATGGCACATCCTCATCTGTTATTAGCAAATATCTCCAATGGCTGGAGATGGGATACTACAAGGGGAGGTTTCTGAGTTACTGCAGAGAATTGTTTCCCAGGTGCCTGGCTGGTGAATCTTGCCCAGATGCTCAAGGTCTAACTGATTGCCATATTTGGGGTCAGGAAGGAATCTTTCTCAGGTCATATTGGCAGAGACCCTGGGATTTTTTTGCTTCCTTATTTGGGGCACAAGTCACTTGCTGATCTTAACTAGAGTAAATGGTGGATTATCTGTAACTTGAAGTTACAAGATCAAGATTTAAATCAAGATTTGAGAATTTCTGTAACCTAGCCAGAGGTTGTGGGCCTATTGCAGGAGCGAGTGGGTAAAGTTTTATGGCCTGTGATGGGCAAAAGATCAAACTAGATGATCATGATGATCCCTTCTGGCCTTAAAATCTGAGTCTGTACTTTAGTTTAATATTTCAATCCTTTTATTGCTGGGAATCCTCAGTAATGTTCCCGTTTTTCCTTGGTTCACATACTTTAAACATAGAATCCACTGAGTCCATGCACCAATACCATGCAAGAGGTGGAAAAAGAAGGTTGCCAGGCTCACACAGACCTGAGGGGCAACGTCAGGACAAGTCACATAACACAATTTCCTATGTATACAGAAAATATAATCCACATTTCTGAATCTATAAGTAAACATTAACCTCTGACTTTCAATGAAAAACTATTTCCAAGATGAGCGCATAAATAAATCTGATTTATCTAATTCTCTTATTTATACAATAAGTTTACATCCTATTCTGCAATCAAGAATAAAACTACATCTGCACTTATGAGCAACCATTACAAACAATAAAGAAGTTTCAGGTAAAAGATAAGTCTGATACTCAGTAGAACTTTCTCAGCACAATAACGTGGGTACATTTTAAATTCCTAGATATTCTAACTACCACTGGAATTCATCCTTCACATTTATAATATAATGACCAGATTACAAATTTTCTCTCTTGTAGAAAACTATGTTTTAAAAAACTACATCTTCCAATATAGACATTTCTAGCAGCTAGTTAACTAGCAATTCCTTGACAGCTTGTGTAGCGAAGCGAGACTCACCGGTGCAGCGCCTCCTGCTGGTTGCCCTGGGAATTAGCTCGCTTCCAGCTCGGAGCACCCTCTGCTGGCCGGCGGCCACCTACTAAATAATGTTATTATGATTAGTTTGCCAGGTTTTGCAACTGAAATGTATGAAGTTCAATTTGGAGACAGTTTCTTTCCATTGCTATTGCCTGATTTGATCTAGAAGGTGAAAAAAGGTCTTTACCTATGTCAAAACCATCCTATTTATTCTTGGCAGATTTAAATTCCTGATATAGTTTGGTTGCATCAGATGACCATAGATCAACACTGAGAGCCAACCCTATAGGGTTGTAACACTAACCCTAATAAGGCGCCACTGGATAATTACTCCTTTAGGCTGTATTTGTCTCTTGCTTTTTATGACAAGAACTTGAGCTCTGATTTTGAATTTTCTCTACTTTAGTTTTGCTTTGACTACTGATACAAGGGAGGAGGGGTGCAATGTGAAGGCAATAGACTTGTTCCCAGGATTGTAGCATCCCAAAGTCTGGAGCAGAGCAAAGGTTGTAGCTGTTCCAAGCCAGGAAAACCACTGATAACTCCAGAAAGCTACTGACCAGTTTCTCTGCTGTGTTTTACCTATAAGATCATGAAGAGATTAACTCTGATGCAGATCAATGAGGTAGTCTAGCCTCAGCTATGTCATGTTCAGGCTGGATTCAGGAGAGGACAATGCACCCAAGATCAGGTACTTTGTCTGACTCAATACACAGAAAACACATTTGAGTCAGGAAAGAAAGTTGGTGCAGTCCTGATTGACCTGATGGCTTCCTGGGACACTGTGTGGCATGTCAGACTGACTGCCAAGCTGCTGCAAGTTATTTCTTGTAGGCTGTTGGTGCAGTTTGTCCAAAAAATGATTACTAATCAAAGCTTAATCCTGCAAGTTGGGGAGAAAATCATTTGCCTTAAATGTCTCAATGGGCTTCCACAAGGGTCAGTTTTGGCTCCTCTGTTGGTCAATACACACACCTCTGACCTTCCTGAAATGCAGGCCAAGAAGCATGTGCACACTCATGACGTCTGTATTGCTGACACTGGAAACGCTCTCTATAGGACTGAAGGGAATCTCAGCCAAGGCGTGGATATTCTGATTCCTGACTTCCAGCAATAGAGACTAATTCTTACCAAAACCAAGATGGTGGCATGTACTTACCATCTAAATAATCATCTTACCAATCAATTCATCTCAGTCCTTGTACCAGGATGGTTACTGTCTTTCCAACCAGTTGTTACATACTTGGAAGTGAAATCTACCATAGCCTGAGATACTGGCCTCTCCTGCAACATCTGAAAACAAAGATCTCATCCTGTACCATTTTGATAAGAAAACAAATGGGAACATCTGGGAAAGTAGACCCTTTGGTCCTTTGTAAGTCCATGTTGGGCCTGGTGTTTGCTCCAGCTGACTACTGCTCTGCAGTCTGGGGGCACACCCACCACATTCCATTTGTTGACACCAAGCTGAATTTGACCACTGGTATTATTTGAATAATACACCGAATTCCAGTTTGCATGTGCAAGCCTGGAGTCTGCCTGGACAGCTGTGACACTGAAACCAACCTATTACAACTCCAGTTGACTGACGCCCCTGTCAAGGTTACTTCCCCACTCTGAACTCTAGGGTACAGATGTGGGGACCTGCATGAAAACCTCCTAAGCTTACTTTTACCAGCTTAGGTTAAAACTTCCCCAAGGTACAAACTATTTTAGCCTTTGCCCTTGGACTTTCGCTGCTACCACCAAACATCTAACTGGTTACTGGGAAAGAGTTGTCTGGAAACGCCTTTTCCCCAAAAATCCTCCCAACCCTTGCATCCCACTTCCTGGGGAAGGTTTGGTAAAAATCCTCACCAATTTGCATAGGTGACCACAGACCCAAACCCTTGGATCTTAAGAACAATGAAAAAGCATTCAGTTTCTGAAAAGAAGAATTTTAATAGAAGTAAAAAGAATCACCTCTGTAAAATCAGGATGGTAAATACCTAATAGGGTAATTAGATTCAAAACATAGAGAATCCCTCTAGGCAAAACCTTAAGTTACAAAAAGACACAAAGACAGGAATATCCATTCCTTTCAGCACAGCTTATTTCCTCAGCCATTTAAAGAAATCATAATCTAACGCATATCTAGCTAGATTACTTACTAAGTTCTAAGACTCCATTCCTGTTCTGTCCCCGGCAAAAGCATCACACAGACAGATCCAGACCCTTTGTTTCCCACACCCCCCAGCTTTGAAAGTATCTTGTCTCCTCATTGGTCATTGTGGTCAGGTGCCAGCGAGGTTATCCTAGCCCTGGTCTACTCTAGGACTTTAGGTCAAATTTAGCAGCATTAAATCGATGTAAACCTGCACCCGTCCACACGATGAAGCCCTTTATTTTGACTTAAAGGGCTCTTAAAATTGATTTCCTTACTCCACCCCTGACAAGTGGATTAGCGCTTAAATCGGCCTTGCCGGGTCGAATTTGGGGTACTGTGGACACAATTCGACGGTATTGGCCTCCGGGAGCTATCCCAGAGTGCTCCATTTTGACCGCTCTGGACAGCACTCTCAACTCAGATGCACTGGCCAGGTAGACAGGAAAAGAACCGCGAACTTTTGAATCTCATTTCCTGTTTGGCCAGCGTGGCAAGCTGCAGGTGACCATGCAGAGCTCATCAGCAGAGGTGACCATGATGGAGTCTCAGAATCGCAAAAGAGCTCCAGCATGGACCGAACGGGAGGTACGGGATCTGATCGCTGTATGGGGAGAGGAATCCGTGCTATCAGAACTCCGTTCCAGTTTTCGAAATGCCAAAACCTTTGTCAAGATCTCCCAGGGCATGAAGGACAGAGGCCATAACAGGGACCCGAAGCAGTGCCGCGTGAAACTGAAGGAGCTGAGGCAAGCCTACCAGAAAACCAGAGAGGCGAACGGCCGCTCCGGGTCAGAGCCCCAAACATGCCGCTTCTATGATGAGCTGCATGCCATTTTAGGGGGTTCAGCCACCACTACCCCAGCCGTGTTGTTTGACTCCTTCAATGGAGATGGAGGCAATACGGAAGCAGGTTTTGGGGATGAAGAAGATGATGATGATGACGAGGTTGTAGATAGCTCACAGCAAGCAAGCGGAGAAACCGGTTTTCCCGACAGCCAGGAACTGTTTCTCACCCTGGACCTGGAGCCAGTACCCCCTGAACCCACCCAAGGCTGCCTCCTGGACCCAGCAGGCGGAGAAGGGACCTCCGGTGAGTGTACCTTTTAAAATACTATACATGGTTTAAAAGCAAGCATGTGAAAGGATTACTTTGCCCTGGCATTCGCGGCTCTCCTGGATATACTCCCAAAGTCTTTGCAAAAGGTTTCTGGGGAGGGCAGACTTATTGCGTCCTTCATGGTAGGACACTTTACCACTCCAGGCCAGTAACACGTACTCGGGAATCATTGTACAACAAAGCATTGCAGTGTATGTTTGCTGGCGTTCAAGCAACATCCGTTCGTGTGTTATCCTCAGGAGAGTGAGATATAATCCATGGTCACCTGGTTGAAATAGGGTGCTTTTCTTCAGGGGACACTCAGAGGAGCCCATTCCTGCTGGGCTGTTTGCCTGCGGCTGAACAGAAATGTTCCCCGCTGTTAGCCACAGGGAGGGGGGAGGGTTGAGGGGGTAGCCACGCGGTGCGGGGAGGCAAAATGCGACCTTGTAACGAAAGCACATGTGTTATGTATGTAATGTTAACAGCAAAGTTTACCCTGAAAGAGTGTAGCCAGTGTTTTATAAACTGTGTCTTTTTAAATACCGCTGTCCCTTTTCTTTTCTCCACCAGCTGCATGTGTTTCAATGATCACAGAATCTTCTCCTTCCCAGAGGCTAGTGAAGATTAGAAAGAAAAAAAAACGCACTCGAGATGAAATGTTCTCCGAGCTCATGCTGTCCTCCCACACTGACAGAGCACAGACGAATGCGTGGAGGCAAATAATGTCAGACTGCAGGAAAGCACAAAATGATCAGGAGGAGAGGTGGCGGGCTGAAGAGAGTAAGTGGCGGGCTGAAGAGAGGGCTGAAGCTCGAATGTGGCGACAGCGTGATGAGAGGAGGCAGGATTCAATGCTGAGGCTGCTGGAGGACCAAACCAGTATGCTCCAGTGTATGGTTGAGCTGCAGCAAAGGCAGCTGGAGCACAGACTGCCACTACAGCCCCTGTGTAACCAACCACCCTCCTCCCCAAGTTCCATAGCCTCCACACCCAGACGCCCAAGAACGCGGTGGGGTGGCCACCGGCCAACCAGCCACTCCACCACAGAGGATTGCCCAAAAAAAAGAAGGCTGTCATTCAATAAATTTTAAAGTTGTAAACTTTTAAAGTGCTGTGTGGCATTTTCCTTCCCTCCTCCACCACCCCTCCTGGGCTACCTTGGTAGTCATCCCCCTATTTGTGTGATGAATGAATAAAGAATGCATGAATGTGAAGCAACAATGACTTTATTGCCTCTGCAAGAGGTGATCAAAGGGAGGAGGGGAGGGTGGTTAGCTTACAAGGAAGTAGAGTGAACCAAGGGGCGGGGGGTTTCATCAAGGAGAAACAAACAGAACTTTCACACCGTAGCCTGGCCAGTCATGAAACTGGTTTTCAAAGCCTCTCTGATGCGTACCGCACCCTCCTGTGCTCTTCTAACCGCCCTGGTGTCTGGCTGCACGTAACCAGCAGCCAGGCGATTTGCCTCAACCTCCCACCCCGCCATAAACGTCTCCCCCTTACTCTCACAGATATTGTGGAGCACACAGCAAGCAGTAATAACAGTGGGAATATTGGTTTCGCTGAGGTCTAAGCGAGTCAGTAAACTGCGCCAGCGCGCCTTTAAACGTCCAAATGCACATTCTACCACCATTCTGCACTTGCTCAGCCTGTAGTTGAACAGCTCCTGACTGCTGTCCAGGCTGCCTGTGTACGGCTTCATGAGCCCTGGCATTAAGGGGTAGGCTGGGTCCCCAAGGATACATATAGGCATTTCAACATCACCAACAGTTATTTTCTGGTCTGGGAATAAAGTCCCTTCTTGAAGCTTTTGAAACAGACCAGAGTTCCTGAAGATGCGAGCGTCATGTACCTTTCCCGGCCATCCCACGTTGATGTTGGTGAAACGTCCCTTGTGATCCACCAGAGCTTGCAGCACTATTGAAAAGTACCCCTTGCGGTTTATGTACTCGCCGGCTTGGTGCTCCGGTGCCAAGATAGGGATATGGGTTCCGTCTATGTCCCCACCACAGTTAGGGAATCCCATTGCAGCAAAGCCATCCACTATGACCTGCACATTTCCCAAGGTCACTACCCTTGGTATCAGCAGATCTTTGATTGCGTGGGCTACTTGCATCACAGCAGCCCCCACAGTAGATTTGCCCACTCCAAATTGATTCCCAACTGACCGGTAGCTGTCTGGCGTTGCAAGCTTCCACAGGGCTATCGCCACTCGCTTCTCAACTGTGAGGGCTGCTCTCATCTTGGTATTCATGCGCTTCAGGGCAGGGGAAAGCAAGTCACAAAGTTCCATGAAAGTGCCCTTACGCATGCGAAAGTTTCGCAGCCACTGGGAATCGTCCCAGACCTGCAACACTGTGCGGTCCCACCAGTCTGTACTTGTTTCCCGAGCCCAGAATCGGCGTTCCACAGCATGAACCTGCCCTGAAGGGTTCATGTTTAGTCCATTCACCTGGAAACAGTCAGGGCACACCCTGACCGTTGTGTAGGAGCAACACATTGCTCCATCCAAGGACGAGGACCAGATATGAACCCTGGGAAGTTAATTAAAGGACAGTAATCGTGGGAAGCTTCCTTGGCCTGGCCTCAAGGCCTGAGAATTAGGATTGTAGTAGATAGAGGCTGGAAAATAAGAATATTAATCAAAGTCATGTATTTCTTTGTTGTGTCTTTTTGCGGTGGAAGTAGGTAATGCGCAAGGGGGAGAAATATAATAAAAGGGAAGGTGGAAAGCTGACAGGCAGCAGCCCTTTTCAGCTAACCAGCTTGCTTGCTTGGATAAACCTGTGTTCTGTCTCATCATTGAACCGCCACAACTGGCGCCCAAACGTGGGGCCCTCAGCACTCACCTCGCCCGGCAAGGGTTTCAGACGCGTCACTCATCCGCTTCGTGGATCCCGGTGAGTATTTTTCATTGTGGTAAGTATGGGAAGCTCCCTCTCTGCTTTGCAAGTGCAACACCGCAATGAGCTACAGTATCTGCTGCGTAAGGCTCAGCATGACTGCCCCGCTCGAGAACTCACTCTCCTGCTACAGGAGGTGAGTGCCCAGTGCCCGTGGTACCCTGAAGCCGGAACCCTTAAGCTAGCGGACTGGGAGCGGTTGGGCCAGACATTGCATGAAGAGCCTCGGGCGCCCGTGCAGGCTTTACATGCCTGGCACCTCTGCCGCGATGCGATACAGCGTGTTGCCTCGGACAGGCCCTCCCTCGCGAGGCTGGTGATCTTGCCATGCCCGTTGGCTCCTGCAGCCACCCCCCCTCCTACCGATGCAACACAGTGTGTCGCTTCGGAAGAACCCTCTCCCGCACCAACAGAGGGGCTGCCGATTTCGCCACCGCCGTCGGCTCCTGCAGCCATCCCTCTCCCTGCTTCGCCCCCAGTGCCTTTATTACCACCGCCTCCCTTACCTTCCCCGCCAGAGCCGGTCTGTGATTACCATCCCCCCCTGAAACCCCATGCTTCGGGGCCCCCTAGGGGGTCGTCTGCATCTGCTCAGAGGCTTTCGCTGGTGCAACAAATGGTTCACGCAGCGAAGGCTCGCTCAGATCTTACAGCAGAGGAGCTGGCTGAGCTGGTCTCGGTTTGTCCAGTGACCTGGCAGAATGATGGCCAGGGCAACCCGGTTGGAACCTGGGTCAGTTTGCCTTACTCGGTGATTAGAGAGGTAAAGAAAGCAATTCGCGAGTTCGGTCTGACTAGCACGTTTGTGCGTGGTCTCATTGAAGGGCTAGGTAGTGGATACTCCCTGATCCCTGAAGATTGGAAGGCGCTGTTGCGCATGATGCTGTCACCCAGTCAATATGTTATTTGGATTAGTGAGTATCGGCAGGAGGCGGAACGCCAGGCCCAGATTCATAGAGCGGAAGGTATTATTTTTGAGCACTTGGCAGGGGAGGGACCGTTTGCTACCGTTGAGATGCAAACTCAACTCCCTCAGGCCCTCTTCCCCCTTATTTCCACCTGCGCCCAGCATGCTTTCCGGAAGGTCCCGGATTCAGGCAAGCCTACTAAAAGCTTTGTTAGTATCCGTCAGGGTGCATCAGAGTCCTTTCTGGATTTTACCAACAGATTGCAGGAGGCTATCCTCCGACAGGTGGATAACGCTGCGGCAGCTCAGGAGATCCTGTTAAAAATGGCAGTTGAAAATGCAAATGAGGATTGCCGCCGCGCTCTCCAGACGGCGCAAGCCTCTGGCATTTTAGAGCTCTCAGACATGCTACGGGCGTGCCAAAACATCGGAACCCAAGCACATAAAGCTGGAGTTCTGGCTGCCGCCCTAAAAAGAACCGGGAAAGAGGGGAAGCGTTGTTACCGCTGTGGCAAGGAGGGTCACTTCCAGCGGGAGTGCCGCTCATCAAAGGCACCCGCCCGACCCTCCAAAAAGTGCCCCAAGTGTCAAAAGGGCTATCACTGGGCTAATCAGTGTCGTAGCGGGCCGGGAAACCGCGCGGCGGGTCCCCCCCGAACCCAGGGCCAAACGGGGGTGTTTCCCACTCAGACAACCGTTCCTCTGCCTTAAAATCCATAGACTCTATGAGGGCGGCGACTGCTGGAAGTGCAGGGCTTGATTTGATCATGCAGGAGGACACTGATTTTCGGCTGCCAGGGGAGGTCTGCGCCATACCTACCCAGGTGACGGGACCTCTCCCTGCCGGCTTTGTGGGTCTCGTTCTCCCTCGCTCACACGCTGGGAAACAGGGTTTTTTTGTCATCCCAGGAGTCATTGACGCTGATTACACCGGCGTTATTAAGGTTCAGGTATGGACCCATCTTCCGCAGTCGCTCCCACGTGGACGGTCAATTGCACAATTGATTTTAGTCCCCTATCAGGTGCCAGCCGCAGAGGATCGAGCCGGGGGCGGAGGCGGCTTTGGATCGACGCTGTCTCAGTCACCGTCTCACAATACGTCCTCTCCACTTGTTGCTCTAACAATGTCGGTCCGCCCCTCGAAACCTCAGTTAACACTTCTCTTAAATGATGTTCCTTTCACAGGGCTGGTGGACACTGGAGCTGACGTTACGGTGATTCGTGATCCAGAGTGGCCGGTTAGTTGGCCTACGGTTCCTTCTAAAGAGTTGTGGGGGATCGGGGGTAGTAAACCCGGGCGACAGAGTTTGTCTTGGGTCACAGTCTCTAAACCGGGAGGCCGTACCCTTGCTACTATCCGCCCTTTTGTACTCCCTGTCCACCTCAATATTTGGGGCCGTGATTTACTTACAAAGCTGGACACCACCCTTGATATTAATATATAATGGCCCAAAATCCTCCCTCACCCACATTGCCCTCCGCATTGCCCTTGGTATGGCAATCCTTAGAGCCCGTCTGGATTGACCAGTGGCCCCTCCCTCTAGAAAAGCTAAAAGCGCTTCAATCGCTTGTGCAGCAGCATTTGCTGGCATAGCGCTTGGAGAGCTTTACTAGTCCTTGGAATTAGCTGCTGTTATTTTGGCCTTTCAACTTTTTGCTGATTGTTTAATTTGATCGTGGACACGCATTATGTTTATCAGGTAATCGATCATTTACCCCTTGCCCTCATTACCCCTCAGGTCGATGCGGACCTCCTTAGCCTGTTTCTGTCCTTACAGTATCTCATCACCACTCGTAATTTCCCTTATTTTGTTGCTCATATTTGCAGTCATACCCCTCTGCCTGGGCTACTCATTGAAGGCAATGCACGCGCTGATCGCGCGTTACGTGGTCAGGTAAATTCCCTCTTTTCTGACCCCATTGAAAGCCATGCCTTTTTCCATCAGTCTGCCTCTGTTTTGGCCCGGCAGTTTCACATTCCTGCTGATCATGCACGTTCCATTGTTCGTTCCTGCCCCCACTGTGCCGCTGCTGCTCCTACTTTTTCTTATGCCGTTAACCCCAGAGGTACTGCAGCAAATCAGCTATGGCAAATGGATGTCACTCACGTGCCACAATTCTGCCCCTATTCATTTTTACATGTTTTCATTGATACCTATTCGGGGTTCCTTTGGGCGACCCCACAGCGTGGGGAAGCCACTCCCAAAGTTATTCACCATTTGCTAGCCTGTTTTTCTGTTATGGGTCGCCCAAGCCAAATTAAAACGGATAATGCCCCAGCTTACTGCTCCACAGCCCTCTCCACTTTTTGCGCCGAATGGAACGTCCGTCTTAAACACGGGATCCCTTATAATTCCACGGGCCAAGCCATTGTTGAACGTGCCAATCGCACGCTCAAAACCTTGCTTGATAAACAATTAAAACAAGGGGAGCTGCGTCTCCGAACCTTAGGAGACATTCAACAACAAATGCATATCCTTTTGTTTACTTTAAATAATTTAACGCTGAACGCAGATCAGCAGACCCCCGCGGATCGCCATTTTCACAAATCTGAGGTACTGGAAAGACCGCGTGTCTTTTACCGTCAGCTGCCCGATCCGCAGTGGCTGGGCCCAGTACCTCTAATCACTTGGGGTCGGGGATATGCTGCTGTGTCTCTCCCTGCAGGACCGTTGTGGGTTCCAGCCCGGTGTGTGCGACCGGCACTGAAACAGCATGGCGTGGCGCCAGGGGCTGTCGAACCCCATACCGGAGTTTCAGCTGACCTTGGAGGAGAACGTGGTGCCTCCCGGGTCGACAACGGCGGGACGGAAACGGAAGAGGCGTAGCCTCCCAAGCCAGCCCGTGACATGGGGAGCAGTAAAAGCATTGGTCGCGGCGGCTCAACGAAGACTGGCAGCAAATCAACAGCCAGAGACTCCTGAGACTTTGTTTGTGGCGATTCTCGCCCAAATCACTGCTAATTCTGTGCTGATTGTATGCCTTTTGTGTCTGCTATTTCCTGTAGGGGTTGGCTCGGGAGCGCTTCCCCCGTTACGGGCCCGAATGACATATAACATATGGGAAAGATTGGCTTCAATAGCAAATGTTACCCACTTTTGTTTGTCTGATTCTGTAGCAGCCGGAGAATTGTTAGGTACATGCCTTATACCAGTATGTCATCACCCTGAGGAAATAGGGAATGAGACAATGCTCGCTGCTTACGCGAATCTCTCTTCCCAGTACTCTGGCATGGCTAATTGGGGCCCGGCCAACTATACCTTGCCTCACACGGCTATATCCCTCCACACACCGTACCCGGCCGGGGCCAACAACGTCACCTGTGCGCGTGTGGTTAATTGCACTAGTACAAAGGTGCCCTTGGGCTGTCGGCAAATTCCTCAACCCCTCTTAAATTGTTCCCACGCTGTAAATGTTTCATACAATTATGGCCATATCATCCTACCATCAGGGTGGTTTTTTACCTGTGGCTCACGCACCTTTAGTTATATTCCTGCAAATTTAAGTGATGGCACCCTTTGCTGTCTTAGTAGAATGACGCTTATATTGCCTTTTGCCAGCCAAAGGCACAGTAAAAGAAGTGTACCCCTTTCAGATAATTGTGTTGCAGATGTTGAGCTTTTTAGTCGCGCTGAGTATACTGCTTTAGCGGCCTCCATTGTTGGGGTCCCCGGGCTTGCCACTTATACAGCCAGAACCCTAAATGCCCTGGCGTGCTTTGCAGCGAAGGCAATTAATACAACATCCAAGGCAATTGCCCTACTTAATGCAGAGCAACATGAATTAAGGGATGCAATCTTGGATAACAGAGCAGCCATTGATTTTCTGCTCTTAAAACATCACCTAGGCTGTTCCACGTTTCGGCATATGTGTTGTTTTAATTTAACTGATAATAGTCGTTCCATAGAATCTAGACTGGCCGAGTTGGCCAATCTTACGGGCACACATACGTCAAGATGTGGGGTTTGAGGGCTTTTGGAATTGGCTTACAGGTTGGCTGCCATCTCTAGGATGGCTGCGACAACTTTTCGGTTATGCTGTGTTTGTGATCATTGGGCTTATTTTTTGCTGCTGCTGTGTACAATGTATTCCCTCTTTGCTAAGGCTTTGTAGAGATTCGCCCTGGCAAGCTCCCCGAGTTATGTCCTTGTCAGTCTGGGAGTTAAATTGCTTGCAAAAGCAAATTGACGGCTACCATGAGATGGCCGAGTATAATTAAACAAAAATCGGGGGAATGAAGGGTTCATGTTTAGTCCATCCACCTGGAAACAGTCAGGGCACACCCTGACCGTTGTGTAGGAGCAACACATTGCTCCATCCAAGGACGAGGACCAGATATGAACCCTGGGAAGTTAATTAAAGGACAGTAATCGTGGGAAGCTTCCTTGGCCTGGCCTCAAGGCCTGAGAATTAGGATTGTAGTAGATAGAGGCTGGAAAATAAGAATATTAATCAAAGTCATGTATTTCTTTGTTGTGTCTTTTTGCGGTGGAAGTAGGTAATGCGCAAGGGGGAGAAATATAATAAAAGGGAAGGTGGAAAGCTGACAGGCAGCAGCCCTTTTCAGCTAACCAGCTTGCTTGCTTGGATAAACCTGTGTTCTGTCTCATCATTGAACCGCCACACTGCCCCATTAGCACCATTATGCATGCATTGGCAGGGCCCATGCTTTCAGAGAAATCTGTGTCCATGTCCTCATCACTCACGTGACCGCGCTGACGTCGCCTCCTCGCCCGGTAGCGCTTTGCCAGGTTCTGGTGCTGCATATACTGCTGGATAATGCATGTGGTGTTTAATGTGCTCCTAATTGCCAAAGTGAGCTGAGCGGACTCCATGCTTGCCTTGGTATGGCGTCCGCACAGAAAAAAGGCATGGAACGATTGTCTGCCGTTGCTCTGACGGAGGGAGGGGCGACTGACGACACGGCTTACAGGGTTGGCTTCAGGAGGCTAAAATCCACAAAGGGGGTGGCTTTACATCAAGGAGTAGTTCAGGCAGGACTTCACGGAGGGTTCCAATAAGAACTGGTGCCCCTAAGTAATTGTTCTTATTGGAACAAGGAGGTTAGACTGGCCTCTGATTGATACATGGCTAGATCTACCTCGCAGCACCTTCTCTGTGAGTGACTGCAGTGTGACCTAGAGGAATGAGTCCCCTAGACAGGGGAGGAGGCAAATGAGTACAAAACAAATCTGGTCTATTTCTTGTTTTGATCCACTCCATCTATCTTTTACATCTTTGGCTGGCAGCAGACGGTGCAGAAGGACTGCAAGCCATCCACATCTCATGGCTGTTCGGCAGAAGATGGTACAGTACGACTGCTAGCCATCCTCATCTCTTGCCTGCCTGGCAGAAGATGGCACAGTACGATTGCTAGCCATCGTCATCTCTTGCCTGCCCGGCAGAAGATGGTACAATACGACTGCTAGCAATCCGTATTGCCTGCCTGCTCACCATTAGACGGTTCAATACGACTGACTGCAGGACTAAAGAGAATGACCTGGTCAAGTCACCAAAAATTTAGTCCCTGCGCCCATGTCTGCCCAGGCGCTCCCAGCTGACGTGGCCAGGAGCACCTCGGACATGACGAGGACGGCTACCAGTCATACTGCACCGTCTGCTGCCAGAAGGCAATGGGTTGCTGCTACTGTGTAGCAATGCCATACCGCGTCTGCCAGCACCCAGGAGACATACGGTGACGGTTACCTGAGCGGGCTCCATGCTTGCGGTGGTATGGCGTCCGCACAGGTAACTCAGGAAAAAAGGCGCGAAACGATTGTCTGCCCTTGCCTTCACAGAGGGAGGGAGGGAACGGGGGCCGGACAATATGTACCCAGAACCACCCGCGACAATGTTTTAGCCCAATCAGAGTGCTCCATTGGGCTGCTCTGGACAGCACTCTCAACTCAGATGCACGATTGTTTGCCGTTGCTCTGACGCAGGGAGGGGCGACTGAGGACACGGCTTACAGGGTTGACTTCACGGAGGGTTCCAATAAGAAATGGTGCACCTAAGTTATTGTTCTTATTGGAACAAGGAGGTTAGCCTGGCCTCTGATTGATACATGGCTAGATCTACCTCACTGCACCTTCTCTGTGAGTGACTGCAGTGTGACCTAGAGGAATGATTCCCCTAGACAGGGGAGGAGGCAAATGAGTACAAAACAAATCTGGTCTATTTCTTGTTTTGATCCACTCCATCTATCTTTTACATCTTTGGCTGGCAGCAGACGGTGCAGAAGGACATATTGCCTGCCTGCTCACCATAAGACGGTTCAATAGGACTGACTGCCGGACTAAAGAGAATGACCTGGTCAAGTCACTAAAAATTTAGTCCCTGCACCCATGTCTGCCCAGGCGCTCCTGATCGACCTCACACAGGCGACCAGGAGTACCTCGGACATGACAAGGACGGCTACCAGTCGTATTGTACCGTCTGCTGCCACAAGGCAATGGGTTGCTGCTACTGTGTAGCAATGCCGTGCCGCGTCTGCCAGCACCCAGGAGACATACGGTGACGGTTACCTGAGCGGGCTCCATGCTTGCGGTGGTATGGCGTCCGCACAGGTAACTCAGGAAAAAAGGCGCAAAACAATTGTCTGCCCTTGCTTTCACGGAGGGAGGGAGGGAAGGGGGGGACTGACGATATGTACCCAGAACCACCCGCGACAATGTTTCAGCCCCATCAGGCACTGGGATTTCTACCCAGAATTCAAATGGGTGGCAGAGACTGCGGGAACTGTGGGATAGCTACCCACAGTGCAACGCTCCGGAAGTCGACTCTAGCCTCGGTACTGTGGAAGCACTCCGCCGAGTTAATGCACTTAATGCACTTCTGTGGGGACACACACACTCGAATATATAAAACCGATTTCTAAAAAACCGACTTCTATAAATTCGACCTTATTCCGTAGTGTAGACATACCCCTAGCTTCTTAACCCTTTACAGGTGAAAGAGTTTTTCCTCTGGCCAGGAGGGATTTTAAAGGTGTTTACCCTTCCCTTTATATTTATGACAGCCCCATTTTGAGACAGGAAACAACATGCAGTACCAACTCGAAGGTCTGCTCATATTTAGGGGGAGGAATCCCATTCCTGAGGTACAAGGCGTAACACCAGAGCAGATCTCTCAACACCCCTTTCTGAAGGCAGCTCTCACAAACCTGGAAAAGAGTACAACTGGCCCTTTACCATGCACAGATGATCAGCACTTCCAGGGAGCTGAAAACTACATTCTTATAGAGTGGTAGCATCGGTAGGAAAGAGAATCTATATAAATTCAGGAGTCCATTGCTGTACCTGCCTCCCTGTCCACTTGATCGTAGATCCTGGACCAGGCTCAACGGGCTACTCTCTAGCTCATCCAGAGTTGCCAGAGCAATGCACTGGATTGGGCTGGTTTCCTCTTGATGCTATGACTGGAGGCAGTGTTGCAGACAATAACTCATATGGTGGAACAGTGCCTAACTCAGTATCTGGCAGGCAATCTACAACACCTGGTCTCCCTTGATGCAGAAGCTGTCCTCTGGTTATGGAACCTGGATCAAGCTCTCATATCTGCCTCTACGAAGTAATTACAGGTAAATGTCTGAGTGTTATAAAATGTGTCTACAATTATTTGTGCCCACAGAATTGTACATAATTATATCTAGGCACATAATATGAGTTTAAGCTCAGAGGCTGAGTTGAAGCCCTTTTAAATATGAATGAAAGTATCTAGGCCACAAACCTGGCTTCTGTGTTAATGGAAAAAAAAAGAAAAACAGTTGCAGAGAATGGAAAGAACACAAGAGAAGGAAAAGATGGAGACACTTCTATGAAGCTGTAGGAAGATCTTCAAAAACATTCACTTGTTCACAAATTTATGTCATGTCACACATTTTGTGTATTACATTGAGATGATAAACAATGCCATTCACAGTCCCACAAAAACAGCTTCAGCAATTACATGGCTATTAAAATATTAGTCATGTACCTTTATGACAATTAGGGAATCAATCCTTTCCAAGAAATGTTTCTTTCTGGCTTAACATAAGTTTTTAAAAGGAGACATATAAGCTATATCTAACTACAAGTATAAGATATTAGGGACCTCTCATTTTCCAGCTCTGACTTCTCAATCTTGGGTTCTGTCAGGGTTCCTTCCCCACTCTGAACTCTAGGGTACAGATGTGGGGACCCGCATGAAAGACCCCCTAAGCTGATTCTTACCAGTTTAGGTTAAAAACTTCCCCAAGGTACAAACTTTGCCTTGTCCTTGAACAGTATGCTGCCACCACCAAGCATTTTAAACAAAGAACAGGGAAAGAGACCACTTGGAAACATCTTCCCCCCAAAATATCCCCCCAAGCCTTACACACCCCCTTTCCTGGGGAGGCTTGAGAAGAATATCCTAAGCAATTGGTTACAAAATCATCAAAGACCCAAACCCCTGGATCTTGGAACAATGGAAAAATCAGTCAGGTTCTTAAAAGAAGGATTTTATTAAAAAAAAGAAAGGTAAAAATCATCTGTGTAAAATCAGGATGGAAAATACTTTACAGGGTATTCAGATTCAAAACACAGAGGATCCCCCTCTGGGCAAAACCTTAAAGTTACGGAAAACAGGAATAAACCTTCCTCTTAACACAGGGAAAATTCACATAAAACAAAAGATAAACTAATCCGCCTTGCTTGGCTTACCTATATTGGTTGCAATATTGGAGACTTGCATTAGGATGGGTTGGAGAAGATGGATTTCTGTCTGACCTCTCTCAGTCCCAAGAGAGAACAACCACATAAACAAAGAGCACAAAAAAAAGCCTTCCTTCCCCCAAGATTTGAAAGTATCTTGTCCCCTTATTGGTCCTTTGGGTCAGGTGCCAGCCAGGTTAGCTGAGCTTCTTATCACTTTACAGGTAACAGGATGTTGCCTCTGGCAAGGAAGGATTTTATAGCACTGTATACAGAAAGGTGATTACCCTTCCCTTTATATTTATGACAGGTTCCCATATCAGAGCCGCTAGCCTTTTTGTTCAAGCCTAAACAGGATTCCCTTGCAGAAATGTTCTTGTGCCCAGCAACAGTCTAGATGAAAGTGTTTCTCCACTTCCAAGGTAGCCCCCAAGGCTACCTTTTTTCTCTGTCCTCTCTCTTTACTTGTGTTTGTTAAATAAAGGAAATGGATTTGATTTAAAAAAATCCCACAGTCTTCCTTCACATTTGTAACATTCTAGAGAAGGTTTCTATGCTTCTGTGGTATTAAACTATGGCAAACAATGTTGCTAACACATGAATGCTCAATGTGAGCAGTAGCATGTCTGAAGTACCTTTAAACAGAGGAACACATCAGATCTTTGTGTTGTGATGTAATAAAACAGAGAGAGTTTCTTTCTTGAAGCAACGTTTTAAAGGGGTATTTTCCTAGGGGCCATATAATCATTTGGACTCATTACTAGTTCTGCCATTTTAAGAGGGGAGAAGTTCTCATCGCCAGCAACAGAGAAGTAGAATTGTATTAAACATAGCTAGTCATGTGGAAGTTCTGACATGTATGTAGGAAAACAGGCATCATGGGGAGGACCCTCTATCAGTATGTTGCATCTCAGGCAGGATATAATGCCAGCAACTCCTCTCTGGGAGCACTCAGTACCTGCTTAGGCAGTTGAAAGCACAGGTATCAGCGTTCTCAAACTTGCTCTCACATGCCCACTGTTGCAAGCAGATAATAAGGACAACTTTCTGTTTCCTTTTCTGTAGATACTTTTCTAGTTCCACTGCCGTGTTGGATACTCTTTGTAAACCCTGCACAGAGAAATCCAAAAGCATGCAATTCTTTTAGCAGCCTACTATAGTCCAAGATCCAACACAAGCTTTCAACAAACAGCTCTGATAGGAAATTGAAAGGAGGATTGAGACAACATACAGAGGAAGAAGTAAACCAGCTGAAAAAATGATAAATGAAGATACCCACTGTTGTTCCATTTGATATGTGAATGAGATAGCGCTCCACGTACAACATATAAAAGTGCATATGGACAACATGAAGATAGTAGAAGGTGACTATAGAATAACAACTTGATCACAGTGTTGTATTTCTATATGCACAACATCATTCTTTGAAACACTAGTGGTGTCACCATAAGGTTTTTTCCATAATTGTCTCCAAAGGTTCTTGGTCAGATTCCACTGTACTTTTCCTTGCATAATGAAGACACAGAGAAACACAATTGCATACATCACTTTTTCAGACTGTGCACAGTTTATTTCCATAGCAGGGAGAGCTTTGAATGCATAAACCACTGGCTTACATTCTTGCAGTAATAGCCCCACAGTCTTGCTTAACCTGAAGCATTGCCTCTTTATTTATATTGCAATATTCCTATGTGCCTAAACTAGCAATTTGTTAATTAGTTCTGAAGATATACTCTTACTCTGAGTTTCTTAGGAGATTCCTTAGTGGTGCGAAAACATCTGCAATGTGTGATGTCAACTTGGCAAGATAACATCACCATTAGAAGATATTGTTTCTAGCTCAGTGCTTGTTGCTTCTTCTGTAGAATTGGGCTTAAGAACCTCAGCTGAGAAAACGTAAAGAAAATACTTTATTCTGGTAGTTCAGACGATGCATTTGTTTCAATGTAATTTGACCCAAACATTATGCTGCCCTGAATCATTCACGTCAGTCAATGTCAGTCAATACCAACCACTTGTTCTATGGCTTCACTTGTTCCTTATATGCTGTTTTAAAGGGTATATCCTGCAAACAATCAGGTTAGCTCTGGGGAATGACATATTCCTTAGACAGCCTATGCACACTTTTCCTTTCAGCTGATATATAAACCCAAACATCATATATTTCATTTCTTTTCTTGAAAACCCAGATTTTTCAGACAAAATTTTTCATCCTCATTCTTGGATTTCAGGGGATCCTTGAAAGTTAATTCTGGACACCGCTTGAATATCTTCCACTCCCCAGGAAGATTCCTGCTTTTCCAAATCATTTTGGGTAGCTTAACTCCGGCAAATCCTATAATGTTGACCTGTTGTCCTTCCCTTTTGGTTGTTTCTTCCAGAAGCAGGACATTGCAACCCTCCTGTAGGTTAGCGTACAATGGAAAAGGCCGAAAATGTTGAACCAGAGTAAAGTTTTTATTCGCGTCAAACTACGGAGTGATATGTTCTCCAAAGAATCTGTGTCTTTGACGCCACCATATCTTGGTTCCTTATTTATCACAATAAAACAATAGACAGACGATACCACCATTGATGGTGTCTCGATTATTTTACTGCTGAAATCACAAACCTTACCCAAATTAGGCCCCAAAAATTGGTTTGCAATTTATATTGTCGTTAGATTTACAAAACCAAGATGACATGCTCTCAGTTTAGTCTTTAATGTTGCAAAGGACAGTCCTGTGTTCTTAGACTATATGTTTATAGATATGTGGTCTTCTGGTACTGCATGCTGGTTCGATCAGCGGATCCTGACTCCATCTCCGACAAACAACTGGAACCAGGACGGCTCCTAATATGGTCATAAAATAGAGTAAAGCCAGTTTTGACTAAAATTGAACCCTGCAGACTTCTAGAGCGGTCTGTACATGCAGCTTCTCACTCTGTGTGCCATCTGTACGAGATTGATCACTCACTAATTGCTGTAATCAAGTTAGCAGTGGTGTGGGAGTAACTTCCAGGCACAGGACCATGTGGAGATCGTCTGTAGGCACCTAAGAACGATTCTCATAGAAGTCCAGACAGCACAGTCTTTCCCAGCAATATGCACTATATCTAACTTTGCTTCATTTCTCTGAGTTCCAACCCTGGGACCATTGAACAAGCAGAACTAGCAAGAGCATCTGCAATGTGATCCGTTGACTCTCAGTAATCAACCAGCATACCATAGGAATGCCTTACTCATAATAAGCAAAATGAAATAACCAATATCTCTCTCCTCTTTCTCTCATTCCACTGGAAGGCATTTTTGGTAGATTTGTCTGTAGTATGTTTGGTGTTTTCAAAATATAATTGCAAATAAAACGAATTTGGCATATCATCCTGCAATTGCAGTGTTAGTGGAGTGTTCATTCCTATCCCTTGTGGCAATGAGCTCTCCAGTGCTTGCTCAGCTGTTGAAAAAGTCCTGTCTCCCACACTCATAAATCTTAGTTTTTGTGATTTGGAGCTCCATTGTTGCTGAGAAAGGCAACTGTCCTGGGAGGTGCTGATCAAAAAGGGAGAAGTGGTCTCCCATGTAATTTGGGCCACTATCTAAAAAAAGATTTCAATATTAAAACAGAATCCTTGAATTTGAATGTGTATCAAGTGAGGAGCCTCTACAGAGAGCAAAGCACTCAGGAGATGTGCTCATAGCAACATGCGTTTGCACATTAGGTGAAGTGCTGTGTTCTCTGCCAATAGGGGCTCTCTCAAAATGGGTGGCATTATTACTAATTAAAATGAATTGCAATAATCAAGCATGAATCACTGTGGCCGATAGTATTGAGTGCAGTCTTCTGGCTAGCTGCATATGAAAGAGGTCAGAACCACTATAATTTGAGTAACAGTAAGAAATCTAGCTATGGACCAAGGCTGTGGACAAAATGAACAATGTGAGAGCAGAGGGCCTTGATAGAAAAGGAAGTTATGGAAAAGTTACATTTTTTTAAACATTTTCCTCTTACCATCAGCATCACCCCCATCTTCCCTATATTCATTTTTACCCAGCTGCTTTTCATCCAGATGCTAATTGTAGCCAGGCATTGAAAAATCTCAGACATGGTTTACACTACAGAGTAAGGTCAATGTACGGCAGCAAGAATGGTGCTCCCACAGATGTAAGTCGCCCACTACATAACTCAATAACTCCACTTCTGCTAGAGGTGTAGTGCTTAGGTTGATGTAGTTAGGACAATGCAGTGTCTGTGCAGACACTGCGTTACTTTGATTGCCTGTTGGCTGTCAGCTCTGCACAGGCTCATAGATGGAGCCCCACCACCAGAATTGGCAGCCTGGAGCCCCACCACTGGGACCGACATCGTGGATCCCTGCTGCCGGGACTGATGGCCAGGAGCCCCGCCACTGGGACTGACAGCCTGGAGTACTGCCAGGCTGACAGCTGGAGCTCCATTGCTGGGGCTGACAGCCCGGAGCCCCACTGCCACCTTCTGGTGAGGGATTTGGGGGGAAGGAGAGCCTGAGCTTGGGCTCTCCTTTCCCTCCACCCCAGGCATGGGAAGTAGGGGTGTGGCGGGGTGCTGCAGCCAGGTTTTATGCAGGGCCGCTGGCCCCATGCCCAAGGCGCTACTCCCCAGCTCGGGTCCTGGGGGCCAGCCCCAAGTCCCGCTCCCCAGCCTCTGGCTCCATGCCCGGGGCTCAGGTCCTGGCTACCAGCCCCACTCCCCGGCCGCTGGCCCCATGCCTGGGGCCCCATGCCCAGCCCCACCCCCCACTCTCAGGCCTCCAATCCTGGGGCCCTGTGCCTGGCCCCCTGCTCCCAGGCCTATACTCACAGGGCCCATGCCTGGCCCCATGGCCAGGACTAGGTTCCTGACCCCACAAGTGGGGTCCCAGCTGCCAGCCCCTGCCCGGGGCTCCACTCCTGGCCCCACACCCGTCCCCAGCTGTGGCCACAGCCTCCCTCCTCCTGGAGACACAGGCCTGCTCCCAGCCTCAGCTCAGGGAGTGGGGGGGCATGGACAGGGGTAAGGGGCTGGCTTTCAGCACCCCTGCTACTAAAAATGTTCCAACACTACAGCTCCCTGTATTCTTGTCAGTTTCATGGCTGCTATTATTTCACATTTGGTCTCCAGCTCAGGCTGTCAGCCATGGAGCTGGGGCACTCCAGTTGTGAGCCTTACATGGGCCCTACAGCTTGAGCTGTCAGTCTCCTGCCTGAGAGAAAATGTGAAATAATAGCAGCTGTGAAACAGACAAAAATGTTAATTTCATTGTTGTTGGTCTCCCTGCTGTGAAATTGAGCCCGGCGCCTGGCTCACAGCTGGGGCTCTCAGCCCTAGGGCGGGGTTCCCTGCATGGCTGTCAGTGCCCCACACTCCTGCTGTCAGTGCCCCACAATTCTCCGCTTCAGTCGGTGCAAGGCAAACGCTCCTGGTGAGGACAGGGCAGAAGGAGGGTAATGTGGACACCAACAGCTGATTTAACTACTGTGGTGGCTGTAGGTCGACCTAACTTATGTCTACCTAATTTTATAGGGTAGACAAGAGATGATATTTGACAAAAGGAGACCTAGAGTTTGTTGTTCATGTAATGCTAGCACCTAAGTCTATATTATCTAATAATGTCTCCAAACAGCTTCATCTCAATGTTGGATAAGATGGAGGGCAGACGACTGAAGTTTGTGGAACTCCAGGAGTAAAGGCTGTTGAGCTGCACATGCCCATTGTGATACTCTGGGTTCTCTCCGAGAAGAAGGAATGGAGACACTTCTGGCCATTTGATCTTGCAACCTCTAAAAGACAGGACAGCAGTATTTGAAGATAAAAGAGGAGGAGGAGTTTTATGTTTCATACGTGCATGCAAAAAAAAAGAATATGTATAGAAAATATGGGAGCAAGACACCTAATATGATGCTACTTTCATCCTTATTAACATAGTCAATATTGTAGATCATGATAATTGTTTGGAAGGGGGAAATACTTTCCATCCCATGAGCTATTGTTGTTGGCCTGTAAAACACTAATTACCATAGTTACATGTAAGTTTATAACTGGGGCTACAAAGTTCAACCAGCAATGTCTGGCAAAATGTGCCAGCACTTTTTAAAGTGGGGATGCCAATTCCAGTGTTTTTATATTATATCCTAGGACTCTTTACTACCAAAGAAATGGTAGAGTTTTTCCAGGTCCTTGTACTTGTCTCTATATTTCCTTGACAGCATGTCTCCTCTCAGTCCTCTGGGGACGAAATATTAGGGAAGGTCAAAATGGCTTCCTGGCTGAACACTGCACAATCAGGGCACTGAAAAAAAGTGCTCTGACATTACCTTTGACCTCCTGGAACTTTCTCCTCCAGTTTATATATTTACTGCTTCTTAAGCCTTTACCACAGTCTCTCACTTTAGTCACTGGTCATTTCTAAGAGGATTGGAATTTACTTACCATTGGCCATCATGAAGTGGAAGTGACCGAACCTTTCCATACGGCCACAAATAACACCTGCAAAGTCTATGGAGATTTTTACATTTCTCCATCATGCCCGCAGTAGGTCACAATACTCTATACAGAGCAATTTGTCTTAGTATTTGGTTCTGAGAGAAGAGGGGACTCTCTTGGCCTTCAAAATGCTCTTTTAATGGTGGGTATTTTGGTATTTCTTTAATAGATTCCTGTTGGAAGATAAAAATTAGAACGATGGAGAAGAGGGAAGTTGATGGGACCAGCAATACCAGACACAGTAAGAGCAGGACTCACAGCTCAACATCTCTGCTGCCTCTTCATCTGAAACAGTCTTTTTGCTTATCAGTGCTTAATTTAATCCTTGAATCATTTTCAGTTCTACTTCAAAGCCTTTTTTTACTCTCAGGCCTATGATTTCTAACCTTAAACCACATGATACCTTCTGGAAGCCCAGTACCAAATGTGCATCAAAGCCCAAAACACACAGTGAGCGGAAGGCGGTGATCATTCTCACTGAAACTGGCCACTCACTTTTGCCCGACCTTATTTACAGGTGCTGTTTGCAGGTGTTATTACACCTATATTGGTTTGGTTTCGCATGCACATATTCGAATTCAGCCTTGGTGACAGCAGGCATAATTCCACTGAAGTAAATGGAGCTTATTGTAGGGCTGAACTTAGCAATTAGACTGTGATCGTCTTTGAAACATTTTGTGATGCTAAATGATTTGTATACAAAATCCAGTGAAATACATTTTTACTGCCACCTAATGTGATGCTGAAACTGATAGGAAGCAGTAAAACAGGGGCCTGATTGTGTGCTCTTTTATACTGGTGTGATTCTGTTGCCTTCAATGGAGTTACGGGGGGCGGGGGAAGGGGGCATGGATCAGAGTTCATGTCTCGCCCCTGCATCAGTACCCGGCCCAGGCCAGGGAAGCTAATGATCCAACTAGCGGATCAAATTCGGTGATGAATCCTGGTTGCATGCCACCTGAGGCATGTTGCAGATACGCTAAGACGAATGGTGTTCTCCTTATTTATGTCAGTATGAGAAGAGAAGACCAGGTGTTTCAGAACAGTACTGCTCCCAGAAATTAATTGATTTTAGGTGGCTGATTGGCGATGTAGAGTTTGTATGTGTTTTCTCGTGCTCTGAGTCCTTTTCAGCTTCCCTGTGAACTGACAATGGGGCATGGAATCAAAAAATGCACCCCAATGCTAGTAAACATTTTCATGAAATTGGATCAGTATAATGGTATTGATTTGAACAACTGGCAATAAACCAGCTGCACCTGGATTCAAATAGATTGCAGCAAGGAGTAACAGGTCAGAAGTATTCACAAGTAGCAGGTGCCCCTATTCAGTTTGATCACCTAGTACAACTCTGTTCTTTGGATCACATTAGTGCTCATGTTTGCGAGCTAATCAATACACTCAGAAATGATTGCCATTGTAAATTTGGTAGTGGACGTTTCCAACTTTTTCCCAGCTGGTAATATTATTTGCGTGAGGAGATGTTTCTATCTGTTTGACAACTAGCAACAAAAAGAGAACATGCTTGGCACAGAAAAAGCCATCCAGCCCAACTGCATGGTTTTTTATTCTGGGCATATCTTAATCCCACCTTCCTGCTTTTTCACTGTATTGCTTTGAAACCGTTGTGTGAATATATAACAGCTACTGCTGACATGTTTCTAATTATCTCCAGTACTTTGATCAAAGAGCCTTTTCTGCTCATTTCCTCTCTGAAATCATGGCAGGGGACAAGGACATCAAATCCATAGTAAGAATATCCTTCCTTGCACTGCGGTTGTTAGTGACACAATATTGCATTAGAATAATAAAGACTAGAAGGAGTCAGATGGCACTTTATGGAAGGACCCCTACAAATCCCAGCAAGACATATCAACTACTTCATCACTCTTACAGCAAATACCAAAATATTTCCCTTTTTTAAAATGAGGCCAAAAGAGGCCCCTCTGCCCTCAGCATTGAGTACTAAGACATAAGTTGCTATGTATGGAGCAGTATGACCTACTGCCGGTGTGCTGCAGAAATGTAAATCCCTGTAGACTTTGCAGGTGTTATTTGTGGAAGAAAGGAGAAGTTTGGTCCCTGTGTTCACCCTCAAACCATTCCAGAATGTGAAATGCACCAATACTTAACTCTTTATTTCCTATTTTCCAGAGATTTAAGGTGCAACAAAGTTATACCTCTGAGAACATGGACACGGAAGCTATGGTAAGGTCTCCCAGCCCACATGCTCTTAATGCTGCTCCCCTGGTGTTGGCAATACATCAGGCACAAACCAAGCTTATCCTAATAAAATCTGCCATTTTCTGTGTTGTGCTGTTTACGTCCTACACGTGCTCTATGAACTTGCCTCTTCACCCACTCCTCCTGACCCTCCTGGAGTCAGCTGTAGCTGTACTGCTCCTGGCATAAGTTGCAGCAAATTGCCGGAGCTCACCCTGCCATCTGAGGGATCACTTTTTTCTAGGCTGTGCATGGGGTAAATGAGCACAATGCCCCCTCTTGCGTCTAAGACACAGGTCCCCAAAGTGTGGCGTGTACCCCCTTAGGGGAGCATGGAGGAATGTCCGGGGTGGGGGTGGTGTCCCATGCCAGTCCTCATGGGGTTGGGGTGGGAACACCACTCAGCCCCTCCCCAGCCCCAGGTCTGCTCTGGTCCCACCTCCAGCCTGGCCCCGTCCCCAGCCTCTGCGCAACTCCGCTCCTGGCCTCATGCCAGCCCCCAGCCTCAGCCGCTGGCTGCAGCTCCATTCCCAGCCTGGGGCCAAGGCTGAGGGCAAGGCCGGGAGCAGAGCCGCACCTGGCCGCAGCACCACTCCCGGCCCCAGACCCACCCCCAGCTGTGGCCCCAAGCCTTATCCCCCCTTATCCCTGGCCGCACCACCCCCACCCCCCAAGCCACGGTCCCATTCCTAGCTCTGGCTCCTCAGGGTGAGGGAGTGCAGACCAGGGGAAGTGGGGGAGGTATGGCCCTCAAATGTTTGGGGACCACTGGTCTAAGATCTAAGAATGTATGAACAATGTTTTTTTAAATGTCTAAAGAGTTTTAGGGCTGTTTGAATGGCTGCTGCTGACTCCTCCAGGAGCTGCTGTAATACTATGCCAAGAAGGTAGAGGAATATCAGAGTGCTTCAGCCCTTTCTAATACTCCACCGCATAGTCTGAACCACTGCCAGAACCCCACATCTGTATAGCCATTCACACAGTGCCCTGCACTCTCTCTGTTCTCAGTGCCATACCAGTAGCCAAGGAGTTCTAGCACTCTGGTGGCACACATCACACTGCCCAAAAGGCTCAGTAAGGACTCACATAGGGAATACCTAAGACAAGATGAACAGATATTAACATCTGGCAGGTCTTTGGTGGTTTTTTTCTGGAGCAGAAGAGGAGGTTGTGTGTATGTGGTGCCTGGTTCATTCATGTTTGCGATGCCTGACTTAACTTCAATCTTCATCCCAGTGAAAACAAGGCCTAAGAGTTTTCCCCACACTATTCTTGGGCACTTCTCTTACTGTCCTCCACATACTTGGGAAGGGTACAGTCCTTGAGGTCTCTCTCAGGGACTTGTTGGAGCATTGCTCGAAGGGGACAGAGTTAAGATTGGAGCATGGGGAGGGTGTTGTAGAAGACATTACCGTAACTCAGTATTTCCCAGTTTTCGGAGATTTAAGTGCTTGTTTTTACCTTAACTGTTTAAGTACTGGTGCATTTCAAATTCTGGAAGGTACAACGCACTGCTAGTCAACCTTAAGTTGGATGGAAAGCTTGCTAGATCGTCAGGCTCAACGGGTAGTGATCAATGGTTCCATGTCTACATGGCAACTGGTATCAAGCAGAGTTGGTCCTGGGGGCTGGTTTCAAGGGTTGGTCCTGAGGCTGGTTTTGTTCAATATCTTCATTAATGATCTGGAGATTGGCGTGGATTGCACCCTCAGCAAGTTTGCAGATGACACTAAACAGGGAGGAGTGGTAGATACACTGGAAGGTAGGGATAGGATACAGAGGGACCTATACAAATTAGAAGATTGGGCCAAAAGAAATCTGATGAGGTTCAACAAGGACAAGTGCAGAGTCCCGCACTTAGGACAGAAGAATCCCATGCACTGTTATAGACTAGGGACCGAGTGGCTAGGCAGCAGTTCTGCAGAAAAGGACATAAGGGTTACAGTGGATGAGACGCTGAATATGAGTCAACAGTGTGCCCTGGTTGCCAAGAGGGCTAACAGCATATTGGGCTGTAGTAGTGGGAGCATTGCCAGCAGATCGAGGGATGTGATCATTCCCCTCTATTCGGCATTGGTGAGGCCTCATCTGGAGTACTGTGTCCAGTTTTGGGTCCCACACTACAAGAAGGATGTGGAAAAATTGGAAAATGTCCAGCGGAGGGCAACAAAAATGATTAGGGGACTGGAGCACATGATTTATAAGGAGAGGCTGAGGGAACTGGGATTATTTAGTCTGCAGAAGAGAAGAATGAGGGGGGATTTGGTAGCTGCTTTCAGCTACGTGAAAGGGGGTTCCAAAGAGGATAGATCTAGACTGTTCTCAGTGGTACCAGATGATAGAACAAGGAGTAATGGTCTCAAGTTGCAGTGGGGGAGGTTTAGGTTGGATATTAGGAAAAACTTTTTCACTAGGAGGGTGGTGAAGCACTGGAATGGGTTACCTAGGGAGGTGGTGGAATCTCCTTCCGTAGAGGTTTTTAAGGTCAGGCTTGACAAAGCCCTGGCTGGGATGATTTAATTGGGGTTTAGGTCCTGCTTTGAGCAGGGGATTGGACTAGATGACCTTCTGAGGTCCCTTCCAACCCTGATATCCTAAGATTCTATTATTCTAACACTGTGCTAATGAAATTTCTGGCAGTGAGTTCCCCTTGTTTCCTTGAGGACATTATGGTAGTGCCATTTCCAATGTGGCAGCTAGTCCCTCCCATATCATCCTGGGCCTACCCCAACATACCGGGTTTCCTATCCCAGACACAGTACTGCCTGCCAAACTGTCCCAGGGAGGGACTTAGGCAGATGGATACAGGGCATTGGTGGGTGCATTCATGGGTTCTGAACTTCCTCAAAACTGCATGCACCAGTCACACTTCCAAAAAAAGCCCTATTGTGTCCTCCAATAGCTAGCAAACGGCAGGTTGACAGCATGAATGTGCACAGAACCAAAAACACAAGTGTGGAGGATTCAAATTCATCACCCTTGTGTGCTAGGAGCAGTACTTGTTCCTTTAAGATCCCAGGGGAGTACATTACTCCCTCAGTGTCACCTACCAGGGAGTTTCTGAGGAAACAATACCTCACACAGGTGCAAACTGTCTGTAAGCAAGGTGCTAAAGTTTTTAGAATGCAATAACTTTTGAAATATGTTTATACTGGAGCTTGGTACCATTCAGTGGCTGATCTCAGGGGCATTCGGTTCCCTACATTTAATGAAGATGACAAATGAGATTTTTCCCAGCCTCTGCACCAAAAGAGTTAAGAGTCTGAAAAATATTATAAGTAGCTCATTTTGAAGGGGCTGTACCTCACCAACCCCATGACAAAAATGCCCCCTTTCAACACAAACTCTACCCCAGCCCCTGCTGTAGTATACCAACTTTCAAAATAATATCCCTGTGCACATGGGTTTAGAGCAATTTGAATATTAATAAGCAGCTCCTTATCACGGGTTGGGATCTAAGGAATCCATGTAGCACGTGACCCCGAACTTGTACCACTAATTTTACCTGTGGCCCTGACATGGCATAGCAATTTTCAGAACATCTGAGTATGTAGGTGGCTTTCAGAACACTTTGAAATATTAGCTCTTAAACCAGAAGCTTTGCTCATGGGGCACAATTTCCAAAAGCAGCCCTTGCAGAATGCATGTGGAGTGGAACTAATACATGAAGCGTGCATTTCTCAGAAAGCAGCTGGGGGTTCGGGTTCAATAGCCGTAGCATGCCACCTCGAGCTACCTGTTGTCAGGCTGCCTGCAAACTTTCTCAGTTGTAACAGACCCCCCTCCGCCTCCCAGTCCTACTGCACGTACACAAATAATGTTTTCTGGTTCGTCACCATGGCTCAAGTCACAGTGGAGATCCAACTTATACCCTGAGTAACCTTTTAAAGCATCGCTGCCCCAAAGGGGCAGTGGGTGCCAGACACTAGCTGAGCACAAACAAGAGCAGGTGATATCTGTTTGGGGAGGATCAGAGTCATAGGTTGAGCCCCAGATGGGCATAAAAGATGTCGTAAGAATCATTACATTAGGATGTCACATGATTTTGGGGTGGGGGAAGAAATGGCTGAATTTTCAGAATCCCTGGTTCAAATGACCCAGAATTTGGACACAAAGCCTACGCCAGACCCACCTGAGACACAGCAATTCTTAAGACAGTGCCAGTAAGCATGTGGATGTTCGAATGCATAGAAACATGGGCTGTTTAACAATGAGCTAGTCACATCATTAACAATAGTACTTCTTCTACCAGCCCATGATAATGGAAGATGTCTGAAAAAATCCCCTGTGCTGCTTTGAAAAATTTCACCCTACAGATTTTTAAAAGTTGCTGTCTTGCTAGTGCTAGGTGCTTAAGATTATTAAAAGTGAAAGCCAACCTCTGATTTCGCTTTTCACCATTTGAGTCAGGATATGTTTTGCTTTTTTGCAAAAGATTGGATAGAGAATTTAGGCTAGTAATAATGACTTTCTCGTCATTAGAGTCAGTTTTATTTTCTGGTTCTCATGTAGTGAGTGTGAGGTTGTGTTGCATGTGTATGCCCAATAGTGCAGAATCTTAAACTAAAAAAAAAAAAAAACCCATGACATTATTTTAAAACATTGCTTGTTAGGTTTCATGCAATTTGCATTTCATTCACAAAATCAAAGTGTTGGTGTAAGTGGTTCCACACACTGCTGTTGCTGCCCCTTGTGTTGGGGCATAACATTGCAAGGCACTCCCTGCCTCACTTTACAAGGTGTGGCAGCAGATCTGGAGCAGGGTGGCCTGAAGACTAAACCTCACTGGTAGCCTGGCCCTAGCTGATTTTCCTTACCATTGGGGTCTCAGGGCACCAACACCTCCAACAGGGGGCCAAGACAGCCCGGTTGACCCTGTCATGCAGCTCCTCCCACTAGAATTTTGCCTGCCTTGGGGCAGGTCCTTCAGGGGACATTAGAACTTATCTGGATTCTTCCTGTAAAATAAAGTATGGCCAGGAGCTCTGACTTTCCAACATCATGACTTTTACTACCTCCTACATAACAAACTTTCTCCTTTCCATGAAAGTACATGATCCTGGAATGTTCACAACAGATCTCTTCAGTCTCTTCACTTCCGCTGCAGACAATTCTTCTCCTCCAATGTACATGTAAACACTAAAGTGAGGGCCCTCAGAGCCATGAACTGGTGCTATCTGGTTTTCCGCTTTCATCTGCCCCGAGGCTGCAAGATCTGTGCCTGCAGACATTCTACTTCCCCTTCCAGCTCACTGACTCTCCAGAGGAGACGATCCTTCTCCTGCAAAGTCTCTTGGTGTTCTTCTTCCACTTGCTCCCATTCATACTGACAAGGAGCTGCAGTAACTAGTGTGTTCCCCACGGGACACTGTTCGAGTTTCTACTGAGCACCGCTCATTTCCCTATTTGAGCTCCTTCCCCCTAACACCCATTTTGACACAGAGCACAGCCAGCTCCTGGTCACACAGTGCACACTATTGTTTCCAGTGCTCCATTTCCAGCCATGCCCAGGCCAATTCCTGTTCCTGTTTAGTCACCTGAGCTATGATTTTCTGTGAGGAGGTCTTGAGCGTCTCCATTTCTTGTCCAGCCACCAGCAGCTGCTCTTGTAAGACCTCAGCTTGGCCCTTTGGTTCCTGATAACTCCTGTGAGCTGCTTTGCTGTGGGCTTCTGAACCTTTCCCATCTTCCTCAGACCAATCACAAGTTTCTGGCTCTGGTTCTAGCCCCTCAGCTTCTTTCCTCAGTGTTGGGCCCTGTTCCTCTTTAGTAGGGCCACAAACCCCTGATAGTCTCTTCCCAAAATTATGGGCTCTGGGAGGTTCTCTGCTACTCCAACCCATAATCTTCCCAGTTGTCCTTGTACTTGAATTTCTACATTGGTCACAGGATAGACCTACATCTCCCCATGCATGCAGCAGACGTGAACAGATAGGTTTGTGTCCATTCTCTTGGGGAGAAATTTACTCCCCCAAATAAGTCTGTCCACATCCTGAGTCAACTAGGGCCTCTACGTTTACCTCCCCCATACTCAGTGGTACAAGATATGGATTTTTCTGTCTTTGTTCAGGAAGCATCCCAGGCCACTGACCTTGTTTTAGTAACAACCCAGGTAATTGCACACCATAAGCATACAATCCCTCTGGAAGTGTCCGGATTCTCCACATGGGAAGCACACTAACTGGCCTCCTTGCCCATCCTCACGAGAACGGCCACCAGGCTGCAATATTGATCAAGGCACCAATGACCCTTCATGGATTCTAGATTTGGGGCGATCCAAGATCTTTTTGTTATATCTCTGAATCCAGCAGAGAAGGAGATAGGGATCTGATAGAAACACAGCTGCCTGCTGTGCTCCCTTTATTGTTCAGGCAACAAAACTGAAAACAACATGAAAGTGAGGCTTTGCACTGGGGAACGGGAGTGCTCAAACATTTAAAGAGATAGGACATCACACTTTCCTTTTTGGGTGTCCTCCCCACATTCCCCCAATTGGGTCTCCTCCTTTTCCCTTCCTTGAGGGAACATCCATGGTCAGCTTTCCTGAATCATCCATCATTTTCTCTACTGAGCTTGTCTCCAGTGATAATCATCAAGTGGCATGGCCCTGGGCCACAACTTGCCAGCAGGATCCCTAGGGAAATGGCTCTGTCTGGAACCTATGTGTATATCATTCAGGGGTCAAACCCAGTCTGTCCAGGATAGCTGCTTTGACCTCCACATACGAGCCAGCATATTCATTGCTCAGGGGTCTGCTTGGACCTCCCTGGTCAAATATGGGACCACTTGGCCACCCAGGATGATTAAATCCACTAGCCACCCATTCAGATGTGTGGAGGAAGGTTTCTGGGTCATCCTCCAGACCCCGCTTTGACAAGCCAGGAACAGGTCTGCCAGAGTACCCTCTCCTGTGCTAGATGACTTCCAGAAGCCCATCACTCCAACTATTGTAAGAACTGTTCATGCTATTGGTGTTGGGCCTCCTGCCAGCACTGCTGCACAGCAAAGTGCACATCCTGCTGGCTTTGATGGGTTTCCAGGACCTGCAATAGAAGGTTCTGAATTTGCTTCTGTTGCTCCTGCTGTTGTTGTAGGCCTGCAGCCATCTGGATCTTCCATTCTGACTGTAAAACTAGATCTCCCTTGCAACAAGGCATGGCAATACAGCAGCTCTGCCTTGCCACTCAGTCAACATTTGTTGTTCTTAGTATATGTGCAACATGCCTCAGGTGGCACGTGACCAAGATTCATCACTGAATTTGGTCCACTGGTTAGCTTCCCCGGCCCAGGCCGGGTACTGATGGGGAGTGCAATGTGAATGCTGATCCATACCACGCAACCCTCATTAATGCGGGGGGGAGGTGTCTTAAGGTCCCATTGCTTGAACCGAGTTGAAAGTGGATCCACACACCGCTGTTGTGTCCTTTTGTGTTGGGGCATGGCATTTCAGGCACTCCTGCCTCCATTTAAAAGGTGTGGCCACTGGTCTGGAGCACAACAGCCTGAGCAATAAGCTCAGTATACAGCCTATGCATGATTAAACAATAACCAACTTGTAATCTGGCCATCCGTGCCTTTAAATAAACAAACATAAAAGGCAAGTGCTTGGTTGCAGTACTTTACTTTAAATCCAAAATCTAACCTGGCCTTGGGGTTCTGGGTTAGCCCTGAAGAGCTTCTCCTCTATACTCAGTCTCACCCAGCACTATTCTCAGAGGAAGCAGGCAAGCTTTCTTAACTGGCCTATTGTCTCCCTATTGGTTCTTGTCAACTCCTGGCCTTTCTAGGCCTCTGGAGGACTAAATCTTACTGGTAACCTAGCCTAAATGGGATTTCCTTAAACAAGGGGCCTCAGGGCACTGGTGTTTCCAGCAGGGAGCCAAGATGGCCTAATAGACCCTGTCACAGTTGGGTTTAAAGTACTTGGTATCATCTCTACATTTTTTTAAAGCATTAAAGATATTTTTACCTTATTTTTTTCTTATAGAAAAGATTTTCTGTACCAGAAAAGGAAATAAAGGAATATCACTGGCCTCAGCTTTGGAAAAGGTCACGGACACATTCTTACCAGCTGCTTTTGACTGTAGCCTGCAAAGGTAGGGACCAGAGACATCAGGAAAAGGCAATCACTAGGCCATGTGCCACACTGACATTAAGCGAGAGGTCCAAGGACAGACATCTTCTGGATGAAGAATGCCTGTCCTTGATTAACTAAAGTACCAGAACAAAGATAGGGTGAGTGAAAATTTGATTCACTCCACATCATCTGATCTCCCCAAATCACCACAAGAGTTCAAATTTGCCACAGCTTTACTAAGTGATTAATAAGTATTACATTCATTTTGGTCTAATGGATGTAGTTTCCAGTGGTTGTGAATCCTTGGTGAGATAGGCACTGACTTTTGTTTTTGCTGTTGGGTGCTTTTGAAGATGTGTGTGTGTTTGGGGGGAGGCTATTTTCAGCATATTTATACACTTCCTTCTAGGGCTGTTGATTAATTGCAGTTAACTCACACAATTAACTCAAAAAAATTAATTGCAATTAAAAAAATTAATCGCGATTAATCGCAGTTTTAATTGCACTGTTAAACAATAGAATACCAATTGAAATTTATTAAATATTTTGGATGTTTTTCTACATTTTCAAATATATTGATTTCAATTACAACACAGAATACAAAGTGTATAGTGCTCACTTTATATTATTATTTTTATTACAAATATTTGCACTGTAAAAATAATAAAAGAAATAGTATTTTTCAATTCACCTCATACAAGTACTGTAGTGCAAGCTCTTTATCATGAAAGTGCAACTTACAAGTATAGATTTTTTTTCGTAACATAACTGCATTCAAAACCAAAACATTTTAAAACTAGACCCTACCAATCCACTCAGTACTACTTCTTGTTCAGCCAATCACTAAGACAAACAAGTTTGTTTACATTTACAGGAGATAATGCTGCCTGCTTCTTATTTACAATGTCACCATAAAGTGAGACCAGGCGTTCGAATGGGAGTTTTGTAGCGGTATTGCTAGGTATTTACGCTCCAGATATGCTCAACATTCGTATGTCCCTTCATGCTCTGGCCACCATTCTAGAGGACATGCTTCCATGCTGATGACGCTTGTTTAAAAAATAATGCATTAATTAAATTTGTGACTGAACTTCTACTCTTGTTTAACAGTATGATTAATCACATGATTAATCGCCATTAATTTTTTAAATTGCGATTAATTTTTTTGATCACTTAACAGCCCTGCTTCTTTCATATTCTTGTTATTGAATATGTGTCTATTATTGGTATTGTTTCTCTTTTAATAATGATTAAATTTTTATGAACTACACAATTACATTATTGTGAATTACAGTATACTAAAACCATTACAATCACCTACAAGCTGTCTTCACTAACGTCCCAGTTTAAAGACATTACCTCTCACTGTAGCCTTCTGGATAATTGTCAGCAATCTTATTTACATCTAGTTCCCTGGTATGCTCTTGATGCCCGTTAAGAACATCTACATTATTCAATTGTGTCTGTCCCATTGATGACGACATAATTTTTAAGTTTTCTGAAGATGGAGAATGAGTGTTTTGCAGTGCAGGATGATATAGGCACAGTGAAAAGGATTCTTATAAATGTGCAGTAGTCTGGAAGCATAGTTACTCCAAGCGCTTTCCTGATGGGTAACAGCAAATTAAGACACCGTCATTTTGTATGTGTAATTGGGATTATATTTTGCCATGTGCACTACTTTGCATATAACATTGAATTTCATCTGCCATTTTGTTGCCAAGTCAGACAGTTTTGTGAGATCCCTTTGTAATATTTTGCAGTCAGCTTTGGACTTAACTGTTTTGAGTAATTTTGTATCATCTGCAAATTTTGCCCCCTCACTGTTTACCCCCTTATGCAGATCATTTATGAATATGTTGAACAGCACTGATTCCAATACAGGCCACTGGGGGACAACACTATTTACTTCTCTCCATTCTGAAAATGGACCATTTATTCCTACTCTTTGTTTCCTATCTTTTAACTGGAGTGCCTGGCAATGGTTTCAGGATCATCTAATTTAATTTCATGACAAGCCTTTTGTTATCTTAATCATCCTGCCTCCGTTCATAAACAAACTTCCTGCCTCAAGGGCAGAAGCTGTTAGCAGCACAGAACTCATCACATGCCACACTCAAGCTCCGTCTGGAGCTAGGGTGTGTGCTGTGAGCAGACCTCAGGTGCGAAACTATGGCTTGTGGGTGCTGAGCGCCCCCTATTCTTTTCCTGTGGGTGCTTGAGCCTCGGCGCACCTAAGGAGTCAGCAGCTATGCTTGGTGACAATAATACAGTTGTTTATCATTTCAAAGTGAAACTAATCAAGTTAATAAGCTGATAAGGAAAAAGCAACAATAAATGAATTGGCAAAAACAAATGAAAACCACTAAAGGATTGGTGTCAGCCCCTAGTTTTTTCCATGTCAAAACTGCCTTAAGCATCAAATGTTCCCAGCTAGAATAGCTAATTATGTAAATAGTGTTCTCATCAGAGAACATAGATGATCCGGTGCAAGATGCACATGCGCACAACTCCCATTGACTCGCAGGCTCCTTGGATGATATGGATACAACAGCTTTCACTAAAAGGAAAAGCAGATTCAAAGACAAGGCCAGATTCTCTGCTGCACCCAATTTCCACCAGCTGCAGGAGAAAGGGATTCTGTTGGAAGCCCTGATGCTCTGCCTCTCCTCAGGGACAGTTTAGAGTGGACTCAGGGCCACTTTAAAAAATGCCAGCTGCAGTGGATCCATAAGACTACCACACTGACAGGGCATCTGCTCCCATGTACTGCTGGTAAGTCCCTTCTCTGCCCCAAGATACCCCCAGGATTGTCAGTATGAAGCAATCAGAGCCAGGGCTGAAAATCTGGTCCATTAATTTTAACATTTTACTGCTGGAAAGAATTTAAGAGGCTAATTTAAGAAGTAGCAATGGTAAAATAACTAAATAGAAAACAATATACCTGCTGGAGCAATAAGCACCAGTAGAGAAACAAAGTGAACACTGGTTTTAAGTTATTTTTGGAGAGTAATCTTTTTCAGGGATTGGCTTTGTCTCATTTTGCTCTCATTTAGCGTGGTGCAAAACAGGACTGACTTGACTTAATTCAGTAGAATTACACAGGTTTAAAAATGAGGTGAGAACATGGTCTGTAGAATGTCTAGTTCTGTGGTGTCTGTTATAAACCTGGGAATACAAACAGAGCTCTTCTTGTATATAAAATGAAATTCTTTTACCTTCTTAAGGAATATTCTCAGCCATAAAGAGTGATAGGCTGATAAATACACGGAATGCCAAACAGGCAGTTTCATTATTGATTTTTTGTAGTAAAAAGCCTAACATTAGAAGAGCATGAAAGATGCTGTAGTGTGAATATAGTGCTTGGGAAAGGTTCCGGAAAACGCTGGAGATGACACTTATCTATTTGTTCTATAAACAGGTACTGCACAAGGACATATCACCCCACCAATGTGACTTGTAGTCATTAAGTGTCCTGTGACCACTCAGTCCTTGGTCTGTCTCTTGTGACAGGCTGCTGACCAAGGCACTTTGTGAATAAGAAGGGCATTCACTGTGAACTCAGCTGAGACTACTTCATTTCACATAATCCACCCAACAGCCATCAAATACAAATAACTCAGTCACAAGTGACCTGGGCTGGATTCAAGCAAGTGATCCCTGAACATACGGTTCCTTCTCTTGTAGATTCCACATACTAAATGTGAACATGTGCGTAATATAGGGGACATTCCTCCATTGGTGGGATGATGGACATAATGGCCTAATTAGGTCTTCTTGTCTTTAACATCTTTCATTCTCTGACGCCCAGAAGGTTACTTTAAAAACTCCCATTCTTATTGACAAAATAGAGTTCTGTAGAGATAAATCAATGGCTATATAACATTAAGTGCCAAAACAGATAACCTAGGACTTCCTTGGCTTGTGCACGGTCTCTCTATGTTGCATGTTTATAACCCTTCCCCTGCTCTCTCTGAAAAGTTTACATCCTATAACATTTAGACCTCAATCCAGCAAAACACTAATCATGTGAGTAGTTCCATGGAACAAAGTCAAACAAAGGAAACAAAGTCAAATAATATTTTACGTTGTTTGTTTCCCATTAGGGTAAAGTTGTCAGTGGGTACGGTGAGTTGGAGTGAGAGCAACAATGAAAGGCGCTATAACATGACATTGTGTATATCTTTATTCTTTTATAGTAGCAACATTCATAGCCCTACAGTTAGATTGTGTCATCATTTCTGTCAAAAAACCCTACTCCACTCCTGGGCTTGTATCTGCAGCACATTTCTTTAAAAAACAAAAATAAAACAAAACAACGGCAAAGCAATTTCCATAAGATATTATTTTTCACTTCCTGTCATAACCTATTGTGTAGTATTGCTGTGCACAGTTAGGCAGCCCAGAAGCGACTGCTTTTCCCTGGTGGGTGAATTAAGTGTTTTGAGATGAAAGGCTTTATATAACTGTACCTTATATTACTATTTTAAAATCACACAAGCACAACATATTCTTAAATAACCACAAACCTGCAGCCAGGAGGATTTCTTTGCAATTTTGTATAAATAATGATGTGCTTCCAAGATGAGCCCTTGTATGCCAATTTCCAGCCTGGAGCAAAATTCTGAAGCTAAGTTATAACTTCCTGAACATGAAGACTCATTATGAAACACCAATGAACCTTTCACCATGGCATTGGGAATGGTACCAATAGGTGAAATGCTTCTGAACAAAATCTGAATCATTGATCTAAATTGAACCCTTAGTCCCACGTCACCTGTCTTAGATATTCAGGCCTTATTCTTATTTACACTAAGATCATTTTATATTGCCATGAGTTTAAAGGAAATGTATGGCTACTTTAAGGCCCCTTTACACACGTCTTAGTGTAAATGAGAAACTGCCCCCCGACCCCAGTGTTGGATCCAGCAGCTCTGGCAAACACTCAGCTGTCTCCATACATAACTATGGTGTGCAGTGCAATCTGGGACATCCCAGACAGAGGAACCCCACCCAGAGGGTGGAGGGTGGCTGTCAAAGTAAATAGATTCCAACTTTGGATCTCATCCTGCAAGGTTCTAAACAACTCGCATAACGTGCTTGCAAGGCCATGCCCTTATTAAACCCTGGTAAGGAGTCTCGGACTGCAGGATCCAGGGAACTGGAATGTAGGTGGGACAGCCATAGATGATTGTGCCTAGGAATTGGGAGGCTTGTGGTATACTGAAGTGTGTAAGGCACGTTGCTGGGAACCAGAAGCCAGGCAGGCAGGCAGAGTCACAGACGAGGAAGTACACAGATGCCAGTTCATATCCAGGGGAATGATATAATGGGTTGTGTCTTGTTTAAAAGCACACAATAGAAGTACAAAATTTGCAAATGTCACCATTTCATTCTAACTGTTTTCTTCTAACTACTTTGTAGCACTGCTAGTAATTCACAGCATGTTTCACTAGTGGAGAGTACTGTGAACAAGCCAACAGGATTAATATACTATAGAATTGGTTCACAAGAAATATCAACAGCATCATAGTCGCTGAAAGGAGACTTCGCAGAAGATGAGGGTGGGCTATGAAATGCTGGAAGTCTGTCTGGATGGCTGAGGGAAGAAGGAGGAGCTTCTAAATGAGGTCATGGGGAGTGAAGAATTCTTGCAGTCCTGGGTTTGCATGAGTGGCTAAATTATTCCCCTCCTATCTGAAGTGAGTCTACTGATCATTTCAACTTCACTCTTACTACTAAATAGGGTAAAGCACAAATCGGGCTCCCAAGTCATTAATGCAATGGATTCTCTATTTTTAACTTTCATAATGTGTGTACATTTCTGAAATGCAAATTTGATGAGCCTTTACATCTTATTCTTTGATATTCAGCACATTTAGGGCATGACTTAAATCACAGCCTCCCTTTCCGCATCTGCCGGTAACTATAGACACAATTACTTGTAGGTTCAAATGAGGATGTGTCTTGCAGATGACTAAGTACTTGATTGCTCCCCCAAATCAGACAGTTAGAACTCTGCATAGCCTAACTCACATTCACAAAGAGTTGCAGGTACAGATATTTGCACGCATAACATTCGAAGTGAAAACATGAAGACAAGGATGCTTTAATAATTAGGCCAGTCTTCTGTAGTCAGTGAAATTATATGGAGATATTTTCCTTTTATGTATAGGAAATTATTTTAACTAGGTCATTGAGATACTGGATGTTATCCACATTATGTTCCCTTTGCCACTTTTCTCAGCTCTAAATTTACAAACCAAAGATGTTACTTTTTATAAAAATGAGTGACTCTGTATTTTCATTCTGTTTAATGTGCTATGGCTATTATCTTTACAGAAACTTATTAATGATTTTTAAAGCATAGGGATTCTCTTTCAACCTTAGTCATGCCTCATGTACACACTCAAGTGACACAACTCCTTATACAAGCCAACTGTTAAGGGCAAAAAAGTTCATATTACAACCTATTTGTACCCACATAGTATACCAGAGCTGAGCCAATAATTAAAAAAAAATACAGTCAACCAATTTCACATTTTTCTGTTCACAACTCCATCAGCACTTTCAAATGTATTCATTATTAAAATCATTCATGTATTCCTTCAGCAAATAATTTTGGTCTGCAGGTGATTTAAATTATGAATATGGCAATGTGCAAGTTTTAAAATAGGATCTACAATTCACAGTTTGCCCTTTGTTTGTTATATAAGTCATGGGGTCTTGTATCTGTTCCTTGACAGGATGACTTAGGTAAATAGCAAACACTTAGCAAATTTTAAACTGTATACTGGCTTGTATAGATGCAATTCACATTTGTGCTGTATTAATTACTGCTAATTATGGATTGCAAATTTTACTATTGAATTTACCACAGAAATTTGCTTTAGGTGAGTATTCAAGCATTTGAGGTTAAAAAAAAAAGTTTTTGCAAGGATTTGTGGTAGTGAAGCGTTCGAATTCTTGTAGAAAGCAAACAACGTTCACACTGAAATTCACTTTGGAGTTTAAAAGAATGTTTGCAGCTAATTTTTTTTTTGCACTATTTGCTCCGCTGTCCTGTATAATGACTATACATCTCTTAGTTCTGTAGTTGTGTTTAGGACTAGCACCTTGGGGTCCTGACCCATGATGGGGGTTCCTAGATGCTATGGTAATATGAAATGAAAAATGGAAGGGAGAACCCAAACTTCAAAATAATGGGCCAATACAAAGCTTCAGGCTGATTTTTCAAATAGATTTCCAGTTCCCATTCATTTTCATTCTCATTGGAATGAGAACTGAGCATCCTACTCCTGAAGATGGAATTGAACTTCTCAGCCTTAAATTACATGTGAATGAGACTTCCTAGCTGTGGTTATTGTAGAAGAGCCTTTCCTAAAAACATTCCCCTGTCTTAATGTTACTCCTCCTGGTTTGTTTTCGTTCTAGTTTGTTGGCTGAATTATGACTTTCCAATTTCTCTTTAAAACCACAGTAGCTCACAAGAGAACCAGATCCTTGGAGTGAAGAGTGACTGGTGAAAGGGTAGTAATTATTTCTTTTCCAGAACATTTTTTAGGGAGAAATATCCCACAGGGTCAGAAGTTTACCCCTGGGTACGGTATTTTGGCCATACAGTGTCTGATCCAACCCATAGTGATTATCACATTATGTAGAGTCTGTATGCCAAACCCCAGAACAATGCCACAGCAATTCTATTCATACCCTCCATGAAGCAGGCAGATCTGAGTCTTAGCAATACATTGGCATTCCAAAAGACCATATTCTTCCAATGACCTTAGAATAACATGAAGTGCATTGAGACATTAGCGGTTCTTTGGCATCGTCTGTGAGGAGATATTTACATAAGTGAGGCTCGAGTGTATCACTGAGGCTTATGCTCAGGTAGCAGTTCCTAGCTGATTACAAGAGCCACTTGTGATGTTCTGGCCATAGAATGCAATACAAAAGCCCAAAGCTTGAATATAGAAATGTTTATTGTTTACTGATTAAAACAACATGAACAAGCAGTCATTTTGAATTTCCCTTCTTGAGTACACCACCATTTTCATGACTCAGGCTGACTATAGTTTAAAGCTGAAGTGCGCATCCAGTTACATGTGCATTCCTTTTCAGTTATTCAGTATCAAATTAGGAATGGACTTGAGCAATATAACAGTAAACATATTGCTTCCATTCCAGCAAACTGTCTTCACAAAACCCACTTAATTTATTGTCCCAGGTTCACATGCACCAATGCCCTCTAGAATTTCCTACAACAATTCCTGCTTCAAAGAATTTCTAATCTAAAGAAAAAGACAAGATACAACAAGCGGGTGTAACATAATTTGAAGGATATTTTTTTTCCTCTCCAAGACCTTGCATCCAACTGCATAGGCAACAAAGGATCCTGGTCCTCTCTACAACTTTTTCTAAAATATCATTCCAAATTCATGTAACTAGCTATACAGAGTACACAAAGAAGTGGTTTGGTGTACTGGGTTTATTGGCACTAGTTTGGAATGTCCGGGATAAACCCCATGGTTTTGCCACTCCTGAGTAATGCAGCCATCCCAGTTCACACAGCTGTATTCTTTACTTCAATGTAACTAATCGAGGTAAGCCCCAGGTGGGGACAGAGGGTTGACCACGACTAGCTACATCAAGGTAAAAACTACCTATGCCTTCTCTCCACTAGGATTTTATGTGAAGAATGCTATATTGCTGTAAAAACATATATTTTTACAGTGAAGACAAAGCTTAAGCTAAAACGATCAGAGCTGGATTAGAAGACAGTGGTGGCAGCAGCTGCTCTATTAACATAGCAAGATGGCGAATGATGAATGGGACTGTCTTTATAATCGGATTCCAGCCATGGAGATATTTTATCACTTTTTTAATGACTTTTTAATCAGCTTACCTGAAATAAATTGTAAGGAAGAACCCTTGATAGGAACTGCAGCAGTAAAGCAGGAAGGAATGCATGGCTGCATTTTAGATTTGCAAAGGAATTTAACTTAATTTATTGGGCCTGATTTTCCATTGCCTTTCACCTTGTGTAGTCATCTACAATGTGCAACGTAAATGCAAAAGGCTACTGTGCTGATTTGGCAGCATTTCACACCCATTTAGGAAGTGACAACACAAGGCTGTGGAGAAAAGGCCCTCAGAACAGAAAAAATGGTCGGGAACCACCCATTCAAAAGTGGTAACCATCTCAGGCTAGTGAGGCACTGAAGGTCAGGGTTCTGGTAAATAATAATGGGCAGTCCTCTATACTATACTGTGTGTTTTCATTTGAAGGCTAGGTGCCCAGAACATAGAGTGTATGCTTATGCATGTATGTATGCATTTGAATACATAAATCAACTATTAAGCAGCTATTGGTGTGGCAGATTCCCACATTTGGGAGGTGGTCCGTTTGGAGAAGAGTGTTGCACATTCATCTCTACAGAAAGATTCTTCAAAAGCAGAATTAGTCAACCCAGAGTGAGTTACAGAAATGTCAATACTTGTTCCACTAATACACAGCCCAAAGGGTAAGCCTGACTTTCTGTCTGCCTGAAGGGAATGGTATAACTGAAAAAAGTTTTCTGCTGCTCAGAAAAAGTAATAGGTCTGCAGTGAATTTGTTTTTCCTAACTCCACCTTTGAGAACAGCATTTATAATAAAATATGTACAAAGAAATGACCTATATATGTAATTAGAAGCTAATGGCAATAGTCAGTTATTAAGAAATGAGCAAATACTTTTCCACACATTTGACTGTAGTTGACAATGCTTTACACTATAATTCTTGCAAAAGATTTATATGGTGCTGTAAATTTGTACAGCACTTTACAAACATAGATAAGCTGTGTTCCCTGTCAAATATGACAAGGCAGACAAAGGCTAGACAAAACACAGGACAACAGCGTGAGAAAGGGGGGTTCTTGGCAAGCATAAGGGAGCAGAGTTCCTTGAAGTGTACATTCATTTTTATAATACTTCAGCAAATATAGAGGCTGATTCTCCAGTCACTTGCACTACTTGTACATCAGAGTCACTCCATTTCTTCAATGGAATGAGTTCTGATGTACACCAGAGTGAGAGGAGAATGAGGTCCAACATGTTCTTTAGAAATTACTGATGGTCGGAAATCAGAACACTGGACATTGAACTTTGGGGACACTCAGATCCAGATCCAAACTTCATGACAATGACCAGTCTCTATAATGGGCTCAACTAGAACTACTAATCCAAATACCCATAAACAAAGGAGAAGTTCAGATTCAGATCCAGTTGTGGACCCAGCTTCTTAACCTGGACACGTCTCCACTGGACATAAGGATCTCCTAGGCAGAGGGAATCCTGTGGTGGATCAGTCTGCTGGTTTCAGGACTACTCTACGTTGCTGCAGTGGCACAAAGAAGCTGGAGTATTCTGGAGAATAGGGACCATGATATTGCTATTGGACAATTCTGTTCCAAGCATGCATTTTATCACTTCCAATTACTGTAGCAGCTTCCCTTTGATGCATTCTCCTTTATCTCAGTCAAGTGATCAATGTAACAAACTTGTAAAACTCCGTCCCAGGAGCTTGTAAACTGGCTCAACTTTTAAACCTCTCAAATGCTTTCTTGCTCCTGCAAAGCACTCAGAGTTGTTAGTCACACAGCCTGTACTTTTTGCCTGGGAAACTTTCTCTGTATTACTTTAAACACAAAACTCCACTTGTGCAATAACAGTATCATGTAACGACAGGAAAGGAAGTGAAAACTGCTTCAAACCAAGCAAAAAAGGATAAAAGAAACATTAATGCAGGGGTTCCCCTTAACTTGTCGTTCTGTGTCCACATCATGACTTGCAAACCACACTTCAGTTTAAAGACACCTTTGCATAACTCCCATTTGCTTCCAAATTAGCACCAGCAGTTTGTGGCGAGGCTCACCTCCCTTTTTTCAGCACATTAATAATTCCTGAAAGCAGAAAGTTTAAAAAACAGACTTGCTCAGTGGGCAGTCTGTTAAAAAAATGTTCCCCCAGTTTGACAGACTCCTCCCCTGCTTACTTCCTTTATCAACCTTTGTGTCAGCAGGATCCCTGGTGACCAGATTTCACAGGAGGAAAATATTTGAAATTTCTCCTGGAAATTTTTTTTTAGTTTTCTGGCCAGCTTTAATAAATATTAAATACAATGTAATAATGTGGATCTCTTGGCCTTAATGTTTTACAGATACCACCGTTCTGCTTGTAAGATGTAAACGCCTGTGGCTTTTTTAGGGTGCAAAGTTGAAAGCTTTCCAACTTTCAGGGGTACAGTCTCACATCTCACCTTTGTTCTCATTTCACATGTTTCTCTCATGTGTGTTTGGCTTTTAGTTTGTCTAGTATGATGACTTATTTTGTCCTCCTTTGAGTTTTTCCATTGAAGTGAGCAGCAGTGCCTCACACTTAGCCAAGGAGACAATTTGACAATAATAATCTATTTGATCTTTCATCTGTGCACCACATTGAACTGTTAAAAACCTTGGCTGAGGAGCCCATTCCCCAACCCTTTTCACTCCCCCAACAAAATTGGTTCTGTACTTGCTTGACCCACATAATCTTTATTTGATATTTTATTTGCAAGTTGTAGTCCAGAAGGACAATGTATTATGGTGTGGTTTTGCTTGAGAAAAGTAAGCATGATATAGCAATACAGATTTTTGCTGCCCCCTTCCTTCTAACCCTCCAGATGGTCTTCATTATAGAATCCAAAAGGATTTAATGTCATTGGTAAATAAGAAAAATAACCAGAGGATGGTGGGGAATGGAATTCTTGGGAGATTTCCTTCCACAATGATTCCTGAGGGTAGGTCTACACTGCAATTAAAAACCTGCGGCTAGCCCATGCCAGCTGTCTCAGGCTTGCGGCGCTCAGGCTAAGGGGCTGTTTCATTGCAGTGTAGACATTTGGGCTTGGGCTGGCGACTGGGCTCTAGGACCTGCAAGAGGGGAGGGTCCCAGAGCTCAGGCTCCAGCCCGAGCCCAGACAACTGCCCCGCAATTAAACAGCCCCCTTAACCCAAGTCCCAGTCAGCTGGCATGAACCAGCCCCGGGTGTCTAATTTCATTGTAGACATACCCTTAGAGTACCACGTAATTATTTTCCAGAAATTGCTACTGATTCGTTTTTTTGTTTGATCATTCCATATGTCTGAAAACGACGATGCTTGAACAAAATAGGCTAAATTTTGCCCACTGGCCATAAATGGATGCAACTTCAGTGAAATTATCCCCTCGTCCAGCAGGGCTCACTTAGGTTTGGTGAGTTGGGGTTCTAGCTCTTTATGAATTGGTGAAATCTAAAACCACTTTCAACACCTTTTGACGTGTCACATTTAATAAATAATAATTGAGTGCAATGCAAACATTTATTGGGCACCTGTAACCATGCAGTTGCTCTTTAATCATAGTGCATACACAATGTATACATACTAACATATTATGATAGGGAAAGGGATTGGGTCAAGTCTGGATTTGCTGAGTGATTTGGCATTTGCTCTGGGAGCAGGGGGATTGGGAAGTGCCAAGTGGTACTTAGATGCACTGGGGGAGAGGTATATTAGTTGTGAGGTGGCACTCAGGGCAGGCGGGTGATAGGAATGGGGCTGAAACTTGATTGGGCACAGGAGGTGTGGGGGCTCATGACTTGCAGACAAGGGGGGAAAGTCTTGGGGTAGAGCACAAGGATAGAGATCGGGCAAGTGTGCAAGGCATTTGGGAATTTCTAAACTGTGATTGCTTAGCAGAGTGTTGGTCCATGTCTGTGTGTATCTCTACAATTAATGCCTGGCAACAAGGCCGTATCTGGGTTTCTAGTAATAAGTGAAGTTATTGCCATTTACAGAGGGATGGGCTGAACAACCCCTTTGAAGTTGCGCTGCTGTACCTGCTTTATTATTTCATAATAACAGTTCATAACAGTCACATTTCTGAAGACAAACATCTGCTATCCTCAAATAAGGCAATTATATAGCATTTTGGGAAGCACATCCTGGTTGCATTTACGCCAGCATAAATGCAGGCACTGCACTGGGTTTCACTGGTGTTATTCACCATACACACTAGTGTAACTGTCAGCAGAATTTGGCTTTTGATGTTAAAAGCACTTGAGACTGAGCAGGTCTTGGGATCTGAAGAACATACTCAGCTTTTGGGCCAGGTCCCAGACTGCACTAGGGCAGCTTAGTGCCACTCGACTGACACAAAACTTCCCTCAATCTGCTTAATTGGCTACAGGAGGATCCCTGCCCCTGTGCAGGAGGATCGATGAGTGGCACAGAGTAGCTGTAGTGGCTCCTTTGCCATCTCCCCATCTTGCCTGTGGCCCATGCAGGGAGTGTGACCAAAGAAACAGGGGAATGGCCAGGGCATCCCTGTGCTTCTGCAATTTCTATCTACTGTAATGAGAGGCCATAGTGTAACCACCTATAATAATTTGCATCAGGGAAGCAGCCCAGTGGAGAATGACCCCAGAAACTAGGGAGCAAAGGAGGCTTAAAGTTACCTTTACTTCTGCTTCCCAGCTGCCGCTGAGGTACTAGCCCGTTCTATGGACCGTATTTGTACATGGATTTAATTATTGTGTAGGAGTCACATGCTTATTATCAAATGTATATGGAAACATGTTACTACTTCTAACTGCTCCCCTTGTGCACTACGAAGCAGAGAATGGTAGTGCTCCTCCTCAAGCCCAAATGAATAAAGTGAAGTTTGTGTTTCTCAGAAAAGCTGGTTTGGAGATATTAGGAACCAAAAGCATGTAGGTAAAATCTTCAAAAATGACGCCCATCTCAGCTTTTCCATGACAGATTTCACCTAAGCCTCTGCTCAGATTCTCTCCAGGCTTTTATGAAAAATAAACTAACTTTAAGGAAGAACTTGGAATGTCAAGCAGATTGGTTCTATTTAGTTCTATTTAGAGGCAATTAGTTAGGATATCAATAGGCATTTAATGGGGAGCTTAAACCTTAACATCAGAGAGACAAGAGTTTCTCCATGACGATATTAAAGCTGGCAGTGTTCCTTTCAGGATTCCCAAAATTGGTCTGTGCTCAAAAACTGGCTTGAAGTCTGATGAAAGGGGACTGATGTGCTCTTCAGAAATATGTCTTATAAAACACCAGAGAGCCTTCAAAGGGAAAACGTTCAGCATTAATCATCTAGGATAGTGTGCGTGACTGATCTTGTTATGACTTCAAACTGTTAACAGTAATAAACTTTATTTCTACATAGGCCTACACGACAGATGTACTTATTACTCATTTCCGATATGCCAGGCTGTGCTAAGCACTGTGGCAACAGTGTCATTAAATGGTCATCATTGTTCAAGCCAAAAGCCAAGAGGCTGTACATTCAAAAGCAAGTGCCATTTTATTGAAAAATATGGAAAAATTCTGCTTCCTTTCTGTCAATTATTGCTTGTTCATGAGTTCATTTACAATTATTTATGCCTTCTCTTTTAAAACTACCCATATCCATCATAATGCCATGAGAGATGTTATGTTTAAATAACCCTAAATCACCAGCAATCCTCTTTGCACACTGTCAGACCTCTAATTACTTTACTGGGCATTGCTGAGTTAGTGATTTCTACCAAGCCATATCTGTGTCATATCATTCACTCTGGAGGCACCCTTTTGATAGGAATCATTGCCTTGTACAGCGGTTCTCAAACTGTGGTCCATGAACCACCATTACCCCATGGAGTGCTGGCTGGTCACATCTTACTGGCTCAGCTCCTGGTTTCCAGCTGCCAGATCACATTACAAGGTAGCTACAGTACATGAAATGCTTTCCTTACGTTATTTTACCACATCAGCACTGATGTAGCTGCCAGAGAGCTGTTAGCGGAGCTCAGAGGAGAGACAAGGAGACTCATGGCACAATCCCTCTGTGAGCATGAAAAAGTTTGGGACCCTTCAAACTAGTGATTAAAGAGAGTCATGAGATTTGAGGTGAGATCCTGGCCACAGTGAAATCAATGGGAGTTTCACTGCTGCCTTCAGTGGGGCCAGATGTTCATCCCTAGGTTCTGTTTCTGAAATGTGCTGTAGACCTACTGTATAACTTTGGTCAAGTCACTCACCCTCTCTGTGTCTCAATTTCTTTACCAATCTCACTATAAAAATGTGTTACAGTAAGGGCGCAAAGCAATCCATCTTACAATGGATTACTATTGTTGTATCTGCTGTATTTTGGCTGATTAATTTCGAATGCTTCACTATTAAATATACAGAGAAGGATACACTCACATACATTTAAAGGCAGGGAGGTTGTGAGGCTTAACTTTATAAAGCACTTTGAGACCCCCAACGAGTGCAAAATATTTCCCAGTCACATGATGCAATGACTCTTACCAACAGTTAGGAAAAAAAATCAAACTGTGAATTTATGAAACAGCTCGTACAGATAGAAGTGCCCGGTGTTCAGCTGCTGTAAACTGGCATCACCACTAGCTGCGTGTCTGGTCAAAATAGTTAAAGTAGTTGGTATATCTTTTTGAGAGAAAGTTTTAATGATCAATGGATAATTATTTTCTATATTTACCACTTCAAATATCTTCCTGAGAATAAATGACCATGGATCATTAGAAGACATACAGCAGGCTCCTCACCCCCACCACATCTGCTTTCATTATCTTCTTATTTTTTTATTTCCATTCTTCTGCACTCTGTGACCTGTTGTCTTGGCGATTCATCTTCCAAAGTCCAATTGCTATAGTATATCTGATAGTCACAGCTGGGCAGTTTTTTTATTATTATTTGTATTTATTTTTAATGTAAATACTAAGCATTTGAATATTCTACAAGAGTAGGTTTTCAGCAAATGAAGAGGAGATGGTAAAAATGAATCAGCAGACATTCAAGCAACACAGAAGGTAAAATAATGTTACTATTATTTCTGAGACTTGTACTGTAAATTATACTGCTATCATTGAAAACTGTGGAAGTTTAGCCGCTGACTTCAAATATATTCAGAATTGGGCCTTAGTTTTCATAGAGTTATCTTTATGTTATAGGCCCAATCATCAGCTGGTGCAAATCAACATAGCTCCATTGGATCTGGCCCTGTATTTCCACTTTGCAAAGGGTTTTCTTTCCTGTTCTGTTGGATGATCTGTAACTTTAGCTACAATTTCCACAGAGTTGCATGCTAATTCCCTTCCTTTTCTTACCATGTAAAAAATCCACAAGGATAAAAGCCTTCACCTTGTCTTGCTATATTTATTTTTTGGTTTGATTGCCACTTCAGTCTAAAACACTTTGCTTCAACCTTAGATATGTGCAGAAGCCACCTTGATCCACCTTACTAATGGTTACCAATTAAGCGAGCTGCATTTTCAAAACACTTGTTATGCTGTGAATCTTTATGAAAGTAACATGGCTTTGGTTGGATAATTAAATCATCAAAGACCTGAAGCTTTTCATACAATCTTTATTTTTCTTGGGCTGTAAAAAAAGCCCTAAACAAGTTATGATCACTATAAAATGGAAAAATTGGAACACTGTGTACTCTGCAACTTGTTTTTATGTCTCAAAGATGAAGACAAGGCCCCAATTATAACCTGAAAGGAACACATAATTTGCACATATGGGAAGGAACTCCTGCCCCAAGACTTTGCACACTACCATAAATAAATGTAGCATCACTTGACATAAAAAATGAAGCCTTTACTTCTGAGGCTACCATTAAAGAACCAAAATGGCAAAAAGTCAGTTAATGCCCCTGAAGACAGGGTCTGTCAATTGCTCTAACTCCCTCTTTTCAAGCTAAGTCTAAATTTTCTTAGACAGCAACACATTTATATGTAGATAGATAATATTAGCCATCCTGGTTGGTTTTTATATCCTGTTTCATTATTGGGAAATGTGATGAACAGTGAATAAAAAATATTTTCTTTGTTACTAGCTGATGCTGAGGATTTCACTGGCATCAGAGTAATTAGAAATGGAAATGAATTACTGGCCATTGAGTTCATCTTCTGCCTGTGAAGGATTATAGCCTCTGTGTGACGTAGTTCTTTACCATTAGAAAATTGGAACAGTCTATAATTCTGCACAGATGGTGGGTGACGAATCCCATAAAAAATGTTATATGTGGAAACTTTATATAGGTTGTCCTTGTGTCAGCTTGTAAACAAGGTAATAACAGTAAGGAAGGGGACTCAAACCCACAGCCTTCTTTTTATAATAATTAAGAAAGTATTTCTGCTTAATGAACAAACATCCTGCCTCATTAACTGTTGTCTAGTATGGCATCTGAGACACATCTCCTACCACCAGAAACAGGACATTGCAACCGTCATAGTGCTGGAAATCAGGCACTAGCAGCAACAGAAGTCAGAATCTTGGTAGTAAACCAGTTTAATCCTGCAGGAGTATAATTACAAGGGAAGAAGCTCTTAACCTTTTTTTTATAGCGATCAGAGTTTACTCAGTCAAAAGAAACCGTGACCTATTTTTTCTCTTCCTCTTCTTCCAGCCACTCAGCGGCTTAGCACCCTTATTCTGTTTCTACTGTTTAATTTCAGAAAATTGTCCTGCATGTTTCTGATTAATTAAAAATAAAATGGGAATGAATATGTATGTGACCTGCCTGTATAACTGGATGGTATCAGCTAGGATGATACCTAGATTCCAGTGGAACTCGTTAGGTTTTTGCTCCCTGATTTTCCTCTCAAGTGCAGTGGTATAAATCAGAATTCCATCAAAACCAATGGCCTTACACCAGTGTAAGAGAGATGAGAGTCAGGCTGTATAACCACAGAAGTCAGAGGTGAAAAAAACTTAGGGTGAAGTTATGGCCCCACTGACTTACAGAGGGCCACAAGTTCTCCCATTAGATAACGTAGTAAATGCAGCATTATTCCTTATGGCAGTGGTTCCCAAACTTGTTCCACCGCTTGTGCAGAGAAAGCCCCTGGCGGGCGGGCCGGTTTGTTTACCTGCTGCATCCGCAGGTCCAGCCGGCTCCCAGCGGCTGCGGTTCCCTGCTCCAGGCCTGCGCCATCCCTCGGCCCGTGCCGCTTCCAGCAGCTCCTATTGGCCTGGAGCAGCAAACCGCGCCACTGGGAGCCACGATCGGCCGAACCCGTGGACGCGGCAGGTAAACAAACCGGCCCGGCCTGCCAGGGGCTTTCCCTGCACAAGCAGCGGAAGAAGTCTGGGAACCACTGCCTTATGGCATTAGTTTATAGAGCTTTATCCAGTCTAATTTTAAATATCGCAAGCAACAGACTTCCTTATTCCGTAGCCAAGGAATCAAATTATGCCCTCACTTGCAGCTCATGTAACTCTATTACCGACAATGGAGTTGCACAGGGTTTAAGCTCTAAATGAAGTCAATAGCCAAACTCCCATTGCCTTCAACAAGTACAATATTACATCTTAACAGACTTCACTGTTACTGTTTCCTCAGAATTCCACAGAACGCAGGGGTTCTGAAGTGGTCCATGAAGGGCAGGTTGGGGATCACGGTCTTAATATTACTTCACTGCTCTCAGTTGTACACCTTTTTGTAAGGCAAATGCTTCCTCTCTCTCTTGAGTATACAGCTTTAAGCTACAATATTGGAGACAGCTATCACACACCCCTCTTTAGTCATCTTTTAGCATTCCTTTCAAGTTTCCTCAGAAATCAGCCCTACCAGCATTTCAATAGTTTTGTGACTCTTCTAATAGTGTGACAGAGATAAATAAACAAAATAGACATTTAGAGTAAGGATGAGCTAACTTCAAAAAGTCCACAAGTTTGGAAAGACATCCAAAAGTCTAGATCCAAATCACTTTTTGGTCGAGAATTCAGCCTGGAAATATCATGACGCTAAATATTTAAAACATTTTTTTGGTAGTTTCTGGTTTGAGCACTATTGGAAATATGCCAAAAACAGCCCTTGACATTTCCATTCATAGTCCCACATAAACCGGGGAAGTGGAAAGGCACACAAAACAGGAAAAGACAAACGTTACCATTTGGTGTGGGTTTTTATGGAGGTTTGGACACAAGTCAGGTCAATTTATACCCAAACCCATTTGCCTTTCCCTAATTTAGAAAGAGGACTCTTGCCTAACCAAAATCTCAGCCTGTCTCTCTTACATCCCCTCATGGATGGCTAGCCATAACTATAAACTTAAGCTCAAGATTACTAAAACAGGGCTCTTAATCTTTCATGCCAAACTCTTCCTTCAACCTCCTTTCTTGATCATTGTGGATAAAACCATCATCCCGCCTGTCACAAGGGCATCAGACCAATCTCTAGGGCCTTGACGCCAAGTTATGTCTAAATCTTGCAAATCCCTTCTTCATAATATCTCTGAGACACTGCCTTTCTTGTCTAGTCACAAAGCCAAAACTCTTGGCTGATGTGCGGACACCACTGCCGATCATACTGACCAATATTAGCTTATTGTTTCCTTGTACTACTCCACCTGTCTGTCCATATCCATCTATTATCGCTTGACTTATATTTAGTTTGTAAATTCTCTGGGGTACGAGCCATACTTCTGTACTGTGTTTGTACAGTGTCTAGCACAATGGAGTCCTGGTACATGAGTGGGGCTCCTAGGTGCTTCGGTAAACGAAATGATAATAATAAGAAGAGGAGGGGAGAATAGGACAAAAAGAATGTAGGACATTCCCGATACATCTTTGGACTGAAATGACACGAGAAACTTCAACCTGGCAGGAAATTTTTTGAAGAAGTGAAAAGCAGGGTTTAGAATGGAATGACACTTTCAGCCTCTGTCTAAGGTCATCATGTCAGAGATATGCTTTGCAAAATTAAAAACTATTCAGAATTAATTTTGCACTTTATTACAAGCTTAGCAACGAGTCCATTTTCATGGAAAGTTTTGCTGAGATACCTGATAATTTAAGCAAAAATTACCCATGTAGAGCTCCCTTCTTTTCATCTAGAGTAAAGGGAGGCTTATAGTAAAATGCCAAAGACCAGGTGAGGCTATTTCTACACTATAAGCACTACTGCAGCCACACTGCTGTAGTGCAGTAGTGTAGACATTTACTACAGTGACAGGAGGATTTCTTCCATGGCTGTAGGAAATCCACCTCCTCAAAAGGTGGCAGCTAGGGTGATGAAAGAATCTACGGTGGGGATTAGGTCAACCTAACTACACTGCACGGGGTATGACATTTTACACAGCCCTGAGCAATGTAGCTAGTTTTACCTAAGTTTTAAGTGTAGACCAGGCATTAGGATGAACCTGGTCCTCAGGCTGTTTCTGGATGGACAGTCATACTGCGAGACTGACAAAGCGGGTGAGGTAATATCTTTTATTGACCCAACTTCTGTTGGTGAGAGAGACAAGCTTTCACGCTACACAGAGCTCTTCTTCAGGTCTGGGAAAGGTACTGAGTGTCACAGCTGCTAAATACAAGGGGAAACAGATTGTTTAGCATAAGTAGTTAATACATATTCTAAGGAACCATTCAAGGTGAAGTGGCCAGTTAACACACCTATATTCATAGAACAAAAAAAGGGGGGGCCTAGTGAGTTAGAGATTGTTGTATTAAACCATAAATCCAGTTTCTTTATTAAGACCATGATTTTTAGTGTCTACCATAGTTATGAATCTAAGCTCCCAGGCTCATCTTTTGAAGGTGCTGTGCAGGTTTCCTTTGAGGCCAAGGACTGAGAGGTTTGATTGAGTGATTGTTTTGTGGAAAGTGTTTGCTCATGGGTGATATGGTGTTCTTGTCTTTTATCATTTTCGTCTGTGAGTCCATGCGAGAGCATAGTGATTGTCTGGTTTCACCCACATAATCGTTATTAGGGCATCTAGTGCACTAGATGAAGCACGCCACATGTTGTGATATCCATGTGTCGGATCTGTGGATGCTGAATGGTGTGTTGTGGGGGTTATTGATCATTGTAGCAGTGGAGAAACAGCTACAGGATTTGCATCTGTTGTTCTGGCAGGGTTTATGCCGCTTTGAGTTGGCGGGTCCTGGTCAGTGGGGAGCTTGCTTCTGACGATGGGCTGAGAGAAGGTGGAAGGTGATTTGAAGGCCAGAAGAGGGGGTTCAGGAATGATTTCTTTCAGGATGTGTTGCCCATCAAGTATGGGTGTAATTGATGATATCCCAAATGGTTTGCAGTGTGAGTGGTAAGTGACAAGTGGCGAGGGGGGGAGGGGGGGTGTGATCGGAGGGGGGGTATTTCTGTATTTAAGCTGGTAGACTGAAATCTTTAAATTTGAGTCTGGCTGTCTTTCTAAAAGACCTTCTATAGCTCAAACAGAAGTTAGGGGCTTGTCTGAGATTGCACACAGACTGTTTATTGCAAGTATGCAGTATTAACCTTTTGAAATTTGAGCTTTTTTGCTTGGACACATAGGTCACATGTTATGATTCTACTCTTTGTTTGGATGCGCATAACTCTTATAATCAAGTTTCTGGTGCCAAAATGAATTCTTATAGATTCAGATACTACTGTTGTACAGTTTTCCCTAAATGACCTCAGAATTTGCCCCTAAATTCCTTCTTCAGACTGCTACCTGGGATTTATTTTCTTTATTCTTGAGGCAGACGTTTGCTCTCAGATTCTTGAACCCCGTACTCAGGCAAACATCCTACCAGGAGATCTTACTGAGTAAAGAATGCAGACTTTGATCCTCTGAGACCAACATGGGAGTGCAGAAACAATTATACATTTCTCCCCTCTGCATTACTAAATTCTAAACTGCAGGCTTAAAAAAAACCCACAAGCATCTGCTAAAGCTATTTATTTGTGTGTGTGAGCATGTGTAATTTTTCATGTGGCTCCAACTCAGACAGCAATAATCCATCCTGAATCATTAGCATCTAACTGAAGAATAGATGATACTTGGGACACACTTGGCTGAGGCTATTTCCCTCAACAGCCACAACTGATGCTCATATAGTTGAATATCCCTAGGCTGCCTTCACTCATGCAGAGACAAGGTGGGTGTAGTAATATTTTTTTATAAGGCCTAGGGGTCCCGGAAGAGCGGGACCTGGGGGCCATGGCCCCATCACTTTTTGCCGGCCATCAGGACAAGCAATGGGGGACGGGGTTGAGAGGAGCGAGCTGAGGGATGGAGTCTTTGGGGAAAGAGGCAGTGTGAGGGTGTGGCCTCGGGGGGAAGGGGCAGCATGAGGCAAGGGGTGCAGGGGTGGGGCGTCTGAGAAAGGGGCAGCTTGGGGGCAGGGCTACAAGGGAAGGAGTGGTGTAGGGGGCAGGCCCACAATTCAGGTACCAGTCCCCACCCCCCTTTTAGGGAGCTTCCATCACTCCTGATTGGGCCAACATCTGTTAGTGGGAGAGACCAGCTTTTGAGCTTATACAGAGTTCTTCCTCAGCTCTGTGTAAGCTCAAAAGCTTCCCTCTTTCACCAACAGAAGTTGATCCAATAAAAGATATTACCTCATCCATTATGTCTCTCTAATATCATGGGACCAACAAGGCTACAACAACATGGCATTCACTCATGCAGCTCATCTGTTATGACCTCCTGCTTAAAAGCTATTTGGCCTGCTTAGTGGGACAGCCTACAAATTCCACCCTTCTTACAGGAGTGCCTTTCTCCTTTAGTACACTTCTTTACATTTGCAGACACATGAGCAATGCAAGAACACTTAGACAAGACAGTGTTTTGTATTGACCAATGGGTAGATTCCGGCTGCATGAGGGGATGGTGTCTGGGAAATCCATGAAACACTTGAATTTAATGTATTTACCATGAGGGTAGAGGCTACAGGTGCCCTGTAATTACAATAGTGCTGTTAATGGTATCTCATCACTCACACAAACTGCATCCCAATATACTTTACAGAGGCCAAAAATACAGCTACAGACTAGATAAAGAATCAACATTAACAAATAAGAGGAAGAGAAAAAGGAGATATACAGGTGAGGAATAAGAGAACCCCTTTGAGAGAGAGGAAGGATGGCCTTGTGGTTCAGACACTGAACTGACATCTGGATTCAATTCATCCCTCTGTCACATCCTGTGCAACCTTGGGTTAGTCACATATTTTCTCTGGGCCCTAGTTCTCCAGCTGTAAAATTAAGATAACATTTCAGTTCTCCCACCCTTTGTCTGTCTCATCCATTTAGAGTGTAAACTCTTCAGAGGAGGGACAGTCTCTTACTATATGTTTGTACTGTGCCTAGCACAGTGGGGCCCTGATTATAGTCAAGGCCTCCAGGCACTACTGTAATAAAAATAAAATTAACAACAACTCCGATTTGAAATGAGATGAAAAGGCAATGATGCGGAAAGACACACAGGAAGGCAGTTACAGATGGCAGGAGCTACAGAGAATACAGTTCTCACACTAACAGTGGCCAGAAGAGACAAAGAGGAAGTCAATGCTAGTGGGAGGCAGTAAAGAAAGATAGAAAATCAAATATCAAATTATATTACAGTGGTATTATATATATTTCTAGAGAGAGATTGGTGTCAGTGTTTAGAGCTGGTCAATGTTTTCTGAATTTTAATTTTTGGCTAATTTTTTAAAAATTGTGACAAAAACACACAAAAATTGAAAGAATGGTCACAATATTTTTTTCAGTTCTTTAATGAGCTCCAACTGGATTTAAAGGAGTACTTGTGGCACCTTAGAGACTAACAAATTTATTTGAGCGTAAGCTTTCGTGAGCTTCAGCTCACTTCATTGGATGCATTGTAGCTCACGAAAGCTTATGCTCAAATAAATTTGTTAGTCTCTAAGGTGCCACAAGTACTCCTTTTCTTTTTGCGAATACAGACTAACACGGCTGCTACTCTGAAAACTGGATTTAACTTACACATCAGGGATTCCTGAGGGTGGGTGATAGCAAGAAAAGCAAGGAACAGGAGAGTTAAGAAGGTGTCAGATAGAAGGTGTGGAGGGCTGTTTTACCCTACCCTTTCGTACCTCCTGCTGTCAGTTGTTTCTCCAGATGCAATCTAGACACCATAATAATCTCTACTGTGCTCATGTGTTTGGAAAATTGAAGTTTCTATTTATGATGTAAACAATAAGCTAATATTTATATATTCCATGCCATTTAAAGGTGAAATGCCTGTCTGTAGTTCTAAGGGGGTTGCATATTGGACAGATGTTTTCAGCTTTGGTCTCTATTTTTTATAGATATAGGGGAGATATGAAAACTAATGAACCACTTCCACTGGAATTCTCAGCACTGTGATGAGGTTGTGCCATTGCTCTGATATCCCCATTTTTTCCTACCGGTCTTTGAGTTGAGGAGGAGATATTTTTGGTGTTTATTTTGGTTTAGGGCTAGACAGAGAGGAAATTATGTTTCATTGAAAATCTCTTTTGTAATAGTGCTATTTCAGGACTGATTTCCTTTTTGGTAGAGAGATGATCTATTTAGTGGGGAAACTTTTATGTTGAGGGTAACTGAAAAGGTGTGTGGAATGGAGTTTGCATTCATTAACTAGGGCTATTAGTGAACAAAATGGAGTTTCGCAATAAGACAAAACAGGATTACTAGACTGTCCTGGGGAAATTTCCTTTGCTGTGATCTCTGTAATAATTTTATATCAATATAATCCTGCAGAAAGTGATAAATCCTTTCAGAGTCCCAAAATACTGAATAAATAGTGAATAAAATTATTTATTTTCCTCCCAGCTCCAATTAACACAAACTATCACATCCAACTGGCTACTCTCTAGGACTTGAGTTTGTCATTGAATTCACATCAATGGATGCTTGCATGCACAAAAAGCCCTTCACATGCATGTGAGGCCTGCCTGTATGAATCGGACTGCAGGCAGAAGATAAGCACAAGCTAAGCATTTATCCCAGTAGGGTAGCAATCATCCAAGCACACACGAAATTTGATGAATCAGCTACAGTTCCTAAGCAAAAAAGTGACATCCAGTGCATCCCCTTTGTATATTTAGTTCTGTGTTCTACATACACTGAAGCATTAGAAAAAGGATTTAACAGATGTAGCACTGAATAAATGAATAAGTTCCAGAGGTCCAGGTAATATAAATCCACAATGTGACAATCAAGATGGCATTCAAGAACATACTCAGTTCATGCCAGTAGATTCATGAGTCTTACTTACATGCTAAATAACTATTTTTAATCTTAGTTACAGATTAATCAATCACTGGTGAGTCAATATTTTGGCCAGCTAAAACGTGTACAATTGTGACAGCATACATGATCTCTTGGCCCTGGAAAAAGGGGACTTTGCAACCCTTCCTTCTTCATGAGACAAACCTATGACTGTGGCAGACATAGGCAAAAGGTGAGCACAGAAAAAGGATCAGGAGGCTGTTAACCGTAAGTGACACGTTCACAGAAGTCTAGCAACATATTTTAGTTGTGCGCAACCATCAGGATCTAGACCATAGAAATAAAAGTTAGCAGAATCCAGGCAGCTTTCATGCTGATCAATATTGTTTCATTTCTTCCTTGTGCTCCCGTCTGTCTGTCTACATCCGCCTGTTGTCTCATGTTATATTCAAATGGTAAGTTCTTTGGGGCTTTGTAATAGGGGTCCCTGCAGGGCCCTCCTGGCTTCTGCCCCCGCTGGGTTGAGAAAGTCACACAGAGACCTTGGTGCAGTGCTCACCTGGTGCTTTTATTTACAGGTTGTGTTCCCACCACCTTTCCACCATACACGTAGTCCCTTTCTTACAGTCCACCAGCAGGAGAGAGGAGGCAAGCGATCTCTCTCTGCTTCCCCACACTGCCTTTCCTTACTGCAGCTTACAGCCTGTCTAGCTCCTCCCGTGGCTTCCTTCCCCTGGGGCTTTTATCCAGCCCCAGCCTGATAAGGCAGCAGCTGTTCCAGCTTTCCCAATGAGGGCCGGTGATCTACCCAGCTCCGATTCACCTCCCTTATTTGGAGCTGGAGTGACAGAGGGTTGGCTAAGCAGTTTTCTGCTTAGCACCCTGTCACAGGCACATACCCTCTTTTTGTTCTGTGTATGTACAGCACCTAGCACAATGAGGTCCTGGTCCATGCCCGGTGCTTCTCGGCACTATTGCAATACAAAAGGATAATAATATTAACCAGGGAAACAGTTGTAGCAGCAACAGCATTCCATAACTCTCCTTTGTATCAATGTGTGCAGGCAAAGCTTCTGAGTGCAGATCTTATCTATGGTTGAACTAAGCCTCACAATAGCAAGACCTGCATGGTACAGTAAAAGCTGTGTTATCTGGCCCTGTACCAACCAGAAAGCTCTATAAACTGGCATTGCTAATCTTTATTGAAAGTCTGGTTTATAGTCTTGTCGGAGTGGGGCCGGCAGGCTCCCTACGTGGCTCTGCGTGGTTCCCCTGAAGCGGCGACATGAGGTGGAAGAACGGACATGAGGAGTTTGGAATGTGGGAGGGACTGTGGGGTTGGGGCATGGGAGGGGTGCGGGCTCTGAGAGGGAGTTTGGGTGCAGGAGGGGGCTCAGGGCGGGAGCATGGGAGGGGTTTTGAGGTGCCTGATCCGGGGGGCACTTGCCTCAATGTCTCCCCATAAGCGGCAACGTGTCCCTGTCACTCCTAGGTGGAGGTGTGGCTAGACGGCTCTGCGTGCTGACTCTGTCCACAGGCGCCGCCCCCCAGAGCTTCCATTGGCTGCGGTTCCCGGCCAATTGTAGCTGTGGAGCCAGCGCTCAGGGCGGGGTGGGGGCAGCGTGCAGATCCGCTACTGCACCTCTGCCTAGGAGCGGCAGGGACAGGTCACCGCTTATGGGGAGCCGCCCAAGTTGAGTGCCCCCCAGATCCAGCACCCCGAAACCCCTCCCATGCCCCAAACCCCATCCCTGAGCCCCCTCCCACACTCAAACTTCCTCCCTCTTAGTTAACCAGAATTTTTCACTTACCAGCACCCTCCATTCTCCTAACATGCCAGATAAAGCAGCTTTTACTGTAAATGGTTGTGAGGGAAGGCACTGCTGAAAATTTTACTATTTTTTCTAGTTCAGACAAATTGACATTGTGAATACGCATTTGATTCCCTCACAGCCATTATGAATTGTCATGTTAATCCACAGTATGGAAATGTTATCAAATGGATCCTTTACAAGATGGCTCACAACTGCTCAGTAGTGTCTCCGTCCAAAGCATTGCACTGCTAAAATGTTAATATTAAATACGTATTAATTAAAGCTAGTAGAGGTAGGACGTGTGGGCTAGTCGCAGTGGTTCTCAACCTTTTTTCTCATTTGCGAACACTTAACAAATTTCAAATGGAGGTGCGGACCCCTTTGGAAATCTTAAACATTGTCGACAGCAGGGGTGGGCAACCTTTGAGAAGTGGTGTGCCAAGTCTTCATTTATTTACTGTAATTTAAGGTTTCGCATGCCAGAGGCTGGCGGCCGGAACCCCAGACTGGAGGCTGGCTGAGTGGGACCGGCAGACGGGACCCCGGCTGGCAGGGGCCGGCAGATGGGACCCCAGACTGGCAGCGGACTGAGCCGCTCAGCCCGCTGCAGGTCTGGGCTTCCGTCCGCCAGCCCCTGCCAGCTGAGGTCCCGGCTGCTGGCCCCACTCAGCTCGCTGCCAGCCCTGGGTTCCATTCATCCAGGCCGACAGCGGGCTGAGCGGGGCCGGCAGCCAGGACCCCAGGCCGGCAGCAGGCTGAGCCGTTCAGCCCGCTGCCGGTGTGGGGTTCCATCTGCCAGCCCCTGCCAGCCGGAGTCCCGGCCGCCGGCCCCGCTCAGCCCGGGGTTCCATCCATCCAGGCAGGCAGTGGGCTGAGCGGGGTCAGCAGCTGGGACCCCAGCTGGCAGCAGAGTGACACTGAAAATCAGCTCATGTGCCGCCTTTGGCATGCATGCCGCAGGTTGCTGACCCCTGGTCTACAGACTATGCAACCAGGGGTCCATGGACCACAGGTTGAGAATCGGTGAACTGGATGAGAGACTCACGAGATCTCCTCAATTAATCCACCCTTGTGCCACAGTTCACTATTTGTAAAATGGGGATAATCCTTCCTTACCTCACAGAGGTGTTGTGAGAATAATATTCCCTCAGTAACTGTGAGGCAAATGCCTCACAATTCAGACAGAATAGTAGGAAAAATGTATTGCACATGAGAAATGTTACTGAGATTTAATACTAAGATGGAAACAAAATATGAGAAGTCCAGTTACGAGCAGGCAATAGAAATCTGAGAAATCCAATAACACACCAAATAAATTATGTTGAGGGTGGGAGACCTATATTTTCTTTATTGAGAAAGAAATTTGATATATACTAGGCAGAGAACAGAGGACTAATATAATCCTCTATTCTATAAACTGTAATTATATTATGTACAGAAAATGTAAATATTAATACCGCAGAATCCTCTTTAATGTCATGTTTGCAGGTTGAAGGAATGCAGGAAATGTTTAAAAAACAGTGGCCTGTTTGGGATGAATGTGTAATCTGAGGCAATATGGTGATGAGAGTGGAATAAAACCCAGATTCATACATAAGATTAAATGTATTAAATAGATTTTTTAGCACTGCAACATTTTCCTATGCTGTCTATAGCCTCAATATGCTTTATTTAAACAAACAAACAAAAATACTTACCACTGTTTATAGGGTTCACAACACCAGGCTGAAATTCACACCACCCACATAACACCAGATTAATTGGGCCTCATGTGAGTGAGGTGCAGGGGAGCAAGAGGGTGTAACACGAGAAGAGTGCAAGACTGCAGTATACTGCCCTTGTGCAATGTTGTGAGGGCACTGGATCATCAGTGACTCCATGGCTCCTACTCTGGCTCAACCATACCCATCCTAGCCAACATAGGGCCAGCACAGAGAGGCCCACAGAGAGGCACCTCAGTGCAACCACTCCAATAGGCAACCAGTAGTGCAGAGGGACTTCCTCTTGCCTCCTTCACCAGAACACATTTCACCCTACGTGAACAATATGCTTTCACTTGGATAAGTCTTCACCAAATGGTGGTTTTTTTCATGCGCTAACTACTGTATTTCCCAGCAAATGACTGCTCATGCTTACCTTGCAGGAAAAACTGCAGAGCTCTGACTTTGGGTTTAATAGATATCAAATGCCATTTAAACATGTTTAGAAATGGACACCAAGATGCTATGCTTGTCATGGAAGGGATGGCTTGAGAATCTAGGAGATGGCTCAGAAAATGGGGAAGGAATTTGAGAGCTAAATAATCAGAGTAAACAAAAAGGGATGAAATCCTGTCTCTGTGAAAGTCATGGGAACTTTGCTATTGATTACAGTGGAGTCAGGATTTCACCTAAGGAATGGAGATGTTGCGGTGAGGGGGCAGAAACAAATCTCATTTTCCAAATAATCGGTTTTGACTGACCCAGTTACTGCAACTTGCTTTAAACTGGAGGCTAATGCTCAAATAATTAAAAGGATATTATGCATCGGCCATCACAAGCCGTGACTCATTCATTGCACAGTTCAATCAATCTGCTTCTAAATCAATCAGAAAACTTCTTACCAACTGCAATAATTGCAGCCTTGGACTTCAAATGCCTTCTGTCCATCTCCAAAAGAGCTTTATAGAGACAGCAGCTAGATCCTGTCTCTCTCCAGCCCACAAAGTTTCTTGACGTATGTTTTTTTATGACTCTAACCTGATTCTAGTAAGTTACTAACTCCTAAGAGAAAAAAAGAGAACAAGATTTTCATACAATTCCATTAAACAAGGAACTAAAAATACAGAAATCATTGTACCCTCAGGTTTCATTGACAGTAAATAGCCATAGTACACCAGTTAAGACGTTGATTAACTCCAAGATATACAACCTCCTGTCCCACAGCAAAAAGGGGGATTGTTCATTCTGTATGTGACTAACCCATGACTTTCAACAACAGGTGCTTAAAGGATGTTCAGGCACCTAAATAAGTGGTCTAATTTTCAAAGCAGTGACCACTGCTTTTGACTTTAATGGACTTTGGATCAGACCACAAACGCTGTTTTTCAGAGCCACAGTAAATCTAGGGTTGCCATGCGTCCAGTTTTCGACCAGAACACCCGGTCGACAAGGGACTCTGGCAGCTCCAGTCGGCACTGCCAACTGGACCATTAAAAGTTTGGTCGGCAGTGCAGCAGGAGCCCAGGGCTACAGCAAGTTCCCTGGCTGAGAACTGCCACCAATGGGAGCTGTGGGGGTTGCGCCTGCGGGCATGGGGGCAGTGTGCAGAGCCTCCCTGGCCTAGGAGCTGGACATGCTGGTCACTTCCTAGGAGCTGCAGTAAGCACTGCCAGGACCCCAACCCCCTGCCCCAGCCCGGTGAAAGTGAGTGAGGGTGGAGCAGAGTGAGCAAGAGAGGGACAGGGGATGGAGCAAGTGTGGGGAGCCTCGGAGAAGGGCCGGGCAGGGTCGAGGCATTGGGGTAGGGGCAGGGTGTTCAGTTTTGTGCTAGTAGAAAGTTGGCAACCCTAAGTAAATCATTGTATTGCATTTAGCATTTTATGGACTTATCTGTAGTGACCAAGAGATAATATCTGATAGCTGTTTATCAGCTATTAATGGTAAAGCAGATAGTAACCCTAGTGCTCAGATTTCTGCATTAGAAATCCCACCACAATTGGGCAAATAACCTTGTTTGGTAGCCTGCTCTCTCTCACTAGAGCTGGCCTTTTCAGGGCAATGTTGCGGCAAGTTGGATGGTGGCAGTTTGGGACGCTTTAGCTGTCACTGTTTGTCACTGTTCTCAGGTTAAATAGATGACTTCACTTACCAGAACCATCACAGTTAGCGCCTTTCAGGGGGTAGAGCAGGTAAAAAACTGGAAGTATGCTCATGAAGAAAAACAACTTTTGAAAATGTTCGTGACACATTTTGAAAATTTCCAAATATTTCAGTAAAAATGGAAATTGAAAAGTGGACTCTTGTTGGTTTTTTCCCCCCATTTTTAGATTTTTCCTCAGACTCACTTTTTTTCTTTTAAAACCCTTTTCGGACAAAACAGAAAAAGAGAAGGTGTGGGGAGGAAAAGAGAGGGAGAAAATGAAAACCAAAAAATGTTTGTTGTATTGTGTTTTTTACAAAATGATAATTCTAAGTGAAAAAAATTCATTTTCCAAAAAGAAAATGTGACTGAGTGGTTTTATTTCTGAGCAATAAAATTTACCACCACCAAAGACAACCCCAAAAAAAGAATCTAACCACTGAATAGGCTATTGGATTGTCTAATGCTACATTAAATTGCTACCTAATGAACTTGGGTTTAACACTACAGAGGCAGTAAGCGTTATACATCAATTAAGATTAACCACCTCATGTAACTTACCAGTCCAATTATTTTTCATCGTGTCATGAATTGATACTTTTGTAGGTTAAGCCCATGCTAGAAAGCCTATGGGTAAATGCTGCATCTCATTTATAGTCTATATTGCTTTTTCCCAAGAATGAAAATGAAAATTTGGTTTCATTTTTGTCTTGTCTGCCTCCTTATTCTTTTCCTCTTGTTTATAAGATTTAGTCTTCATTTCCTGTGTGACCCATTTTGTGCCCGGTGTATAAAGGAAAAATGTATTTCTAGTTCATGGTGAGTCTGGATACTGGAGCTCTCCTTTTGTATGTCATAACATGAATAACAGCTTACTTTAGCCATGAACAAGTGAGCCAGTAGACAATACAGCACACTTACTGGAAGGGCCTTCCCCTAGCTTGAGAAACTGTTTAGCTGCAATTGATGCAGCCTTCTTCAGTGCAAGGAGAGAAAGTATAGGTCAGGTATCTTTATTGTACTATATTATTTGTGTATCTGGGTGCATTCCATGCCCTAAAAACATAGAGCTTGACTTTTAGAGATGCTGAAAGCTCCCCTCATTTCAGAAGGGGCCTAGATCCTCTAAGGCAATGATTTTCAAACTGCAGGAATGTAAGGCACTGGGTGGCGGCGGCTCTGATTAGCACCCCCGACCGGGCTGTTACAAGTCCCGTTGGCGGTGCTGCCTGGGTACGGCAGGCTAGTTCCTACCTGTTCTGACACTGTGCTACGCCCTGGAACCAGCCAGCAGCAGCTCTGGCGCCTAAGCAGGGGGTGCGGAGGAGCACGGGGCTCCACGTGCTACCCCCGCCCCAAGCACTGGCTCCGCACTCCTATTGGCCGGGAACCAGCCAATGGGGTCGGGGGGGGGCGGGGGACGGTGCCTGCGGGCGAGAGCCACGCAGAGCCGCTTTTGCACCTTCACCTAGGAGCCAGACCTGCTGCTGGTCACTTCTGGGGTGCAGCTCAGTCTGTGATGCCAGGACAGGCAGGAAGCCTGCCTTAGCACCCCCCACCGTGCCGCTGACCGGGAGCCACCCGAGGTAAGCCTGCGGCCCAACCCCCAGACCTGAGGGCCCTCCCCCCATCCGGAGCCCCTTCCTGTACCCCAAACCCCTCATTCCCAGCCCCACCCTGCAGCCCTCACCCCCACAGCCCAACCCTCTGCCCCAGTTCTGAGCCCCTCCCAAACCCAAAACCTCTCATCCCAATCTCTGTTGGGTTGCGGGCATCAACAATTTTCTTCAACTGGGTCTCCAGAAAAAATAAATGAAAACCACTGCTCTAAGTATTTATGTGCCTAACTCCTACTGAAATCAGTACGATCTGCCCTGGGTGCTCAGTATCTCTGAAAATCAGGCCCAAAAGGTACAGCCTTGTTCCCGTTGAAGTGAATAGGGGCTTTGAAGTGAGCAGAATCAGACCCACAGCTTTCTCTCTCTCACCGTTTCCTGCCAGCCACTGTGGTCAGCAATGAAAATATTATAGAAGCAAGCTCTTAGTATGATATTTCTTCCAAATTATAATGAGAACTGCTGTTTCAATAACATACCCAGGCCAGGATCGTGTATGTGTATGTTTGAGCACTGAGGTCACAAAGATTATGGATTTTGTGGTCTGTTGATTTTTTTTTTAAATGAAGTACAGATCCTCCTTATTTGCCCAGTTTCTGGTGCTGTGCTCCTGTGCTAGTCAGCTATGTTCACCCTTGCATTGCAGTGAGAGTAACTTGAATTGTGATTGGTGCCCAGGTGCAGACTCCGTGGGTGCTCTGAGCCCCCACGGGGAAAAAATGGTGGGTGCTGAGCACCCGCCGGCTGCCCCACTATCAGCTCTCCTCCACCCTACCCCACCCCAGTGCCTCCTTCCTGCCAGAAGGCCCCTGAGATCAGTGCCTCCTCCGCCCTCCCTGGGTCTCTCGCCCGCCACAATCAGCTGTTTCATGGCGTGAGGAGGCTGGGAGGGAGGGGGCAGGAATGAGGACGCAGCATGCTTGGGGGAGGGGGTGGAACTGGGTGGGAAGAGGCAGGGCAGGGGTGGAGCGGGGGCAGGCAGAGGCGGGGCAAGGGTGGAGCGGAGGTGGGAAGAGATGTGGTGGGTGTGAGGCCTTGGGGGAAGGGATGGAGTGGGGGGGGAGCTTTGGGCAGAGCCAGGGGTGGAGCACCTCCCGGCATTTGGAAAGTCAGCACCTGCGGACTGTTGAAGGTATATGTGGAGGTTCTTCAGAATTTGAGATTCAAATCATATTCATTGTGCTGCAGTCACACTCATAGCAGAAAGGGGGATAATACAAGCACAAGGGGGGCGAGAGAGAGAAAGAACAGCATAAGGGGAATGAAAAAACTTTGAAAAAAAACATCAAGGGGTTTGTCTACACACAAATTTGCACTGGTTTAGTTAAACCAGTATGAGTAAACTGGTGCCAATTCCTGTGTGGGTACACTTGTTTTAGGCTATGTCTACACGACAGCTTATGCTGGCATAGCCCTCTAGTGTAAGCACAGCATACACCAATAGAAGGAATTTTTCTGTCAGTGTAGGAACACCTCTTCTCTCAACAACTCTTCTGTTGGCAATGGTGGTTTTGTTGACGTAGCTTTGTCGCTGGGGGAGGGTGGAGGAATTTTCACTGCCCCGACTGACATAGGTATGCCAGTATACGTCTTAAATTTAAGAGTGGCTTATTTCAATATATCTTAAACCTGTTCCTAATTGACTAAAGCTAAACTGAAATAAACCTGGGTTAAATCAAGCAGCGTGTGTCGACACAGCCTTTCACACTGGTTTAACTGAATCAGTTTAAAATCACACATTCACTTACTGGTGTAACGAAACAATCCCAGAGTCCACAAAAGGGGGAGGACTATTTGGGAAATGTATTCTAAGGCTTTCACTTACTTCATCCAGCCACGATGCTCTGAACTGTGCGTAGGCATTTCAGTATACATGCTGCATATTAATGGGAGAGGCAAATCAAATAATTCATGTGATGTCTGAATGTTTTTGTGGTTTTTTTTTTCTTTTTTAGCTCATTTGTTTGCACAGTTTCCCATACAATGCGGTTCTGATCCTGATGGGGCCTTTGAGAGCTACTACAATACAAATAATGAATCATATTAAAACAATGGCAATAATTAGTTAATTCATATGAGCTAAAAAAAAGACCCATATTACACCTGGGTGAAAATTTTTTGGCCAAAACTTGTGAAAAATGAAGATTCAGCCACACCAACATGTTTTATGGATTTGTGTTACTTTGCCAGATTGTTTCAGCAAAATAAATAAATAAATAAACCAACCTGAGAAATATTCTGAAAAAAATCAAAATGTTTCTTTTTGACATTTTTTCTAACTGAAACATTTCGATTTTTTTTTGGGGGGTGAAAATGACGTTTCATTTTGGAATTTCCTTTAATTACATTTTTTTTAAATCTAGTAACATTAAAAAATGATCAAAATCAAAAAGAAACATTTCATTTTGGGTCGAACAAAAGTTTCCATTCAACCCAACTATTTTTTTTTCAATTTTTTGCAATTCGCAGTGAACCACAAACTCCATTATTTTCACATCTCTGTCCCATATACATGAAAGACATGCCGTACGTGAGAAGGATTAGAACTGGACTGAGGTTTTTAAATTTTTCACAAACTAACAGACACTTTTTACATTTAAAAAGACCTTTCGGAACTGAAAAGCCATTGCCAAGGAAAAGAGGAGGTCTCCAAAGTGTTATGGGTATTTTCATGAGATTTGAAAGCCTGGATTATTTATCACATACAAGGTTGGGAAGCTCAGTTCTTTGATGGAGAGATGGAATTATCACAAGCAGTAATTGTCATCACTAAAGCTTGGAGGGAAAAGACAGCTCAAGATCTTGGTGAATGAAACATTTAGGGGGAGGGATAGCTCAGTGGTTTGAGCATTGGCCTGCTAAACCCAGGGTTGTGAGCTCAATCCTTGCGGGGGCCATTTAGGGATCTGGGGCAAAAATTGGGGATTGGGTCCTGCTTTGAGCAGGGGCTTGGATTAGATGACCTCCTGAGGTCCCTTCCAACCCTGATATTCTATGATTCTATGACACCTCTCACTTCTAGGTCATTGCTTTGAATCCAGCCCTGATTTATAGTAACTGAATGTATTTACTATTTGTGACAGAAGAATGGCCTACGAAAAATGAGTTTGGTGGCCTCACTTCAGTTCCTACTGGAGATGTCTTGTGCAGTTCACAAAAAAACATTTCCAGAATTGGTACTTTTGTTGGACATAGCAGCAGAGAGGTTGGCTGAATAGACATAGACTAAATTATCCTCCCTTCCCTAGAGAGCATTTTCCAGATTAGGGCTGAATCACATTGACAGGACAATAGGAGGAACTTTGCACTTCAGCTTCCAATGCTGTAAATCCAGCTACTCTCATTACACTGACTTCAAGAAAATAAAAAAAAAAAAAAAACTGACCTGTTTCAGATGAGGAGAGAGAGAGAGAGAGAAGGTCAATTGTATATTGAGATTTCATTTCAGAGTGAAAGACATGCTGCTCATATCATTAAATACTGTATTGGTATTTCTATAGTTGCCCGTGCAACCTGCTTTGCATACATTTACACTCATTTATTCACTCAGATTCGCTGTCTGCACATATACCTCTATGCTTACTTAAAATTCTTTGTTCCCATGAACATTCTTACTGCTAAATTCATTTGCTACTCAACATTTGCATAAAAATTTCAAGAAGGAGCAAACACACTCCAAACCCACTCGGTCCCAGTTAGCAACAATCTCATTGCAGTACATTGATATTTACTGCAGAGCGCACTGGGCTAGAGGGCCCCGTAAAGCTTTCAGTATGATTTAAACTCGCATGGTCTTTATATAGGTCAGCAAAGAGAAGTGTAATTTCCCCTGGTTTCATTTGGTTGAAGTTGCCTGTTCTAGCACTTAATTAATGACTCTGGTGACATGTTTGGAAAGCAGTAATGTTTCTAACCCCAAGTGCACTGCCAAATTGAGTACTTCCTCCTCGTTGTCTATTTTGGAGAGAAGAGTGAACTTAAATCTATGTTCTGCTCATAAAAAGAAAGGAAACTATTTTTATGGCTTCTGAAAAATGTATTTCTGCCCCAGTGCCCATCTATTTCAATTATGGTTGCATGAAAGAAAAGGTGATATAAGGATTTTGGAAGCTAGGGAAAGGAAGAGAGGGGAAGACAAAGAGAAATATGCAATATGGTACCAGTCACAATAATCTGCATCATTGCTTGACTTCAACAGTAAACCTTACCACGCTCTTTATAACACCAGCCTTCAAACCCAAGCAGTTAGTGTCTGTTATACCAGGGAAAAGGCCTCTGAGCTTCACATGCTGCATTCAAACTGAGCTGTAGTGAGGGTGAAAATTATGGAGAAAAATGAAGACAGAGACAAATCAACAGCAATGGGTATATGTCCTGCAGTTATTACTCAGTCCTTACTGAGACACAGCTTCCATTGGCTGAAGTAAAAGTTTTGCCTGAGTCAAATACTGAGTAAGGACTGCAGGAGTTAGCCTGGAATAATAACAGGTTTCAGAGTAGCAGCCGGGTTAGTCTGTATTCACAAAAAGAAAAGGAGTACTTGTGGCACCTTAGAGACTAACAAATTTATTAGAGCATAAGCTTTCGTGAGCTACAGCTCATTTCATCGGATGCATGCAGTAGAAAATACAGTGGGGAGATTTTATATACACAGAGAACATGAAACAATGGGTGTTACCATACACACTGTAACGAGAGTGATCAGGTAAGGTGAGCTATTACCAGCAGGAGGAGGGAGGATAGGTTCCTGGGTTGGTGTTTTTGTTGTGTAGTGTGTGGTTGCTGGTGAGTATTTGCTTCAGGTTGGGGGGCTGTCTGTAAGCGAGGACTGGTCTGTCTCCCAAGATCTGTGAGAGTGATTTTTCAGGATAGGTTGTAAATCTTTGATGATGCGCTGGAGAGGTTTTAGTTGGGGGCTAAGGTGACGGTTAGTGGCGTTCTGTTATTTTCTTTGTTGGGCCTGTCCTGTAGTAGGAGACTTCTGGGTACTCTTCTGGCTCTGTCAAACCATTTTTTCACTTCAGCAGGTGGGTATTGTAGTTGTAAGAATGCTTGATAGAGATCTTGTAGGTGTTTGTCTCTGTCTGAGGGGTTGGAGCAAATGCGGTTGTATCGTAGAGCTTTGCTGTAGACGATGGATCGTGTGGTGTGGTCTGGATGAAAGCTGGAGGCATGTAGGTAGGCATAGTGGTCAGTAGGTTTCCAGTATAGGGTGGTGTTTATGTGACCATCACTTATTAGCACCGTAGTGTCCAGGAAGTGGATCTCTTCTGTGGACTGGTCCAGGCTGAGGTTGATGGTGGGATGGAAATTGTTGAAATCATAGTGGAATTCCTCAAGGGCTTCTTTTCCATGGGTCCAGAGGATGAAGATGTCATCAATGTAGTGAAAGTAGAGTAGGGGCATAAGGGGACAAGAGCTGAGGAAGCATTACATTGATGCACTACATCCTTGCTTACAGACAGAAAAAGAATAAATGGACACAAATCAGACGTCAAGAATTATAACATTCAAAAACCAGTCGGAGAACACTTCAATCTCTTTGGTCACTCGATTACAGACCTAAAAGTGGCAATTCTTCAACAAAAAAACTTCAGAAACAGACTCCAACGAGAGACTGCTGAATTGGAATTAATTTGCCAACTGGACACAGTCTTGAATAAAGACTTGGAGTGGATGTGTCATTACACAAAGTAAAACTCTTTCCCCACGTTTATCCCCCCCCCCCCCCATTCCTCTCAGGTTCTTGTCAACTGCTGGAAATGGCCCACCTTGATTATCACTACAAAAGGTTCCCCCCCCGCCGCCGTCCTCCCCCCTCCTGCTGGTAATATCTCACGTTACCTGATCACTCTCATTACAATGTGCATGGTAACACCCATTGTTTCATGTTCTCTGTGTATATAAAATCTCCCCACTGTATTGTCTACTACATGCATCCGATGAAGTGAGCTGTAGGTCACGAAGCTTGTGCTCAAATAAAATTGTTAGTCTCTAAGGTGCCACAAGTACTCCTGGAATAATAGTGACCATGCACGTAGTTGACAGCCAATCGATGTAAATCAGAAAATGTATCAGCTGTCAGAGTTTTATACTGAGGATGCTTAGGAGAAGAGAGGCTACTGCAGTCCCTTTTTCCCCCCACCATCACCCTGACCATTTACATGCAATTTCCTCAGCTTTGGTCTCTCTTACTCAGTGGAAGGAAACATAGGGTACTATTTATTACAGATGTACTGATTGATTGAAAAAGACACAAAAGGACAGAATAAATTCATCTGTTTGCTTTCTACTTTTGCCTACCCCCGCGCTTTCCGTGTTTTTGTTGTCCTTTGAAATTTGGCCCAACACTGTGCACTTTCACTGACATCAATGGAAAAACTCCCATGGCCCCAGTGATGCAGGGACCACCCCACAATATTTGCTATGGATAACTCACAGGGGTGTTTTAAGGATTGTGAGGTCGACAGATACTACAGTAATGGCAGCCATATAAGTACATAAGAAAATAGCTATATTCCCAATTGCCACTCTGACTTCCCAGAACAATCTATATCAAATACTTCAGCCTTCCTTACAAGAGCAGAATAAAGTTAACATGCATTGAACAGGAACATGGACAAAACTTTTGCAAAAATAAAATATCACCATGCGATGGTAATTATGATATGACCATTCACCATAATATTTTTAGAAAGAAGAATTTAAAAATATATCCTTTGAGGTCTGTAGACTGCTAGTTAATTTTTACTTAACGGCCGGACTGCTGCATATAAACCTGAGCTGGTATAGGTAAATACACCTGTTTTCTTTAAATAGATGCTGATGATGCTGAGGTGTTCTCTGTAGTGAAACAGATACTGGAAAGATGGTCTTGCTGTGGAGAAACCAAAGCAATTTTTCAGTTTTTCAAAACACAAGCATGGAAGAAGGGACTACTGGGATCAGGTAAGACTGAGAAAAAATAATGTCTGATAAGGGAAAAAATTATTATAAACTGCTTAGCTGGACCTCGATGGTACAGCCAGCTGAAAGAATAATGGCAAGAGCTTTTATCTGGCTAATATTGACCGGGGTAGCAAAACATGTGAAATAGCACTGTACTTCTGTAAACTACGCTGATTCTTTGCAAATAATTCTTGCAAACTTGGGGTTTCCTCCAGTTGCCAAAGCAGTCAGTAGGAGCTCTGCCATTGACTTCAGTGGGAGCAGGAGCAGACCAGTAGATAAACAAGAAAAACAGAACCAACGCAAAGTTGTTGTTTTTTTCTTCACCTCGGCCAAGATTTTCAAAAATGACAGGTGATTCAGGGTGCTCCAGTTTGGGGGGACCGAAACGGAGATCCCTTAAAGGAGCCTGGTTTTCCGAGACCAAGTATTCAGCAGTTCTTGAAAATCAGGCCCTTTTAGAATGTCTCAGCCTGGGCACCCAAAAATTGAGACACCTACAATCATCTAGTTGCTTTTGAAATTCTTGTGGAAAAAAATTTAAAAGTTCAGTAGCTTTAAATGCCCGCAGCTCTCCTCCAGAAGATTGCATTATAAAGGTAAATATTTATACTTCTTACCTGTTCCTTTACAGAGCTGCTTTAAAACTGAACAGTGCTTGCAACCACCTTACCCTCCACTGGATTTTTGGGAATGCCCATTTACAGATGCAGATCTGAACTTTCCAGCTTTGGCCTATCACTGTAATGGGCTCAAAGCACAAATCTGACAACCTTCTCCCCCAAACTCTGGGGAAGTTCAGATTCTGATCCAAATCTGCAGCCAAACTCCCTGGCTCTGGTCTATCTCTAGTTCTGTTGTCATGGTTTGAATAGTAAAGTAGTTTGGTATATTGCTTAATAGTGTTTTATTTTATTTTATTCTGGAGGAAGAATATGGAGAGAAGATTCTGGAAGAAATATAATTTTGTAATAAAACCAAAGAAATGCAAAAAGGTAATAGTTATGCAATTTGTAATGCTGTCAACTTTATGGTGATGTTTCACCATGTCACTAATACTAATTAAGGAATTCTCCAGCTGATGCTTAGTTGTGTCTCACTGTCTAAAGGCAGACACTCTGTGTACCACACTAGCCTTTTTCCAGTGGGCTGGGACTGAGAGTCGATTAAGATATGGGACTTGGTATTCCATAACATCCATTAGATGAAGGGAATCCTGTTATTTAGCTGTATTTATCACTAGATCCAAATAAAACCATGCAAGCCTTGAAACACCGTACTGCACCTGCACTGCTTTGGAGAACTGTTTCAGTGAAATCAGATGTAACCTCCAAATTTAATCCTGAGAGATGTGTTAACGGACTTCAGAACTCAATTTTAAACTGAGAATGTATTAGAATTTGGTTTGTTGATGTTATGCAGGCTGTTACAGTGAGTACCAATCTGACAGGGTCTTTTTTATTTTTTAAATGGTGTGATGCATGCTTTTATCTCCATGCGATGGTGATTGGGATATGACCCATCAACACATGTATTTGTGTATTGATTGTGGTGGTGGTGTGTTACGGCATTATGCAAGCAGTTACTGTAAGTTGCAATGTGATGCGATGGCGCTGTTGTGTTATGCAGGCTTCTACTGTACGTAGTGGAGTAACGTAATGGAGTTGTGCAGGCTGCTATTGTGTGTAATATAGTAATGGGAGGCATTGTGTTAGGGGGTTTATACAGGCTGCTACTGTATGCAATGATGTGAGAGTGTTGTTATGTAATGCTGTTATGCAGGCAGTCACGGTATGTAGTGATGTGATAGCACTGGGGCGTTGTGGTGTAATGCAGGTGGTTACTGTGTGTAGTATTATGATAGTGTTGTGTTGTGTAGGCTGTTACTGTATAAGTTCCTAAAACCTGGGCTTGGATAAGGCAATCATTGTATGTACTTTAAAAGGGACCCCCCCCCAGCCAGCATTGAACCTGACCTATTCTACTGCTACTGACACCTGGCAGAAGAATTACATGAGTACTCATTTTCATTTGCTCATTTATGGCCAAATTTTAAATAGCCTTAGTTTTGTCTGTGCACAAAAGTCTCTCTGCATTGATGAACATGCAACTGTGCACACAAATCAGGTGGTAGGCTTGTGATTACATAACCCCAGAGCCCAAATCAGAATATTTGCACATACACAAAATGAAGGCCTTTTAGAGTCTGACATTCATCAAATTCAGACTTAAGATTTACCCATATTTGCATGTCTAATTTGCATTTGCAACTACCAAAACTGTGCTGGCAAATTGGGCATTTGGATCTATTTGGGTGCATAAATACACAAGTGGACAGTAATTGGATGCAAACAACATAGGCCTCGTGCCTCAACTTTCTGAAAAACAGGCATTCAGTGTCAAAATGAAAGAAAAAAAGGGGGGGAAACAGTGTAACATAATATCCCTGTGCATCACATGAGAATGATTCTTCCTGGCAGTAAGGTATTCTTTGCATTGCCTACAGTGACAAGAGCTGCTTTGGAGTCAGAATTATGATAACAGAACCCCTCTTGAAAATTCCTTACACGGGCAGGAGAGATTCTGAGAGATTGTGTCTAGCCGGTGTACAGATGCACAAGGGAGTGGATGAGTAAAAGTGCAAATGGACTGTCAGACCTTTCACGCTCCATTAGCAGCACCAGTCACACCAAAAGGGGAAGGAAGTAAAGAGAGTAGATGGAGCTATAATCTTGCCCCCCACCATACCACCCTGCAGAGCTTATTGACTAAAGAAGGGAGTGCCCACTGCCCCTTCTTAAGGGGAGCAGCCGCAGATGTGATCCCCATGTGCCTTGGAGAGCCCTGGACCACTAGCAGCATGGACCTGTGCCTGTAAGGCACAATGAGCCCATAAAACTCAATCTCCTAGTCCTTCATATCTCATACAGTGTGCAAGGATTTGTTAGGATGCAGTGCATTTGTTAGAATGCTACTACAGCTTTTAACCAAGTAGCTATTCTTTGTATGTAATCCCCTCCTCCATGTGACAGTGTCAGATTTAATAGCTGAAAACATCTAGAATCACGAACCGCCTACACACAAAGACTTGGCACACAAGTTCTCACTGAAAATAGAGTACCCCTTAAAAACTCCTGGGAATACCCTTAGACTCTAATGCCAAATACTTTCTGGGGTTAAAGCAGGGCAAACCACCCTAGAGATTCAGTCAGAAATTACCACAGTGTACAGAGAGAGAGAGAGAAATCAGAAACTGTCTGAAACAGACCAGAAATAATCACCCATTTACAGTGGTGAAGAGAGAGGTGGAAGGGAACAGATCTAGTTAGCAAAGCTGCCAAGACACTGAACAAAAGGCTTAACATACTTGTCTATTCAGTGGGAAAATTCTCTCCATGCATTGCATGAATGGCACATAGTGTACAATGCAGCTCATTGCACAGTGGCACACACTCTTTGCAAAGCCTACTAAATAGTTACACATTTAAAGTTTTAACAGGATGATGAACTTGATGATAAAGCAGTAACTACTTCATTTGTAAAGTCACATCTTAAACCAATTTTTAGACCATATGTTATTCATGTGGGATGTGCCTTTCTTTAAAATATTTCTGTTTCTGATAAAAGCCTCACAGTGTAAAACTACTCTTTTAGAGTATTTCTATTATCTTATATATTAAGTTGATCTTTAAAAAAGAATAGCCCTAACCTTATTAAAAGATTAAAATACAAATATTTTATTCCTTAGAAGTGTCAGGTTTGAGCACTCATCAGCTGTAAGGCTGGGAAGCAGCACAAAGCGATCCCAAGCATACTGCAGAATCAGGGCCATTTTATATAAGTACAAATAATGGCATCAGGTGCAAGACAATGGAGAATCAGGCCCGCAGACTTGGTGTGGACTCTGAGCCAGATGTTTTGAACCTTAAACCTATTCAGATCAAATTAAATCACTAATAATTGGTGCCTTTGGACTGTAGAAAAGTCTGCTGCTGCATCGCTGTACTATAGCCAGCTGCTCTCTTCCTGGTCCGGCAAGGGCTGGATTGTTGCAGTATTGCAAAGTAAAGGGGAATTCACAGCCCTGTTGAGCAGCATCCTTTTAAAAGGGATGTATCTTGCTCTAGTCTAGAGCAAGCATTCCAGACAGGCTCATTGGGATCCAAGTCACCTCAGTGAAGGACAATGCAAATTTCCTCTGGTCTTGACTGAAAAAACAGAGCAGTGGCGCTGGAACAGTTTTTATAGTGGGGATGCTGAAAGCCAGCAAAACTGTAAAGCAGTGGTCCCCAAAATTTTTACCTCGCCCCCCGCTCCTTACCCCTGCCTGTGCCCCCCACCCACACCCCCTAGAGCTGGGGCCAGGAGCAGGGCCGTGGCTCCAGGAGGGGGGGGGACGCAGACTGGTGTAAGGGGGTCGAGGCTGGGGCCGCAGCTGCGGCCCAGTGCACAGTGTTGGGTGTGGGGCCAGGAACAGAACCCCGAGTGCGGGGCTGGCAGCTGGGACCCTGCATGCAGGGCCTGGAGCAGAGTCCCACGTAAAAATGCAGCACCCCCCATACCCTTAGTTCCCGTGCTTATGCAACAGAGGTGTCAGGGGACAGAATAACTCTAACCTCATGTTGCAGCAGCTCTTTATGGGAGATATAAAGGATTTAAAGTAGTAAAGGTCAAAACATACCCTAATAAGAGCCTCAGGGATCTGCTAAAAGAGAGTCATCTTGTCTCCTGAACAGTGGTGCTGGAACATTTTTTATAGTGGGGGTGCTGAAAACTAGTGAAATTATAAAGCAGTGGTCCTCACACTTTTTACCTCATGCCCCCCTTACCCCTGTCTCTGCCCTCCCCCCAATCCCTTGAGCTGGGGCTGGGAGCAGGGCCATGGCTTTGGGTGGGGGGCATCGTGGACAGGTATAAGGGGGCCATGGCTGGGGCCACAGCTAGGGGTGGATGCGGATCCCTGGGTGCGGAGCCAGGAGCGGAGCATGGGGCCGGTAGCTGGGACCCCGGGTGCAGGGCCAGGAGCAGAGCCCCATGTAAAAGCTGGGGGTGCTGCAGCACCACCCGTACCCATAGTCCCTGCGGCTATGCTCCTGAATTCAGTACATGTCTTAATTTTTAAAATCTTTACATTAACCACATAACACTGCTATTCTGGGGACTAAAGACACCCTTTCATAGCTTTAAATAATGCAGTGAGATGAGCTTATCAGAGAAAGCAAGTGTATATTTAGTTGATTTAGTTGGGGATTGGTCCTGCTTTGAGCAGGGTGTTGGACTAGATGACCTCCTGAGGTCCCTTCCAACCCTGATATTCTATGATTCTATGATACATAATGAAGAGTAAATGGGTGTAAAGGCAACTATCCTACCCCTGAAATTCTCTTCATGGAACAGAATAAGATATTTGCGTTTGAAACCCCATTTCAGGCCCCAGATGTTGCCCTCAGACACAGTACATGCACGGAACTCCCACTGATGTCTGTGGGAGTTATGTACATGGATATCTGATGTCAGCATTAGTCTAAGGCAGGGTTTCTCATATTCCATTACACCACAACCCCCTTCTGACAACAAAAATTATTACATGACCCCAGGAAGGGGCACTGAGCTCTCCCAAGTCCTGCTGCCGTGGGGTGGGGAGATCAAAGCCAAAGCCCGAGCCCCACTGCCCCAGACAGGTGGAGGGGCAGAGCCGAAGCCCAAGGGCTTCAGTCCCAGGCAGGGGGCCTGTAACCTGAGCCCGCCGCTCAGGGCTAAAGCCGTTGGGCTTCAGATTCGGCACCGGGCAGTGGGGCTCTGGCCCCAGGCCCGAGCAAGTCTAAGCTAGCTCTGGCGATCCCATTAAAACAGGGTCACGACCCACTTTGGCGTCCTGACCCACAGTTTGAGAACTGCTGGTCTAAGGCATTTACTACAGGCTTTCTAAGTATAGCAGTGTTCAGGCAACATGCCAAGAGCTTGTTTCCCAAATATGAATATGGGATTAAGAGATGACAGGGAATGCTTTTTCAGGATGATTCATAGCACTTTTGCACTGAAGATGGTCTTGTGCAAGAGACTTCAGAAAAATGAGGGGGTGGTGGAAAATCAAAGATGATGTTAAGGGGGGTGAAATTAAACATATCCAAACATTGTCTCAAGAAGAGAAAACACAAACTCCCTGTAGAGAGGTCTTTTTAACATGCAACAAACTTTATTACAACTAAGCTGTACACAAAGAAAAAGACATTGTAGTTGCAACAGGATCAAAGCTTTTGAAATGTTAGAGGATTTGAGAGAAAATTGGAAAAATAACTACAGTTCAGAGCAGAATGTGTTGTCAACATACAATTGGCTATTGTACTAGGAACAGGGACAAACAATAGTTCAATCCCCAAGGTGGCACATCTGTGCAAACATCACCATCAAAGTCAAGATGCATTGCTAGTAATATGGTAATAAAGGTTCACATCACAGTAGCTGGGGGGGTGTAATTGACCTGTCTACAGAGCAAGGGAGTACAGAAGTGTTTGCTAACACCAAGGGAAATGGAGTTCTGAGACACATGTCAGGGAAAAAAGGATAAGACTTCAACAGCCTGGAGAAACTGGTAGACTCTGAATGACTAGGTGAGCCACATATTTTCTGATTTCTCTTTTGTAAGATCAGTGGCTGGTCCTCCCTAGGCAAAGCTTGGGTATGTTTTTCTACTGTTTGACCTTGAGTTAATTTGATCGAAACTTCTGACCTTTGGTGAGAGGTGGTAGGAGGCAAAAAGGTACCTGACCTGGAGTGTCTGGTCAAAGGCATGGAGGAAAAGACTGTCTCTCCTCAAGAGGTCCTCCTAACACACTGGGTATGTCTACCTTTGAGCTGGGGGGTTGTTTCCCAGCTTGAGGCAACATACCTGTGCGAGCTCTGATCAAGCTAACATGCTAAAAATAGAGTGTAGCCAGCATCGTGCAAATGGCAGGAGGATCTAGCTGCCCTGAGTACAATCCCATTTGAAATCCTAGGAGCTTACTTGGGGTGGCTAGCCCCTCCCTCACACTGTCGTACTCTATTCTTAACGAACTAGCTTGATCAGGGTACGCCTGGGTTCCTCAAGCTGGGCATTACACCCCCTGTTCCAACTATAGACATACCCACTGTCTGAAGTTGGTAAGGCACACAGGAAAATGTGATAACTGCAAATAATGAAATCGATAGGGTAAGGGACTAAAGGTTACAGCTCATTAAGAGCTGTTCACAAATGAGCTACAGACCAAAGCTCATCTACTATGCAAACATTTCTTTCTTCCAGTTCCTTCCTTTTTAACCTCACCTCTAACCAATTTTGACTGTCATTAACATCACTTCCCCTGAGACAACATCACAAATAATATTTTAAAAAAAATGAACTAAACCAAAGTGTAACATTTGAAACAAAGTTCATATAAGTTCATGATCTTATATTGTATAACTCTCCTTTCCATTGCCTTTGCTCACTCACCATCTTTCCCTGTCTCAGGTTCTGTCTTACCTAGCCTATACTGTAAGTGCCTAAGAACAGGGATGTAATTTTTTTTATTTGTAAAGTACCATGAACACTTTTGCAGCTGTATGAATTAACATTAATAATAAAACAAGCACTATAATGATTAACACAGCAAATATTGTGCTTGCAAATAGTTCAGATTATCACAAAATGTTTGCAAAATATACAACACAGTGACAAATTTGATAGCGTTTTACCACTATAATTGCTGTGGTTATTCTAATGGAAAATTTACAGGGTAAGATTCTCTGCTTGTGTAATGTGGTGCAGCTAGTGGATCTGCACCAGTTAATGTGAGAAAAATCATGAACAGAAACAAAATTGGTGCAGAACAGCACCAAGCGAAGTTGAGCCAAGTCAGCATCTAGCTTAAGTCTGGGATACATTTTTTAAAATCCCTTTATGAAAATCCCTCACTTCTGCACACAGGAAACTCACTTGCAGTTGTATATTCACAAATATTCTATGTTAGGCACTTCTCTCTAGATGAGAATATTGGAGGGGAGTCCAACATATGTTGGAATTACTTGGTGACTGCAGCCCAAGACTAAACAACAGGTAATGTTTCTCAATTAGACATGCTAATCCTCCTTACAAAAACCAGACAAGTATGCTGTACATTCATACCAAGCCCTTCAGCTTAGTCTTCTATGGCAATCTTCTTATGTTGCATAGCTGAGACAACCCAGCTGTTGCATGGCCTATAATGATTCCAGATAATAGATGAAAAGTAATCCTTTTAAAATCATACAGTGAGATTATATGTATGCATCCCCACAAACCAGTTCATTTCCAGTAGAAAAAAGTGTCATAAAGTATCAAACAAATTGACATTGTTTTCTTTTACCAAGAACCAAATGAAATCTGCAGTTTGAGCAAGCTTAACCTTAGGTGAGAAGTAAAAACCACTATGTAAAATCCATGTGGAGAATGTCTTTTTAGCTGTCTTCAAGAATGATCATATATCTAATAACCCAATATCCTAATCGGAACTGCCCCCCTATGCAAGTCCACAGAAATCAGTGGGGCTGGGTGGAGTGCAATGCACTCTGGAACTTACCCAGGTCATACAAACCAAAAGACCATGACAGGACAGTGAGCTACAGAGCATATCTCTGCCTGTCAGAGAAATGTTCTAGTTTACAATACTCCTTCAAGACTGGATTGTAAATAGTTAGCTCTACTACCCCATCTTCTGACACAAAGGACAAGAGCGCCCCTCCCCACCCTTGGGTGCCTAAACTCTGCCCAGTGCAGGTGGGGAGTAAGAGGGCCATACATGCCTTGCTTGTGACTTGCTGTCCCTGAAATCCAGGGCAGCCCCTAACAAAAGTAACTTGTGCCGCTGGAACAGCAATTACACCAGCCCAGGGTCACCTGAGCATAGTACATTCTGGCCACACTGCCTCCGACTCTTGGTGTATTCCCAGAGTGCTCACTATGTGCAAAGGTGAGAACAGTGAATCTTCTTTCAAGAAGCAGTAACCAGACTGCCTTCTCCTCTGGCATGGTGGGTCACCTATTCATAGAGAGGCTGGGAGCTTCCTAATTCCATTCTTCTTCAGGGATAGCCCACAACTAATCTAGACTGGAATTTCACTCAACCCTTTGGTGCAGTGGGACTCAGTAAACCGTCCACCTCCTCCTTATACTCAAATTTAGTATCACCGTGGGTTTATGCCGAAGAGCTCACCTTGGAATTTGGCAATGTCTCCCCTTTGGATGAGAGTACACCGGGAACACCAAATGTTCTCCACTTCTCTCATTTGCTCCCTCCTCTGCCTCACCCTTCAAATATGCTCCTGTCGTGCTTTTAAAGAGCACTTGTCTGCATATCTTGTTGACATTTTGCTTCACTACACAATCAAGCTTTTCCTCCATTTCCTCAAGAGTCTGAGAAGCAGTTTTTAGGTCTTATTCAGATTAATTGCACTAGTTTGTATCTGCTTTCATTAAGAGCCCTTATACCAGTGAATAGGGCACCAAAGTAAAATTCTCCCTTTTAAAGATGTTTTGCCTACTTGAGGATCACAGAAACAGTAATCAGTATTAAAAAAAGTAGTCTCTCTCTTAAAAGACAAACTGCATGAAAGGATTTAAATTAAAGGAATACATTTGAAAACAGGATTTGAAAAATTCAAATACAGCAAAATGAAGTATTGAAAAAAATAACTGAAACAGAAATAAATCCATGGTCTGCTAAAAAAAAAAAAAAGATTTTAAAGAATAAAGGTTTCCCCAAACCATTCTATTAGGACACTTGGAACCATTCAAAAATCTTTCAATAACATTTTACAATCATCCAGATTGGTTTTCACTGGCTTCCTACAACATTGTTATATTACATTACAGGAAAATATCCTAGTACCATTGTGTTATCATGGAAAGAAATGTAAAATTACAAACAAAGCAATTAGCCTTTTGCAATTAGCAATTGTTTCCTTCTTTACGAGATAAATATTTATTAAAATGCTGTAATCAACAAAAGACTGCACAGTTAGAGAGACAAATAAAATAATGAAATATATGTTATTGTAAACACTCCACAGGCCACACAAGTAAACATCAGTTGAGCTATAACGATTTACACTAGCTAAGGATCTGCTCCCACATGTTTACTATCACTGTTAAAATGGTGGCAGGAACTAATTAAAAACAGTATTTTAAAAGGGGGCCTTTAAAGGTTATCCCGCACTCTTTGGAAGTGAACTGTTTGCACACATAGTTGAAAGAAATGGAAAATACCTGCAGTAATGAAGTAAGAAATACAGAGCACACAGAATCTTGAATGAGAGAACCTTTAGTGGGTCACAGAATGCAAAATTCTTGAGATCTAGGTCTGCATATACAGAGCAACTACCATTGCCAACACCAAAGCACCAGCTTATCTGGAATATAAACAAACTTGCTTTAACATTTCAGGTTTCAGAGTGGTAGCCGTGTTAGTCTGTATCAGCAAAAAGAACGAGGAGTACTTGTGACCAACAAATTTATTTGAGCATAAGCTTTCGTGGGCTAAAACCCATTTCATCGGATGCATGCAGTGGAAAATACAGTAGGAAGATAGATATATAGATATATACATACACAGAGAGCATGAAAAAATGGGTGTTGCCATACTCACTATAATGAGAGTGATCAGTTAAGGTGACCTCTCCAGCTCATCATCAAGGATCTACAACCTATCCTGAAGGACGATCCCTCACTCTCACAGATCTTGGGAGACAGGCCAGTCCTTCCTTACAGACAGCCCCCCCAACCTGAAGCAAATACTCACCAGCAACCACACAACAAAAACACTAACCCAGGAACCTATCCTTGCAACAAAGCCTGTTGCCAACTCTGTCCACATATCTATTCAGGGGACACCATCATAGGGCCTAATCACATCAGCCACACTATCAGAGGCTCGTTCACCTGCACATCTACCAATGTGATATATGCCATCATGTGCCAGCAATGCCCCTCTGCCATGTACATTGGCCAAACCAGACAGTCTCTACGTAAACGAATAAATGGAAACAAATCAGACATCAAGAATTATAACATTCAAAAACCAGTCGGAGAACACTTCAATCTCTTTGGTCACTCGATTACAGACCTAAAAGTGACAATGCTACAACAAAAAAACTTCAGAAACAGACTCCAATGAGAAAGAGCAGAACTGGAATTAATCTGCAAACTGGATACCATTAAATTAGGCTTGAATAAAGCCGGGGAGTGGATGGGTCATTACACTAAGTAAAACTATTTCCCCATGCTTATTTTTCCCCCTACTGTTACTCACACTTTCTTGTCAGCTGTTGGAAATGGGCCATCCTGATTGTCACTACAAAAGGGGTTTCTTTTGTTTTTTGTTTTTCCTCCTGCTGGTAATAGCTCACCTTAACTGATCACTCTCGTTATAGTGGGTATGGCAACACTCATTTTTTCATGTTCTCTGTGTGTATATATATGTATATTCCTACTGTGTTTTCCACTGCATTTATCCGATGAAGGGGGTTTTAGCTCACGAAAGCTTATGCTCAAATAAATTTGTTAGTCTCTAAGGTGCCACAAGTCCTCCTCGTTCTTTTTTTAAAAAATTTCAGTGCATCATTGTTTGCCTTTGGTTTTTTTAATGTGGCTATTTTTGAAACTAAAAAGCTTGCTGCAGTTTACATCTTGTTAATTTTGCCAAGTCTTTTAAGCTTGTGGCAAACAAATAGTTAGGATACACTGCTTAGCAAGAACAATGACTGAGCACTTTTGGAGTCAGCCCACAGGGAAGAAATTCGGTTCTCACAAATAAGAGAAAATGAGACCTGTACTCATAAGAATCCTATAATAATATTTGCATTTCATTAGTGCCTTGCATCCAAGGAGGCCTTATAATACCCTTATGAGCTCAGTAGGATTATCCTTATTTTACTAGTGGGAAAACTGAGACAGAGAGATTAATTGGTTTCCCTAAGGTCATGCAAGCATGTGTCCCAGGCAACAGGTCTGACCTCCCAGTCCTGAGCTTTAACCACAAGACCAAACTTCCTTGTTAAATATTTAATTATAGTAGCTGTAACCACAGTACCACCAAGAGAAAAATCCAGGACTGCTGTGATAAGAGTATAAAGCAATTCACGGTTACTGCCATATTTATTATCCTCTCGCAGAAAAACAAACTGCTGAGGAGCAAAGTTGTTGGTTGATGGCACTCCTGTTACTGTGGTAACAAAAGGTAGTTGTATTGTGTTACCTTATTATATGGTACTTCTTTTAAAATAATATAAGTGGTAGATAATACTGCCTTACTATATCCCATTCTGCTGCAGTACCCAAAGTAGCCTGAGTGGGGCTGAGGCATAACTGAACTAGTCTCCTGGGACGCCAATAACATCTTAAATGACTGTCTTTGAAAGTAATAAAATAAGTATTTAAATTAATGTATTTGAGGTCTGTTCAAATTGGGGAGGGAAATTGTGGTACTCTTCCGAGCTCTGCCCACAAGCCAAGCTCTACCAACTTCAGATGCCCAAATGAGATACTATTCACAGCAGATTAAACAAACATTTAAAATCGGATCACATGTGCTCTGCTCAGACTTGGCTCACCTTCAGTGAGACTTGTGTGCCCACTTGGACAGGTCCAGATAAAGACATAAGCATATCCTTAGGGCCACAGCTACCTGAGTCATGTGATGATGTCAGAATCTAAGCTTTCATTTGAAAGAGTCCCTCCTTGCCTGATTGAAAGAGGTGAAGGCAGGAACAGCAGTATTAGCACCCACAACTGCACAGGAAAAACAATAGCAGAGGCAGTAATCCAGAATCCCATCAAGGACAGCCAAGAAGCCTGCTGAGCTGGGGTTGGAGGCAGGCTGCAAACCTCACCAGGTATAAGCAGAGCCTCAGGAGCACAGCGTGTCTTTATCAGTTAGAGCTTGAAAAATATTGTGAAAGGTGATAGAGGGAAATGGGGAGGGATAGACGGGGTAATGCCAGAGAGAAGCAAAAACAGGCAGCAGCTTAGTCTTGAATTTCCAGCCAGAAACTTCACAGCCCAGTTTGGGTTTGTGTTGTTTTCTTCTTTCTCTCATTTAAAAGGCAACCAGCCAAATTAAAATATAATGTAGATTACTCTTAACAACATGAGTGTGCTTCCTGTTAATTCTATAACTGCAACCAAAACTCCTTGGCCTTTGGCCTCAGAATTTATTGCCAATGGCTAGGGTGACCATTTTTCCCAGAGTAAAAACAGGACACTGTATGAGCTGCCGGGCATTGCCACTCACCTGAGACCCCACCCCGCGTGAGGCTGGCCTGAGCCACCTGGCATCACTGCTTGCCTGAGCCCTGTGCCGCCCAGGACCTGGGCTGACAACCTGAGCTCTGTGCCGCCTGGTACTGACTGCCCAAGCTCCGCACCGCCCAGGACTGGAGCTGGGGCTGACCACCTGAGTCCCATGCCTCCCAAGGCCGACAGCCCAAGCGCTGGCACCCAGCACCTCACGTCACCACTTGCCCCCACCACAAAAATTCCTCCGGTTCCCACTAGGAGGGCACACACTACTTTTGGGGGAATACTGGGCATTTGTTCCATTTGCTCTTGCCAACTGATATTCAGTTGGCAAGAGCAAATAGGACGAATGCCCATTTTTGCCAGACGAGTTGGGACAGGGCCTGAAAAGGACTCTACCAATGGACTCATCAGCATGTGAGTGAATTCAGCCCAGGATATTGCTATTACCTTAAACACTTGAAAAACCTGCAAGTTATGATTACGGAATAATAACTGCAACTAATTAGGATAACCATGGTGTGACACTGCACCCCATATTCTTCTCAGTGATAATATTACGATATGATTAAGACATAGTTATGATTTATTTCATGCAAGATAAGTCATGTGAGATGTCATTGGAATGGTTACGATTTGCTGAATATGATTATCCTATTTGTATGCATGAATCATTTTTATATCTGAAGTTATTAATATTGACTATGTCTGTGCATTTCAAATGTAGTTACACCTGGGGAATGCCACTAGACAACATGCTTTAATTCTAGATAGCTGGGTGGGGAAGGGCCTATTCAGGGAAATGAGCCATTCGGAAAAACCAATAGGCCTTAGGAGAAACTTATCTCCTACCTGGGGAGCCTTCCTGAGAACGCTACAGACAGCCTCCAAGTAATGTTCGCTATGACTCTAAAAAGGCATGTGATGTGACCACGTGTCTCTAGACTCCATCTTGGGATGTCAGTGTTTTTCCACAGACTGGCCTGGGGAACCAAGCTTGGAAACAAAGGGTTCCCGCCATATACAAAAGCGATATAAGGCGGGAGTGACATCATCTGTGGTTCTTCACTCCCCACACAAGAAGACTCCTGGAAACACCTGAGGAACAAAGACTGAACTGGGGGAAGTGCTGGACCCAGGCTAAAGGGATTTTTAGCCTGTGAATGGAACACCTGGGGATTCCAATGGGTAAGCAAGTGCAGCTTGAGCCTTAAGAATCTGCAGCCTGCTTGTATCATCTCTTAGGGTGAGAATCTGCTATTTATAACCAATCTATTTAGTATATTAAGTTTAGTTTGTGTTTTTTGTTTATTTGGTAGGCAATCTGCTTTGATCGGTTTGCTATCACTTAAAGTCTATCTTTTGGAGTTGTTAAAATTATTTTTACTTTATCTAAACCAGTGTGTGGGAATCATAATTCTGGGGCAGAAGGCTGTTGCATATTTTTCTCAACGTTGAGGGAGGGGGTGAATTTTATGAGTTTACACTGTACAGTTCCCTGTGCAGCGCAAGATGGTATAATTTTGGGTTTATACTCCAGAGGGGGTGCATGCCTGAGAATCTGATTCTTACCCTAGCTGTCACCTTTTTATGCAAGGCTGGTCAAAACTCCTGAATGTAACTGCAGCTGGGTGTGTCCCTACCTGTTGTATGCTGGTGAAAGTGCAGGTTGAAGCCTGGAGGGCTTTGCTGCTTGTCACAGCGGCACAGTGTAAGAGGGAGCCCAGGCTGGTGGGTCGGGGGCTCAATAGTACCCCAGTTCCAGGTGGCACCCCAGGGGGAACCCGTCATATATGGTACAGTATATCCTTATATATATGGTGGCAAGGCATTTAGGTAGGGTTGCCAACTTTCTAATCATGCAAAACTGAACACCCTTGCCCCACCCCTGCCCTGAGTCCCCGCCCCCTTCCTCCATCGCTCACTCTCCCCCATCCTAACTCATTTTCACTGGGCTGCGGACGGGGGTTGGGGTGTGGGAGGCAGTGCAAGGTGCGGGCTCTGGGAGGGAGTTAAGGTACCAGAGGGGATTACAACCTGGGGCAGGGGTTGGGGTATGGGTGGGGGTGCAGACTCTGGCCAAGAGGTGCTTACCTCAGACAGCTCCCGGTTGGTCGCGCATTGGGGCTAAGGTAGGCTCACTGCCTGCCCTGGCTCCATGCTGCTCCCAGAAGTGTCTGGCATGTCCGGCTCCTAGGTGCAGGCGCAGCCAGGCGGCTCTGCACAATTTGCACCGCCCACACCCATAGGCGCCAACCCCACAGTGCCCATTGGCCACAGATTCCGGCCAATGGGAGCTGTGGAACCGGTGTTCAGGGCGGGGGCAGTGCATGGAGCATCCCTGATTGCACCTGTGCCTAGGGGCCACAAGGATATGCTGGCTGCTTCCGGGAGCTGCACGGAGCCAGGGCAGGCAGGGAGCCTTCCTTAGCCCCACTGCACTACCAACCAGACTTTTAACAGCCCGGTCAGCAGTGCTGACTGGAGCCGCCAGAGTCCCTTTTTGACCAGGCATTCTGGTTGAAAACCGGATGCCTAGCAACCCTACATTTAGGACCTGATCCAATGCCCACTGAAATCAATGGCAAGCTTTCCTTTATTTTTTGGGCCTTGGATCAATCTCTTAGGATGGGATCCACCAAGCGGCTTAGGTGCTGCAATGCTGAGCACCATGGCACCTAGAAAATCACAGGAACAACAATGCAATCCACAAAGCCTAGTTAGGCTACTAGGTTTCCCATTCAATGAATGGGGAAAGTCAGGGGTCTAAGAATGTGATCCACAAAAGCCAGCACGGTAGGCAGGGAGCCACCGAAGCAAGCCAATGGGAATTGCTAATTGGAGTGGGGTTGTTCTATGCCCTGCCTCTTGGAGATGGGTGCCTAGATCCAGACTGCAGGAAGGTGCCTAGCCCTGATTAGCAATCCACAAATGGCTACCCACTGCCTGCAGTTAGATGCCTTAGGCCTCTAAAGCATTTCTTGCAGGAATGAATTAAATGCCTGCCTCACTCCACACAAAATGGCCAGAGGAGGTGATTGTGCTCACATTATAATTTTTAGCTTATTGGTTAGAGTACTTGTTTCAAGTGGGGGAGACCCTGGTTCAAATCCCCTCTCTCTCCCAAAGGGGGAGAAAGGATTTGAACAGGGTCTCACACCTCTCAGGAGAGTGCTCTAACCACTGAACAAGAGGGTATTCTTGTGAGGTGGAAGGGAAAGGGCTCCCTCAATCTCTCCCATTGAAATTGTTCCACTGTGGAAAAATAATGAAAGAGTGGTTGGAGCTGGGGGTCTGGACTCAGGGTTTCCCGTGTCCCAGGTGGGTGCCCTGACCACTGGGCTACAAACAAGTCACTCCCATGTGCTCTGGCTTTGTCTCTAGCCCAATGACTGTTCCATTGTGGATAAATACTTAAATATTCATTGGGCCAGAGCAGGCTCTTTCTCCCCCACTAACAGAAATGGGGGTATTGAGTCTGGGTCGCCCCCATCCCAGGTGAATGCTCTAGTCACTGGCTAACAGTTATAAGGTGGACACCTGCTGTTGCTGATGGATTTTGAGTGAGACCCAATCCGGTAGGCACATGGTGAGCACGCTTCCTGGATCAGGCCCTGCATATGAGTTAGGTGGTTGAATGCTTATGGATCGTTCTGGCCTGTAGGCAGGAGACAGGCATCCTGACACTGAGAGTGAAGTAGCAGCTTGAATGCCCAGAAGCAGAAACATAGGTGGCTTAGGAGCTTTTACTCTGAAAATGTAGAGTACATCCACACTACAAAAATAACCCTACTCTATAAACAGCTAAGTGCTGTCAGTTGTCCCAGGCTCATGCTACAGGGCTAAAAATAGTCATGTAGAGGTTTCCACTCAGGATGAAGCTCAGTCTCTGAAACTTACAAGGGAGAAGGGTCTATGAGCCCAGGCTCCAGCCCAAGAGAGAACATTTGCACTACTAAGTGTAGCCCTGTAGCACAAGCTCCACAAGCCCAAGTCATTTGACCTGGGCTCTGAGACTCATTCGCTGCCACATGCTTTTTTTCCCCCCAGTGTAGGTGCATCCTTAGGTGCCTACAGGGTTAGGCAGGAGTTTTGTGGATCACAGTGGAGCCAAACCTGGGATTTAGGTGCCTAAAACAGGAACTTAGATACCTAAGTACTTGCATGGATCCCACCCTTAGTATCTCCATGAAAGAATGCATTTAGTTTTTTGGTAGAATCTTTGAAGTTTTTTCAGCTGGGAAAAAATAGAAAGAAAAACATTTAGCACAGTGACTTCTGAGAGCCACATTACTGTTAAAAGCTATGTCTACTACGCCCGATCCTTTTGCTTCATCAAAGGTCATGGGTTTCCCCTGAAAAAGGAAATTAATTGCTATTGCTCAGTGTAACTCTCCTAGAAATTCCTTTTCCTTTGGAGTTCTTTGATGAAATGTTTTGCTAATGTTGTATTTTAAGTCTAGCCTATCAGTGAATTATAAGGTCTGATCTAAAGCCAATTAAAGTAATCAGAAAGACTACCATCATTACTCCAATAGCCTTTGGATCTACTCTATAAACAGCTAAGTGCCATCCTGTGTAATAACTTACAAATAATTTCTTTCCTCTTTACATCACAAAATGGTTATATCATAGCAAAAACCAGTGTAAAGACATTCACTAGTTTTGATTGCACATTTTATTGTGGGTAGATTAATATTTTCAGTGGTTCATGACGTGGCCTTTACTTGTTCTTGGCTCAAAACTTGAAGAATGTTTTTGGTTTTCTTTTGAGTTCTCTAACCATAAAAGTTTTTTTCATCCATTTCAGCAATTTAATTAAATTTAGATAGTTTAAAAAGTAGGATATGCAACTTGAAACTTGGAAAATAAAAACCTTTTAGGGACTGACAAGTTAGGGCCAGACTCTCAGCTGGTATAATCTGGCACAGCTCCACTGTGCTATCCCGATTTACACTAGATGAGAATCTGACCCTTAATAGTTGCACCATTTTTTGAACTTGGTAAAGCAAAAATATACACAGCTCAGTTACTACTCAGTGGAAATGTGTGATATTCCAGAAAAGGTCAAACTTATCCAAATGCTTGGGGTAAATTAGACTGTAAAGCAGTTTTATGTTGGACTGGTTCGTCCTTCCAAAATATATTTATATTTCTGTTTTAAGGATGCTGATCCTTCACTCCTTCCACAGCAAAACTGCCAAAAGAAGTTAGCACTTACAAATATCTTTGCATCTTTTTTCTGCACCTCAAAGAGACTCGTTGACATCAGAGACATAAATTGCTGTCAAAAGTGTGCTTGTGATTCAGGAAAGTATCCTTCTTCAGGAAGGTCACTTAAGCTTGTGCTTAATTTTAAGTCAGCTAGAAGTTTACTTTCCTGAATAGGGATAGATTTAAGACATTCAGGTTTTTAGAAGAGAAAATAAAGTTTTCAATTAATTAACTATCCATAATTGCCTAAGAAAAGCCTCTTCATCTGATCACAACCCTGTTCTCTCAGAAAACTAGTGTTCTCTATGGCTACTGAACAGCTGTGTTCCAGCTGATAAAATTCAGTTAAAGTAAGTGAATAGCTACCACCTGATAAAATACACTCATTTCCCAGCATGGAAAATTATCTAGCTTGCACAATACTATGCTTGATGTAAATATAAAGTATACTTCATTCCAGAAACACCTACTGATTTGCTTTAAATTGGTCTAATAACTGTTATGGCAATGAAATAGCTCCTGGTTTTTTCAAGGTTCATTTTTACTGCAGGTGATATTTATGTAGGCTTGGCAGAATTTTATTTTTTTAATTTCAATGAATAATACTGATGTTTATTTTAAGCATTTTTTCCAATTTTTATCTATTTAAATTGTCACAGTTGTGGAAATTATGGGGATGTCAGATAATTGCCGATCCTGATACCAGTTATTTAATGAGACCAGACATTAAGATTCAAAAAGTTAAACTGTCAACATCACATGTCAAAATATACAAAGTAAAGATCCTTAAATCATACTCTAATACATTTTCAAGCACCATTTTTCTTACTTTGCCTATCTATACATTTCTACTATTATCAATGGAAATACTTTTTCATTGGTTTGTGTGTGTGTATGGTGAAATTGACATTTACTAATAAAAACTTAATCCTTCAAATTCTATATTTATGCCACTGTATTTTTTTCCTATAAAATCATTACCGCTTAATTATGACTAGCAGCTGCTTTAAAAATATTTTACCCACATAGTCATGTTTTGATTGATGATAATAATTTTTGGTCACATTGCTCTACTTAATGCTCTACCGGAGTTACCATTATATAACCTGATTTACAGAGCAACTATCTTGACTTTCTCAAACCACATAAAACTGAAGCTTGGTTGTCAAACTAGAAACAATTTATTTTAGTGATCTTGTGATATAAAATTACTGTAAATCATGGGACTATTTTTGAGTTCTATGATTAGGCCTGGTCTCCAATCTCGCCAGTTTTAAACCTTTATCATTCAAGAATTATTCCAGAGTTACAACAGCATTAATGAGATCAGAAGCAGGTTGCCCCTAGTTTTACAAATATTTGAGATTTTTTTCCAGCGCTAGATCCAAAAAATGAGTAAATTTAAAAAGAAAGTGACATTTTCCAGGCAGATAATCTTTATAAAACTGACAAACCCTTTTGAAAACTTGAAGGAGAAAAGACTTTTTATCTACATTCATTATTTTTAAATGTGAAAAGTACCAACCAATATATACATTTAATTAATTTCATAATTTTAATTCTCCAGCAAGTAAGAGTTTAAAACATCATTGCTTAATAAAGTTTATCACTTCCTATTCAGATCAATAAAATGTTTCCCCTATATTTGCCTATATGTAGGAAAGCGGAGACCAAAACACAAGCAAATGGTTTGCATAAATTATATAATTTGAAAACCTCGTTCTGAAATACTGTGCATTTCGAGGGATATGCACTCTCACACAGGTTAAGGCCCCCTCAAATACTAACCTTGTACATAGAAACCAGTGCTACCTCTCTGACTATTTGCATGTATTATACAATTTGTATTCTCTACGCAAGAGGTTCCAAAACTGTGGTTTGCGAATTAGTGCTAGGTCAGAAATTACTTGTTCTTGGTCTACATAGAGCTGGGTGGTCACATTGTTCTGAGAGGGCGAGATGAAATGAAATGCAAAATTAGGGTGATGAAGTTCTTCCATCAAGTAAAAAACATTTATTGCAAGGAAGACAGTTAACAATACATAAATACTTGCCTAATACTAGTTTTCTATGTAAGCAATTGCTATAGTTGTAATTTTATGGGAGGTCAAGGTGATCTGTCCAATTGTGATTGTGAGAAGAGATGATTCCTAAAACAAACTGTCTGTTAAAATATGGGTCAGACTATGATAAAAATGTAAGAACTCCAGCTAGATGACTTAATAACAGTGGGGTTGTTTTTTTCTCCAGTGGGGACATATGTTATTGTTCTTTACTTGTTTGGTTCTCCCCCAATTATTTGAGCAGCATTGTTAAGAGTTTTGATGTACTTTGGGCAATGTGGACTGAGATATTCTGTTTTATTCAAAAATAATTAATAAAAAATACATTTTAATAAGAATCAAAGCAAAACCTTCTTAAGAATAAGGACAATGATTTTAACTCCCATCTGTTGTAGCTATTTGTTGCACCACACACTATTTTGAGGAGAAAGTGCACACTAAACACCATAAAGTGAGTAAGGAATTTTTGAATGATAGCTCATCCCAGATGCAGCATCTGGTTTTCAACTTTTAAACAAGATTACAGCTTGGTTTATTGCAGCACAAGGAGGTCAAGTGATTTGCCATAGGTCTCACAGTGAGTGGTTGATAGTACTCAATTTGAACCCACATTCCACCTGGCTCCCAACTTTCATTATATTTTCTATAGTAAAATCTGTTCATGCCAAAACAACAAAGACAGTCAGATTAGATTTTATGGTTTTAAAACTCATTCCCCCAAAGGAAAATGCATGAGGTACAAAAGGATGTCCTGAATCCTTAGAGCAAACCAACAACATCGTGAAGGCCAAACTGTGCTACCCTGAGTGAGTGCGCTGGAGTGGAGAGAGACCCATTTTCACTCTCTCCCCACCACTGTCACATGGGGGCAGCCATAAAGTGCCCTGATGCATTTGGCAATCTTTAGGGACTGCCTGTGGTTCCGAAGCACAAGGCGCTCAGGAAGTAGTGCCACCAAGAGCACCCAACACTCCTTAAAAACATGTCTGGCTGGGGGGTAGCCATGGCCTACGCCTTCTGCCTACAAGAAAGAAGATGCAGGCTGTGCTGGGTGGGAGCTCATTTGAATTACTGCTGCTGGCCCAGCAGGCGGAGGAAGGTTGCTGTGTTCCAACACTGCTGTGAGCCTGGGCTACTCGTGGGCACAGGAAAGGTACAGTCCTCTGCACGGAAGAGAAAGAAGTCTCAATGGCCTACTATATCCATAAGTTTCTGTGCAAGAGAATTAGGTAAGAAAGGGATGTGACCAGAGGATGGACATGTTTCCCCACCAGGGCAGACAGTCTGGTTTGCATCAGTGGAGTGAATGGGGCCAAACACAGATAGCCTGTGAAAGAGACATGGGTGAAATGAGCAGGCACTTCAGGTTGGGCAGAAATTCCCAGAGCAGAGCTGCATGACACTCAATAGGCTAGGTTAGCCAGAAATGTTCTGTTTCTTTTGGTTTCGCAAAAAAAGAAAAAGTTTCTATTTGAGTTTCTGGGTTCATTCTGGTTTCAAATGAACTTAAAAACAAATCCAGTGGAAACTGCAGTATTTCACCTGGTTTCTCATCAAAACCATAAATGGACCTAGGTTCACAAATCTCAGCTGAGTTGGAGTTTGTAGTGAAAACAGGTGTGGTTTGGGGGTTCCTACTGAAAAGTCAGAAGAACTCTGATTAAGAGCCCACTCGTATAAGAACAACATCTTGCCAAGAATGCTACGCTGCAAAAGCTGAAAAGCAGCTATTTTGCTGTATCCACACCCTTGCCTAGTATTGGGCCTAAACTGATAGACATGGAACAGACCGTTCATGATATGCTCCTGCCTGAACCAAACTGTCCCAGAAGCAAATAAACTTATGCGCAGGTTAACCTGTCCCTCCCTGGAGCATATCTATCGGTGTCAGAGAAACCCCCTCTTAGACAACTTCATTTCAGAAAAGACCTTCTATGGGACAGTTAATGCGAAGTGTTATGCCTCTAGGTGCAAACAAATGAGACAACCTTTTTTATTGACTACAATTATTTTAATTGGAAGAAAACAAAATGATAAAAAGGAATCAAGGTAGCCCACCAAACGGGTTCTCATTTACCAGCTATCTCCAGCTTCAACTGCTACCAAATGACAGGTTTTATCAACTTAGTCATGAGGAATGTTCCAGGCCTTAAAGGAACAGTAAATTCACCCACAGTATGTCTACATTACAAGTACTACAAAGGCACAGCTGCAGTGTTGCAGCTACGCTGCTGTAGCGCTGCAGTGTAGACACTACAGTGAAAGAAGGGGTTTTTTGCCTCAAGAGGCAATGGAAGAATTCTTCTGTTGGTCTAGCTGTGTCTACAGTGGGGGGTCTGCTTGCCATAACTACGTCACACAGGATGTGATAAATTTTTCAATGTATCTAGGTCAATCGAATTTTTAGGTGTAGACCATTATTGGTACATTATGAGGGGTGTGGACCATGGCTCAGAGCTCTCAAACTCTCTCTCTCAGGTACTTGACTGGCTGGCTGGAGCTTGCTCACATACTCTGGGTCTAATTGCTTGCCATACATGGTGTCAGGAAGGAAATTCCCCCCAGGGGGCAATAACCCTGGGGTTGTTTTGCCTTCCTCTGCAGTGTGTGGGTGCCAGGATTATCTGGGTATATCTCCTTTATTCATTTCCCTGCCATTGCAGGGGACTCAAGCAGTGGTGCACCTCATTTCCCCCTCCTCCCCCCCCCCACTCAGTTCTCCTGTGGACTGTAATACTTTGGTCTCATTTTGGTGGGTGAGTTTAATGTGCGGGTGGTGCAGATTGTCAGACTAAAGGATCTAGTGGTCCCTTCTGGCCTTAAACTCAATGATTCTATGAACACAACACAATCCCCACATTTCTTAGGGCAGGTCTACACTATAAATTTACATCAGCGCAGCTGCACCATAGTAGCGCGTCTGGTGAAGGTGCTCTAAGCCAACAGAAGAGAGGTCTCCCATTGGCTTACTAACTTCACCGCCGCCTGAGGCAGTCGCTCTGTCAGCAAGAGACGCTCTCCCACTGACACAGCGCTGTCGAAACAGGGGGTTAAGGTCGGTGTAACTGCGTCACTCAGGGGGGTGGATTTTTCACACCCCTGAGCGACACAGTTATACCAAAGTACGTATACAGTATAGACCAAGCCTCAGCCTTCATCTAGTACATCCCGTAAGATCTGATTAGTGTCTGGTTGTCACATGGGGACCAGCCCGAGCCTCCTTCTGGTCATGCTCCTTGCAGATCTATCAGAGTTATGGTGCAAAAGAATCAATATCAGGGAATTTCCTACCCATAGCAGTGAGTTCCACCCAATTTAATCAGTATAAAGGGATGTGTGATCTGGGCTAGTGTCAGAGAAACTTGATGGTTTTATGGCAATTGTGAGAGAATATAAGGTGCTAGGACCCTGAAAAGTGAGGCAGCAATAGTCTGCTGATTCATGCTCCCTCAGGCTGATAGCTTAGGCCAGATGGGTCTCATTAGCTTCAATGCAGAGTAAAAAATGTTTTTTTGTTCCCCCGACTCTTCTGGCAAAGGTGGGACTAATGGGTGAAATGAGATGTTTTGCAGGGCAAGTATTAGACACAGAGAGTTTGTAAGGAAGCTCTGACTATTATTTGTGTTTCGTTAGTCTTAAATAATGAACAAAGAAAACCTCAGAAAGGGAGACAGTTTGAATGTTTAACTGTGTGTGTGTGTGTGTATGTGTGTTATGTTAAGCATGGACTCTGCTAATTCATAGCAACCTTAAATAGGCTTCTACGGTGCAGAAAGAACAGATATGTTTCTACTGAATCAAGTCCTTGACTTACGCAGATGGTTATGAGATAAGAAAGAGATTCCTCTTTTTCAAGATAAACTATATTTTTTGTGGAGGAAGTGAACACTAGCCAAAAAGCAAAAATATAATCCATGAATTCCTGTATTTTCTCTGTCTCTCATCCTGAATTAATAAATAAAAGTTAATCAAATACTTACTAGCTGAGTAAATATTTTTCCTTCTATATATAAACCAACCTAGGTCAGATTCTAACGTTTTGGCTCTGTATTAAGAACTGTGTCTTTGAAAAGCTACTCAAGGTTGACAGATTCAAAATTAATTTAACTTTTTTTCTTAACTCTGTATGCTTCACCCATGAGATATAGGTAGCTATACACACACTATCAAAAGACTTTTCTTTTCCTGTAAAAGTAAAATCAATCCATGCCAGTGCCCATACACAATCTTATAATAACAAGTCAAAGTTCACATGGCAGTAGTCAACAAATTTAAGCAAGGTAATATATTCCCGCTTGCTACAAGCTATAATAAATACCATAAGGGGAAGGCAGAGGAGCTCTCTTGTACACATTAAAAATGTGAGAAAAACACAATATTGTTGGGACCAGAAGGGGCTTAAAATTGTTAAAGGAGGGAGTTTTACTTTGGTGTGTCTCTTGGGTAAAGAGCTAATTAATGATAATAATAGTAATAATAGTAACAGAGTAGTTTCCTTAATAAATTTCTAAGTGCTTTAAAGTGGTGGGTATCATTAATCCCATTTTACAGTTGGGGAACCTGAGGTGCAGAGATGCTGAGTGAGTTGTCCCAGGTCAGCAGATCTAGGAACAGGACTCTGGTCTTCTAATCCAGTCCTGTGCCCAAAGCCCAAACACTCCCCTCACCATTTGCAAACTGGACACCATTAAATTAGGCTTGAATAAAGACTGGGAGTGGACGTGTCATTACACAAAGTAAAACTATTTCCCATGTTTATTTTTCCCCCCTACTGTTCCTCACATGTTCTTGTCAACTGCTGGAAATGGCCCACCCTGATTATCACTACAAAAGGCTTTTTTCTCTCCGGCTGGTAATAACTCACCTTACCTGATCACTCTCGTTACAGGGTGTATGGTAACACCCATTGTTTCGTGTTCTCTGTGTATATAAAATCTCCCCACTGTATTTTCCACTGCATGCATCCGATGAAGTGAGCTGTAGGTCACGAAAGCTTATGCTCAAATAAATTTGTAGTCTCTAAGGTGCCACAAGTACTCCTTTTCTTTTTGCGGATACAGACTAACACAGCTAGTACTCTGAAACCTGTAGTTTATAAATGAATTCTTGAATATTCTTTGGAGCACTCATAACCATTTAGCCACCAGCCCTGTCTAAGGAGTAGTGCAGACTGTGCTGTTCCAAGGAGAGCTGGGGGAGGCAAAATCTCTCCCCATATTTACTAGTGTGCAGAAGGAATATACAAGTTGCCCCATCCCCAAGCCATAGCTGGCAAGACCACCTTCCGATTCCCAACTTTGGTGGTATTTGTTTCTCCTTAGGCACATGGATGGAGCAGTTCTGTGATCCTTTAAGCAACAAGACATCTAATGGGCTTGGCCCTTGCACAGGGAGTGTGATGTGGCTACTTTGTGCCCACCCCCTTGTACTCCTGTGTTAGAGTTAGGACCTAACAATCTGGCCCCTAGTGCCTAAATTGGAGAAGACAAAACCGTTTTTGGCCTACAGGTTGAGAAGGATTTTTCCCCACATTTACATGGCTAGGGGCATTGTGGGGATGAAAAGTAGAAGGTCATTTTCTGAATCATCCAATACCAGCCATTGCCGAAGGCAGAATACTGTATTTGATGGATTGAGTATGGCAGCTCCTATGTTCCATTACAAAGTGGGAGGGGCGGGAGGGTACAACCGCTGTCTCAGGGCTGCTGCCTTCTGTTGCCAACACTCTGTACTATTTATAGTAGCTGTACTGACTTTTTCTGTTTGTTTATTTTTTAACAGTCAACAACAAGCAAAGCGCATGGAGGAGCAAGGACAGCCAGTGACAATGAGTAGAGCACATCTGTGACATGAGATGGAAAATGAAGGCCCTGCCTACTTCTTGTCATTGAATACCCCTTGTCATTTTTCTTAAGAACAGGAGTGATAACCTCAGGCACTTCTCCAAATTCCTCATATTCCACTTATTTAAAAATTCATCGGTTGTTTCACAGTGAGGAGATATACTCTACTCCTCTTTTAAAAAAATAATTGTGTCACTGGGATAAAATAGCTGACATGTTTCTTTCCAGAGGTGGCTGCCTTTCAAAGGAGGTGTGGTGCAACTTGAGAAGTGGTGAGAACCTGTTTGCTTTGAAAACAATTACCCCTGTGCAGCAAGTGCTGTGTGAGTGGAACTCCCACATATCAGAGTTATAGCCCTGGTCTACGCTACAAGTTTAGGTCAGATTTAGCAGCGTTAGATCGGTTTAGCCCTGCACCCATCCACACTACGAAGCCATTTTTTCCGACTTTAAGGGCTCTTAAAACCGGTTTCTGTACTCCTCCCCAACGAGTGGATTAGCGCTGAAATCGACCTTGCTGGGTCGAATTTGGGGTAGTGTGGACACAAATAGACAGTATTGGCCTCTGGGAGCTATCCCAGAGTGCTCCATTGTGACCACTCTGTACAGCACTCTCAACTCAGATGCACTGGCCAGGTAGACAGGAAAAGCCCCGCCAACTTTTCAATTTCATTTCCCTGTTTGGCCAGTCTGGTGAACACATCAGCAGAGGTGACCATGCAGAGCTCTTCAGCACAGGTGACCATAGAGTCCCAGAATCGCAAAAGAGCTCCAGCATGGACCAAATGGGAGGTACTGGATCTGACAGCTGTATGGGGAGATGAATCCGTGCTATCAGAACTCCATTCCAAAAGACGAAATGCCAAAATATTTGAAAAAATCTCCAAGGGCATGAAGGACAAAGGCTATCACAGGGATCCGCAGCAGTGCCAAGTGAAACTTAAGGAGCTTAGGTAAGCCTACCAAAAAACCCAAGAGGCAAATGCCCACTTGGGGTCAGAGCCACAGACATGCCACTTCTATGATGAGCTGCATGCAATTCTAGGGGGTGCCCCTACCACTGCCCCACCCCTGTATGTGGACTCCTGCAAGGGGGGAGTCTCACGCAACAGGGATGAGGATTTTGGGGACGAGGAAGATGAGGAGGAGGGGGAGGTTGATGATAGGGCATACAAGGCAAGCGGAGAAACGGTTATCCCCAACAGCCAGGAACTGTTTATCACCCTGGAGCCAATACCCTCCCAACCTGGGCTCCCGGACCTTGAAGGCAGAGAAGGCAGCTCTGGTGAGTGTACCTTTGTAAATATAATACACAGTTTAAAAGCAAGCGTGTTTAATGATTAATTTGCCCTGAAGACTTGGGATGCATTCGCGGCCAGTACAGCTACTGGGAAAGTCTGTTAACGTGTCTGGGGATGGAGCGGAAATTCTCCAGGGACTTCTCAATGAAGCTTTCCTGGATGTACTCTCAAAGCCTTTGCAAAAGGTTTCTGGGGAGGGCAGCCTTATTCCATCCTCCATGGTAAGACACTTTACCATGGCAGACCAGAAACACGTAGTCTGGAATTATTGCATAACAAAGCATGGCAGCATATGGTCCTGGTGTTTGCTGGTGTTCAAGCAACATCCATTCTTTATCTCTCTGTGTTATCCTCAGGTGAGTGATACCATTCATGGTCACTTGGTTGAAATAGGGGAATTTTATTAAGGGGACATTCAGAGGTGGCCGTTCCTGCTGGGCTGTTTGCCGGTGGCTGAACAGAAATCATCCCTGCTGTTACCCATGCAATGTGGGGAGGGGTGAAGCGATCATCCCAGAGAATTGGGTGTGTGTGTGTGTGGGGGGGTGTTAGTTGGGTTTGTGCTGCACGTTAACCTGAAAACCACAGCCCCTCCTTTTAAATGGCCAACCCATTTTAAAGGGCCAATCCAACAGGTGCTTGGTATGTGAAATGAGGGTGCTGCTGTTCGAAACCATTCCCACATGTTAGGAAGGTTAAAGAAGCCAAAAGACTGTGGCTTACCATGGATGCCTGCAAGCCGAATTCTGTTGCCCACCAGCCCTGCATGTGTGCTCTCTCACACCATACCGGCAGGCCCTCAATATAAGAGGCACAATGCGACCTTGTAAAGAAACCACACATGCTATGTAATGTTAACAGCTTGGTTCACCACCATGAAAGAGTCTACCCATTGTTCTCTAAAATGTCTCTTTTTAAAGACTAATCTCCCCTTTTTCCCTCCCGGAGCTGCAAATGTGTCAACGCTCCCCCTATCATCTCTGTCCCAGAGGCTATCAAAGATTAGAAGCCGAAAAAAATGCACTCGTGATGAAATGTTCTCTGAGCTCATGCAGGCCTCCCACGCTGAAAGAGCCCAGCACAATGCATTGAGGGAGACAATGTCAGAGACCAGGAAAGCACAAAATGAATGCGAGGACAGGAGGGACGAGCAAGAGGAGAGGTGGCAGTAGCGTGATGAGAGGAGGCAGGATGCAATGCTGAGGCTACTGGGGAATCAAACGAATATGCTCTGGCGTATGGTTGAGGTGCAGAAAAGGCTGCAGGAGCACAGACCGCCGCTGCAGCCCCTGTGTAACCAACCGCCCTCCTCCCCAAGTTCCATAGCCTCCTCACCGAGACGCCCAAGAACGCAGTGGGGGGGCCTCCGGGCACCCAACCCCTCCACCCCAGAGGACTGCCCAAGCAACAGAAAGCTGGCATTCAAGAAGTTTTGAAGTGCAGTGTGGCCTTGTCCTTCCATCCTCCCCTCCTCCTCCACCCCACCAGGTGCTTCCCTCCTCCCCCACGCCTCCCGGGCTATCTTGGCAGTTATCCCCCCATTTGTGTGACAAATTAATAAAGAATGCATGAATTTGAAACAACAATGACTTTATTGCCTCCGCAAGCAGTGATCAAAGGGGAGAGGGGAGGGCGGTTGGCTTACAGGGAAGTAGAGTGAACCAAGGGGGCAGGTTTTCATCAAGGAGAAACAAACAGAACTGTCACACCGTAGCCTGGCCAGTCATGAAACTGGTTTTCAAAGCTTCTCTGATGCGCAGCGCACCTTACTGTGCTCTTCTAACAGCCCTGGCTGCGTGTAATCAGTGGCCAAGTGATTTGCCTCAACCGCCATAAATGTCTCCCCCCTTACTCTCACAGAGATTGTGGAGCACACAGCAAGCAGTAATAACAATGGGAATATTGGTTTTGCTGAGGTCTAACTAAGTGAGTAAACTGCGCCAGCACGCTTTTAAACGTCCATCTACACATTCTACCACCATTCTGCACTTGCTCAGCCTATAGTTGAACAGCTCCTGACTACTGTCCAGGGTGCCTGTGTGTGGCTTCATGAGCCATGGCATTAAGGGGTAGACTGGATCCTCAAGGATAACTATAGGCATTTCAACATCCCCAGTGGTTATTTTCTGGTCTGGAAAGTAAGTCTCTTGCTGCAGCCGTTCCCACAGACCAGAGTTCCTAAAGATGCGAGTCCACGTTGATGTTGGTGAAACGTCCCTTGTGATCCACCAGTGCTTGCAGCACCATTGAAAAGTACCCCTTTCGGTTTATGTACTGGGTGCCTTGGTGGTCCATCCAAGATAGGGATATGCGTTCTGTCTATCACCCCACCACAGTTAGGGAATCGCATTGCAGCAAAGCCATCCACTATTGCCCAGAGTCACTACCCTTGATAACAGCTGCTCAGTGAGCGTGTTGGCTACTTGCATCACAGCAGCCTCCACAGTAGATTTGCCCACTCCAAATTGATTCCCGACTGACTGGTAGCTGTCTGGCATTGCAAGCTTCCAGAGGGCTATCACCACTCGCTTGTGAACTGTGAGGGCTGCTCTCATCTTGGTATTCTGGCGCTTCAGGGCAGGGGAAAGCAAGTCACAAAGTTCCATGAAAGTGCCCTTACACATACGAAAGTTTTGCAGCCATTGGGAATCATCCCAGACCTGCAACATTATGCAGTCCCACTAGTCTGTGCTTATTTCCCGGGCCCAGAATCGGCATTCCACGGCATGAGCCTGCCCCATTCTCACCAGGATGGCCAAATTGCCGGGGCTCGTACTTTGAGAGAAGTCTGTGTCCATGTCCTCATCACTCTCCTCACCACGCTGCCGTCATCTCCTCGCCTGCTTTTGCAGGTTCTGGTTCTGCATATACTGTATGATAATGTGCGTGGTGTTTAGAGCGGTCACAACTGCCGCAGTGATCTGAGCGGGCTCCATGCTTGCCATGGTATGGCATGAGCAGGAGAGCACAGTGGCAGCGGAAGTGGCGGGTGGATGACGATGCTGATAGCAATATGGCACCCGCACGGAAAAAGGTGCAAAACAATTGTCAGTCATTGATTTCCTGGAGGAAGGGAGGGGTAAGCTGGCAGCAGACGGTGCTGCTGGCTGGGAGAGCTATTCCTCTGCCAATATTCCAGGCAGGACTGAATCGCCATTAGACAAAACTTAAAGAAGAGAATGACCTGAGTCACTCCCATTTATGTGCAGGCGCCCCTGACAGACTTTACCGAGGTCTGTCAGGAGCACCCATGTCCCACCAGAGCACCCAGGAGACAACGAGGATGACTACCAGTTGTACTGTACTACCTGCTGCCACAAGGCAATGAGCTGCTGCTGTGTAGCAATGCAGTCCCACGTCTGCCAGCACCCAGGAGACGTAAGGTGACTGTGAGCTGAGCAGGCTCCATGCTTGCCGTGGTATGGCGTCTGCACAGGTAATCCATGAAAAAAGGCGCGAAACGATTGTCTGCTGTTGCTTTCACAGAGGGAAGGAAGGAATGGGGGCCTGACGATATATACACAGAACCACCTGCGACAATGTTTTTTGCCCCATCAGATATTGGGATCTCAACCCAGAATTCCAATGGGCGGCAGAGACTGCGGGAACTGTGGGATAGCTACCCACAGTGCAACACTCCAGAAGTCAATGCTAGCCTCGGTACTGTGGATGCACTCCGCCGACTTAATGGTCTTAATGGTTTTAAGTGGGGACACACACAATCAACTGTATAAAATCGCTTTCTAAAAATTCGACTTCTATAAATTCGACCTAATTTCGTAGTGTAGACATACTAAAAGCAGAGGGCTAGGATTAGGCCTAACAACTGTAGAGACAGAATTAATGTATGGCACTATGAAGATAGAAATAGAGACAGAAGTAAGCAAGAGAAATCAAAGAACACAAGATACCTTTGAAGTGACATCCCAGTGACTGAGATCTGGGTGGATGAGCAAGAGTTTAATGAGCTTTCCTTTGTGATGAATACTAGTGTGAATCTTATAGTACCCGAATGGAGCTGGAAGTGTTGGTGTTAAACAAAAAGAAGAGACCTTCAGAAGGTGCACCCAAAGGGAAAGAATCGTCACACTGTAAAAACGTCAGCTACATGAGTTGTAATTGCAGAGATGCAAGTAAGTCCGATGGGATAAAAGCTCAAAAGATGAAAACTGCCTCTAAATTCTCAGAGCTTAATTAATACTGTAATATTACTCAGCTGTTTTTAGCACCTTACATTTTTCAAAGTCCTGTACAAAAGTAACTAGTCATTTCTCAAAACAGGCTTGTGAATCATTGGGTTAGAAGATTCATCTAGTCAAGATGCAGGATTTGTTGTGTCTAAACCATCTAAGACAGATGAAAACCTCCAGTGAAGAACCTTCCACAACCTCCCTATGCAGTCTGTTCTCCAAAGTATTGGCAACCACCGCCTAGCTTTGTGTCATCTGCAAACTTGATCAGTATGCTCTTTATACCTACATCCAGATCATTAATAAAGATGTGAGGCACCTGACCCAGAACATACTCCTGTGGAACCCCACTTCAGATGTGTCTTCAATATGACATTATTCCATTAATAGTTATTCTTTGTTTGTAGCTGTTTAACCAATTATGTATCCATTTAATGGTAGTTCTGTTGAGCCCACATTTCTCCAGCTTACTTATCAGAATGTCATGTGGGACTATATCAAAAGCCTTGCTGAAGTCCAGGTATATTATGTCTGCCGCATTCCCTCTATCTACCAAATCAGTGACTCGGTCATTAAGGAAATCAAGCTTGATTTAGTCTTGGGAAATCCATGCTGGCTGCTAGTCATTACCCCTTCATCCTCCAGGTATTCGCAAATTGAATGTTTTCTACATCGCTCTAGTAGCTTCCCAAGTATCGAAGTCAGGCTGACTGGTCTATAGCTTACCCGACTCCTTCTTTTTTCCCTTTTTAAAGATGGGCACTATGTTAGCCCTTCTTTGGTCTTCCAGGATCTCTCCTGTCATCCAAGAGTTTGTAAATATTATTGCCAGTGGCGCCGATATTTCTTCAGCTGATTTGAATTCATACAAATTGGTCAGAAGATCTCTGACTTATTCTTTACTTATCCCGATCTGTATCCCTTTCCCCTTTGTCGTCTATGGTAACTTCACTAGTCATCTGGTCACATGTTATTTTTTATGAGAAGACTGAACCAAAGTAGGCATTGAGCAGCTCTGCCTTCCTAACATCTTCCATTACCAGCTCAACTTCTGCATTGAGCAGTGGGACCCACACCATCCTTGATCTTTCTTTTTTGTCTGACATATTTGAAGAACCCCTTCTTGTTGGCTTCAACATTTCTCGCCAGCTGTAACTCATTCTTTGCCTTGGCTTTCCTAATTTTGTGCCTACACGCTCATGTTATTCCCATGTATACTTCCTTGGTGACATGCCCCTCCTTCCATTTCCTGTATGTATCCCTTCTGGTTTTTAGATAGCTAAAAAGCTCCTTGTGCTGCCACATTGGCCTCCTGTGGCTCGTCTTGTCTTTCCTCTGTGTTGGAATATCTTGATGTTAAGCCTCTAGTGTTACATCTTTTAAGAACTGCCAGTCCCTTCAATTTGTTTTCTTCCTAATTGGTCTTTCCATAGGACCTTGCCTACTATTTCTCTGAGTCAGCTGAAATCCGCCGTTCTGAAGTCCAGTGTCCTTGTTTTGCTGTTCTCGTGTCCTCCTTCCCATAGCATCTTGAATTCTATCAGATCATGATCACTTCCTACCAAGTTCCCGACCACCTTCACATTCACAACTAATTGATCCCTATTGGTCAAAAACAGATCCAAAACGGATGACCCCCTAGTTGTTTCCTCAACTTTTTGAATCAGAAAGCTATCCCCTACACAAGCTAAGAATTTGCAGGATGTATTATGTTTTGCTGCAATGGTCTTCCAACTTCAGGGAAGTTAAAATCCCCCATTAATGCTAGCTCATGTGTGTTAGCTAATCTTGTTACCTGCTTGTAGAATGACTCATCCACTTCCTCTTCCTGATTTGGTGGTCTATATACCACAACATTGCTACTGATCTTTTCCCTTGTTATTCTGACCCATAGACTCTCAATAAGCCTGTCACTCATTTCCCCTTGGACCTCGGAGCAAGTGTACACATTATTGATGTACAGCATAACACCTCCTCCTTTTTTTCCCATACCCATCCTTTCAGAACAAGTTATATCCCTCAATGCTGGTACTCCAATCATGAAGTCTCTGTGATATCAACTAAGTCATCATTTTCTTCATATACCATGACTCCCAATTCATCCAGTTTGTTCCCCATAGTCCTTCAATTTGTATACAGGCATCAAAGATATTTTGTAGACTGCCCTATTGCTTTTCTTTTTGCCTTTTTAAGACAGCTGTTATTTCTAGGCACTTCTCCAGAAATTAGCTCCTTCCCCTTGTCTTCGTTACTTGAGCCTAGATGCATATTGGCCAGATTTTTTTGTCACCATCTCCCACAGGACATAGAATCATAGAATATAAGGGTTGTAAGAGACCTCAGGAGGTCATCTAGTCCAATTCCCTGCTCAAAGCAGGACCAACACCAACTAAACCATCCCAGCCAAGGCTTTGTCAAGCCGGGCCTTAAAAACCTCGAAGGATGGAGATCCACCACCTCCCTAGGTAACCCATTCCAGTGCTTCACCACCCTCCTAGTGAAATAGTGTTTACTAATATCCAACCTAGACCTCCCCTACTGCAACTTGAGACCATTACTCAAGTTTAAAGACATAGTTTGAAGCTTTCCTTATCAGATTGGCCAGACGATGTTTAAAGATGTTCTTCCCAGTATTTCATAGATAGAGGATTACTGGGCAGAACTGGGCTCCATCTTGGAACATCATCTCATTGTCAAAGAAGCCAAAGCCCTCTCACAGACAGCATCTGTGTGGCCATGCATTTACTTCCATGGTTTGACAGTCCTTGCCTGGGCCTTAGGTAAATAGGTAACAGGGAGTAGGTAAATATCCTCATTTTATGGTTGAGGAACATGAGATGCAGAATGGTTTAATGTTACCTTGTCTATGATTTGACATTGCTCGGTCCACTAATCAATGCTACCTTTCTTATTGTAGTGCTAACATGGAGAACACAAAAGGAAAGTAATGAGTGCGGATGAGAAAAAATATCAAGGGACACAAAAATTTAGACTGGTAAAGTGCCTCCAAATGAAAAAGGAAAAATGAGAGAGCAAAATCAGTGTACAGCTCTACCACTAATTATACTTTACCAAACAGCTGAACACAACAGGTCATTTCTGCCTTTCAGACAGAATTACAAACATTGAATAGGTGTGAGGTAGTATGTTCACTAGAAGTGGATAGGCTATTTTGGGTAAAATAATAACAGGATATAAACCAAACCTTTTTGGACGAATCAGAATAATTCTGTTATCTTTATTTCTTTGCATGCACCTCTATCTCTTGGTTTCAGATCTGACCAGATAGTATAAGCAATGCTTTTCCAGTAGTATTTCCAACCTGGTTAAACCAAGAATTTCACATGCAAGCTGAGGCTTCTGAGATATCCAATTTAATTTTTAATGTATATTCAAATCAAACTTAGAAACTATTTGAGATTCTCCCATTTCCTATGCTCATAAAACTGAGGTCACTTAAGAGTTGTTTCCCATAGTAATGGTATCACTGTGGATTGAAATCTCTATTGCAATGCAGTGGTTCTGCCACATATACCTCAGAAGCCCATACACTGAATTCTGGGAGAGTTGTACAAGTTCATGTGATGGCTTAATTTGGCCCAAGATCTTGTGGTAAGAAGGATCTAACTATAGGCAGATTTAGATAGGAAAGTGATGAGCATTATAAGTATGTCTGTAAATAAATTCAAGTGTCCTGATGTGACTTGGCTCTCATTGACTTGGTTTCAGAAACTGTACAGAACAGAGAATTTTGAAAATAAGCTCTGCTGAAGGTCCTGCTCTGATAAAATAAATATATTGGAGAGAAAGATGAGAAAAAATTATGTGACCATTTTGAATTTGATCATGATGTTCCATTCTCACAGAGTACAAAGAAATTGCATGTTATATTATCCCTGAAGGATAAACCCTTGCAGTGGTAAACTATAAATAGTGTGCCAGTTTCAAACCCTGAATGAGAAAGGAAAACCATATTGCGTGACTCAGACATACACAGTTTCCTATGAAGAATACATCGGCACTGGTATTTTTAAAACAAGTCCATACTGCTGAAGAAAAATATAACTGAGAGCCGTAACTTGCCCACTCTTCTGAAGTTCATGTCAGAGGTGGCCTGAACTAAAACCCTGGGTCAGAATTCTGCCACACTTGTGGAAAGCTCCACTCCAGATCCAAACTTGGCAGCATGCTTCTCTCTCTGTAGGGCTGAACCAAAACGCCATATCCCAAAAACCTTTGCTAGGGATTGAGTTTGGGGTTCATACTTTGTAACTTGGGCCACTCTCCAGATACAGGCAAAATCTGGTGACATGAAGTATAAATAAAAATGCAATCAAAATTGATGATATGATCCACAGTAGAAAGGATGTGGTAACTTGTGGAAGATTATGGTACAACAGCAGCAGAAATTGCATGTTTGATAAGTCCCCTGCAGACCTTACCCAGGCTTGGAACCCAATCTACTAAGGGGCCCTTCTGCTCCTCAGTTAAGCAGCAGGATCAACTGTGAGAAGAAATGTGGTTTTGCACTGCCGTGTGTGTGCTCTCAGCTCAGGGATCTGATCAGTGCTGAAGGCAGCACAGACTAAAGCAGTAAATTGAGCATCGATCTTTCATATTGCCAGAAGCGTTTACCAAAGGAGCGGAGGAACAACAAGCGTGTCACTGAACTGACTGCTGCTACACAAAACTATATTCTTGAACCTTCCCATAGCATAACCTTGGAATCCATGAATCAATGTGCAATGTCAAAGCATCTTCCCCTGTGTGTCTGGGAGCACATATTTGGCACTGTTGCTCAGGGGTACCATCACACACATGTAACATCACTAATGTACCATGGCAAGTAATGTTACATCACTAACGTTACAAAGAAATAAAAGGTAAAATGCAAACTTATACCTAACTTAACAAGCTAACAGGTTCAGAGTGGGAGCCATGTTAGTCTGTATCAGCAGAAAGAATGAGGAGTACTTGTGGCACCTTAGAGACTAAAAAATTTAGCTAAAGCCCACTTCATCAGATGCATGCAGTGGAAAATACAGTAAGAAGATAGATATATACAGAGAACATGAAAAAATGGGGGTTGCCATACCAACTCTTAACTAGACCAATCGATTAAGGTGGGCTATTATCAGCAAGAGAAAAAAACTTTTGTAGTGGTAATCAGGATGGCCCATTTCAAACAGTTGACAAGAAGGTGAGAGTAACAGTAGGGGGGAAATTAGCATGGGGAAATAGTTTTTAGTTAGTTTCAGAGTAACAGCCGTGTTAGTCTGTATTCGCAAAAAGAAAAGGAGTACTTGTGGCACCTTAGAGACTAACCAATTTATTTGAGCATGAGCATCCGATGAAGTGAGCTGTAGCTCACGAAAGCTCATGCTCAAATAAATTGGTTAGTCTCTAAGGTGCCACAAGTACTCCTTTTCTTTTTAGTTAGTGTAATTACTCATCCACTCCCAGTCTTTATTCAAGCCTAATTTAATGGTGTCCAGTTTGCAGATTAATTCCAGTTCTGCTCTTTCTCATTGGAGTCTGTTTTTGAAGTTTTTTTGTTGTAGCATTGCCACTTTTAGGTCTGTAATCGAGTGACCAAAGAGATTGAAGTGTTCTCCGACTGGTTTTTGAATGTTATAATTCTTGACATCTGATCTGTGTCCATTTATTCTTTTGCGTAGAGACTGTCCGGTTTGGCCAACGCCCCTCTCCCATGTACATTGGCCAAACCAGACAGTTTTGCATCCTAGTTAGCCCTACTCTCCCAGACCTCCAGTGCAGTTAGTGTTGGTAACAACAGACATCAGCTAACAGACAGTATTTAACATGTTTGCCATATGTGAGTTGCAGCCTGAAAGAAAGTGTATACTTTGAAGGATTCTTTCACAGCTAAAGAAACATTTCTTTGATTTCTAAATAGAAATCTCTATATTACCTTTGGAATAAATTACAGCAGCTAAATCTGCTTAGACCAAAAAATGGTTTTACTTAGACTTTTTATTCAGTTACTTTTTAAACCCTTGGAAATAGTGAATTATCAGAAGAAGTCAAAGAAAGGAGACAACATCTCAGTATAAGTGAAAAATTGTGCTTACTATTCACAGAAGAATATATGCTGCACTGGCAATAATGTGTTATGGGTGCATTAAATTAGCGAATGGTTGTTTAAATTAAAAAAACATTTTATCAACTGTACTTGATAAACCTCATGTACTTTGTGGGCCACCCACTATTAAAGAACAAGCAGTTTTATTGGATTCATTTGGCATTGCCAGTCAGCCATCTGAAACTAACTAAACTCACAATGAACTTTCCCACTAGGTATTGGTTCTCAAGAAATGCTCTGGATGGACTCTAAGTGGCTGGTCTGGAAAATGGAGAGGTTAATTCCAGGATTGTGTAAGCATGCCAACTTTTACAAACATTAGTTTCTGATAGATTGGGGAACACTGCTCAATAATTGTCAATACTGAAGGATGGTCTCCTCCTTCGTCTCATAAAACTATGCCTGGATATTAGTGTAATCTACAAATGATAAAAATAACGTAAAGGGCAATGGCTGTAATTCCAAGTTCATTTTCATATTCATCATAAGTATTTTCTTCTGCCTGATAGAGGTCTCCTGCTCCTGCCACTTCATAGACTGTCTCTGGGTCATATTCTGACTCCCGCTGACTGACTGCTTCTTGGTAGTCTGACTCTTCAGCTTTGTAGCTGGATTCCGGTTCATGTACAGTTGAATATATTGTATTAGAATTCTTGTAGGTTGCCTCTGACTCATATGAAACTGTATCCTCATAAACTGGGCTTGAAGGCAGCTTCTCATCAGCTGGCTGTGGGGTGGGAGATGGAGGTAGAGTTTGTTTTTTCTGTTTAGCTTGTTCTTCTAGTTTCCTTCTCGCCTCCTCCTGTTCTCATTTCTCCTGGGCCATTCTTTGCGCTCTCTCGGCTTCTGCTTTCCTGCTGTCTTCCTATTCCTTTTCTTTAGGTAGGGTTTAAAAGTTAGCTCAGATGTTGCTTGTTTTATTATTCACAGTTGCTACTGGATTAGTCTTCTGATAAGTTGATGACAGTTTCTCAATCTACTAGAATTCTTTGAGGGGATCAACAAACATGTGGACAAGGGGGAACCCAGTGAATATAGCATATTTAGATTTTCAGAAAGCCTTTGACAAGGTCCCTCACCAAAGGCTCTTACGCAAAGTAAGCTGCCACCGGATAAGAGGGAAGGTTCTCTCATGGATTTGTAATGGTTAAAAGATAGGAAACAAAAGGTAGGAATAAATGGTCAGTTTTCAGAATGGAGAGAGGTAAATAGTGGTATCCTCCAGGGGTCTGTACTGGGACCAGTCCTATTCAACATATTCATAAATGATCTGGAAAAAGGGGAAAACAGTGAGGTGGCAAAAGTTGCAGATGATACAAAACTACTCAAGATAGTTAAGTCCCAGGCAGACTGTGAAGAGCTATAAAAGGATCTCTCAAAACTGGGTGACTGGGCAACAAAATGGCAGATGAAATTCAATGTTGATAAATGCAAAGTAATGCACTTTGGAAAACATAATCCAAACCTATACATATAAAATGATGGGGTCTAAATTAGCTGTTACCACTCAAGAAAGAGATCTTGGAGTCAGTGTGGATAGTTCTCTGAAAATTATCAATGTGCAGCGGCAGTCAAAAAAGCGAACAGAAAGTTGGGCATCATTAAGAAAGGGATAGATAATCAGACAGAAAATATCATATTGCCTCTATATAAATCCATGGTTCACTTACATCTGGAATACTGCGTGCAGATGTGGTTGCCCCATCTCAAAAAAGATATCTTGGACTTGGAAAAGGTTCAGAAAAGGGCAACAAAAATGATTAGGGGTACGGAATGGCTGCCGTATGAGGAGAGAATAACAACACTGGGACTTTTCAGCTTGAAAAAGAGATGATTAAGCAGTGATATGATAGAGGTCTATAAAATCATGACTGTGTGGAGTAAGTAAATAAGGAAGTGTTATTTACTCCTTCTCATAACACAAGAACTAGCGGCCACCAAATGAAATTAATAGGGAGCAGGTTTTAAACAAACGAAAGGACTTTTTTTTCTACACAACACACAGTAAACCTGTGGAACTCCTTGCCAGAGGATATTGTGAAGGCCAAGACTATAACAGGGTTCAAAAAAGAACTAGATAAATTCACGGAGGATAGGTCCATTAATGGCTATTAGCTAGGATGGGCAGAGATGGTGTCCCTAGCCTCTGTTTGCCAGAAGCTGGGAATGGATCACTTGATGATTACCTGTTCTGTTCATTCCCTCTGGGGCACCTGGCATTGGCCACTGTCGGAAGACAGGATACTGGGCTAGATGGACCTTTGGTCTGACCCAGTATTGCAATTCTTATGTTCTTATGCATGTAACTCAGTGGAATGATAGAGTGTTCAGTTGGTTCCTGACATAGAATCAGAAGTAGGGCTGGCTGGAAAACAACAATTAGTTTTTCAGGTTTTCAAATTCTCCACACAAAAAACAAGATAATGGGACCCACCCTGAAATACTCAATAGCCCAGTTATTGTCATTCATCTAATAGATCCACTCTCTACTCTGAACCTGGGTGTGTGCTCTAAGGCATCCTGCACCTGAGAAACCTTCCAGATGAAATTTTCATTAAAGCCAATATGTTTTTGTGAAATATTTCTGTTCAGATGAGCCCACATTTTTCAATGGAAAGGAGTTTCATTGAAATTTTTTTTCAGCCAGCGCTAATCAGAAAGCTGTAATATAGGCCAAAAATAAAACTCACTGGGTTCCATCTAGAAGAAAACCTGCTGCCTTACTCAGTTTTTATTTTATTTTTTATGGTAGCAGATGGAGTGAAGTTCTTCTTTGCTCCAGTGGACCTTCATATCTGTGGCCCTCCACTAGAAATTTTTTCAACACTACTTAATTGGCCAGAATGCTTACTTACTATTATGTGATGCAGGGCATCCTCCCAGAAAACAAAGGACTGATACAAAGCCCATACTGAAGTCCAAAAAGCTTCCCTCCCCCACTCTGCCCACCCATTTCACTTTTACAGGCTTTGGATCAGGCCCTAAGAGCTTAATATGGTTTACCACCTTTTTAAAAAGAACAGTCCCCTTTTACAATGGGTTAGCAGATCAGAGGCCTGGAAGCTCCCATGGCCAAGCACAATGGATCTTCTTTCTATTTTCTCTGTCTTCCTCCTGTCTCTTTTCTGCTCCCATTCTCCCTTTATTACATGTTCCTGGCCCTTCCTGGTTTTTGCTCCCTCCTTTCCTGACGGCTCCACCTCCATGCATTGGAAATCTAGGTGGAGTTAGGGTACAGGCATCCACTGGTGGCTCTCAGAGGCCAAACCACTTGTGCTAATGTGGCTATGCTGAGTTCTGAGGGAGCAGAGAACATTGTAGAAAGACTTGGGCAGGAGGTTGCTGACTGAGTCTGTATCTGTTAATAAGAGACCAGGAAAAGACAGTGAGCACCTCTGAAGGAGCTGCACCACTACTGTGTATGTGTGGGAGGGACATAGCTAGGCTCATACAGCTTTTCTATCCCCACTGTCCATTTCTTTTGTCCTTTGCCATTCACCCCCTTTCTGTAAACTAATTTGATACCCATTATCAATACCTGTGGGGGAGGGGGCCGACCTCCCCCTCAAAACTCAATCACCAGATTGAGAAATACTGGATTACAGTTTGTGGCATCTTTAAACCCCTGTTCTTTATGTCCCACTGCTATTCAAAATATCTGGAATTTATGTTATGTATGTCACTATTCTTCATCACTTGTTACCAGAATAGAGAAGAGATCATAGTTTACTCACTTGTCTGACACGCAGAGACATTAGATGCTATGCTCTTTCAGCAAGAGAGTATAATCCTGTACTAGAATGGCCATCCTTATACCCTCCCTTCCCCTTTGCTGTCTCCATTGTAGGGGCATGGTTGAGGGAAAAAGATGTTGCCAGAGAGCCCCTACACTCCAGCTATCCATTGGCTTCAAGAATGACTTCTTTGGCCATGGCCAGATGAGTTTAATTTAGAATAGCCCTGAAGCTGTATTAAATTTAACTGGAGAGCTGGCCTGGCCTATGGTCAGCCCCAGGAGCCACCCCACTCTTCTGCTGCTCATAGTGTACCTCTGCCACAGCAAAGGACATAGCCCATAACCTCGTTCTCCTCTGTCTGTGAGGCTTTTTCCTTCTTCATTACATGCATACTTATTTTTCCACCCGAAATGTTCTCATTCACATGTTTGTTGCACAGCACAAGCATTTCAAAAGGAATAATTGTTACTATTCCTGACCTCCAAGAATCTTTTGTCTCCAAGAATCATGATCTTTTGTAGCCATAAATTAATATCAATTAATTCTTGATGCAAGTGCTAGATCAGAGAGGTTAGTCACAGATCTAAGTTTGCTTCATTATAGCTCTGTATAAACACGTACTACCTAGTACAGGGGCTTGTGGTTTGCAGAAAGTACACCACAAATGACAGGAAGCCTCAGATAAATAATCTAGGCTAAGAGAATAAACAGTGGTTCTTCTCAGTTTGCTAATCTTCTGAATATTTCCATTTTTAGAGTGCTTCTGACATGTTTTTAAAAATGTAATCTGAAAATCTTCATATAAATTGTGGCACTCAGTAGCACCATTCCACTATATTTAAGATTGGGTCAGTGTTTCCATAATATATCCAGTTTCTCGAGGAATTGTTATGATTAAAATCATAACATTTTCCTCTGTGCTAAAAGCTAGCAAGACTTCCGAGGAGAGGCTGAGGGAACTGGGGTTATTTAGTCTGTAGAAGAGAAAAGTGAGGGGGGATTTGATAGCAGCCTTCAATTACCTGAAGGGGGGTTCCAAAAAGGATGGAGCTCAGCTGTTCTCAGTGGTGGCAGATGACAGAACAAGAAGCAATGGTCTCAAGTTGCAGCGGGGAAAGTCTAAGTTGGATATTAGGAAAAACTATTTCACTAGGAGGATGGTGAAGCACTGGAATTGGTTACCTAGGGAGGTGGTGGAATCTCCATCCTTAGAGGTTTCTAAGGCCCAACTTGACAAAGCCCTGGCTGGGATGATTTAGTTGGTGTTGGTCCTGCTTTGCGCAGAGGATTGGAGTAGATGACCTCCTGAGGTCTCTTCCAACCCTAGTATTCTATGATTCTAAGACTTCAACCTGATGTAAATATATATTTTTACCTTGATATCTTTAAAAATTAGTTTGGTCTTTTTAGGTTATATGGATGTGACCAAGTGATGGTTTCTTGTGTATAGGACATTGTAAGGTTCCTTGGATCTCAGGGCTAGGGCATCCCCTTCAGCGGCAGCAGGGAATCAGTGCTTGCACCAGGTTGGTTGATCAGGCTTCCTGGTTCAAAGTCAAGCCGCTGGGCAAGTGGTAGCTCAGGCCTCCTGGATGGGGGCAAAGCAAGTAAGCAGTCAAGGGCTCAGACCTTTGGTGTAATGGCTGAGCAACCAAATAGTCTGTGGCTCAGGCCTCCTGACCAAAGGGTTGGTGCTTATCCAGCACTGAGTGCACAGCCAAAGGTAGGGGGACCTGGGTCCACCCTGCTCCACCAAGTCCCAGCCCAAGGCCCTAGAAGTGATGGGTGATCCCACCACAAGGTTGGCAGGGAAGTGTAGGGTCACTGCCTTGTCTCCCAGCAGCACAGCAGAATCAATGTCTCGCTTTTCTGGGCTACTTCCTACTGGCGTCCACTGGGGCCTGGATCCTCATCTCTGTGCCAGAGCAGCTCACTCTCCGCTTCCTCTTGGGATGTCTCCATCTCCCAGGACAGCAGCTGGGCTTCTCTCCAGGATGGCTCAGGGAAATTGTCGCCCGCCACAGCTGATCATGGGCTCCACAGGGGGTTCGGCTCCTTGGAAAAACTTCTGGCTCCTTCCCTGGTTTGCCTCCAACTGAGCTGAAGGACCCTGCTCTGGCAAAGGGGGCAGGGTTGATTTAACCCTTGTGTCCTGGAATGAGGCCAATGCCTCATTGCGGACATAGATTTGCTTCTTTAACTGCCTTTTCTCAATGTGACATTGAAAATCTCTATCAACAATACACTCGGTTTTTCTCTGTAGACCTTCACCAGCCTGCAATGACCTGGATCTTGAGTACAAAGTGATGGCCAAAGTGCTCCTAATATATCCAGTGTCCCAGAGAGAGCAGCTCTAGCCAAACTCAAACTCAAGCATAGAAAACTTATTGTTTGTCCCTCTGTCACATTCTTTATTCCCTTGGAAGCAAACAGTTCTGACAGAATCCTAGCAATTTTATCTGAAAAGTAGGCAGGAACTTCCTCACAACAGGGGGTTCTTGATTCAGCCCTAGAGCAGAGACAGCTTGGATTTCCCAAGCTTCCCACAACCCAGAACAAATCCACTGATCAAGATTTTGCAGATGCTAAGGCAAGGAACCATTTCCTTGCCTCCCTCACAGCCACAGCATACATTTAGAAAAAAACTATATCCCAGTCCAAAAATCAAATTTTCATACCAGCACCGTCGCAATGCGCCCTTATGCTTTTATTGCTGTGGGTTATCTATAAACCATTGTGACCCATAAGGCCAAATTAGTGAAGAGGGCGCTTAGTTGTGACTTTATGCTTGGTGGAGGAGAAAAGATTGTCATAATATTCCAACAAACTACCAGCCAGAAAAACAAATTGAATAAAATTTGCAATTTCCATTTTATCTGTGTGACGCAACACTGTACTTTTTGCAGTCATGTAACTGAGATGAGTGCTCCAGGAAGAGCAATACAGTAAGAGTGTCCTTGACCTAACTTTTAGAGTATATTGTGCTCTTTAGCAGCACTAATAACAATTGATCTTATAAATTCCCTTCATCAGGTTAAAAGCTTTCTCAAGGCTGCCATGAAACCACTTCTTCTTTCGGTAAGAATATGCTGCACAACCTTAAACCTTCTTGTAATTCAAATCTTTGAAAACTAATGTCATTGTAGTTGCTCTGTAGTCCATCCACTGGAAGTTTGTTTTACTTTTTCTGATTGCGGTTATTATGAGCAAATGCACAAATGGTACAATAAATCTGAATGTGGTGGCCAGCATATTAAATATTAGCACACTATTATTGTGGAAATTCAATGCTTTACACTTAGGGCCCTATGCTGTCCTTAGTCAGGGAATTTTCACTTGGGGGCATGCTATCCTGTCCCTTCAATGGGAATTTTGTCCAAATGAAGATTGCAGGATTGAGGCCTTTAGACTTACATATATACTTAATTTTATGGAAATGAGTGGTTTACTGGAACTACTCACATGTGTAAAGTTAAGCATGTGTGTCAATCTCTGTGGGGTCAGGGCCTCATGTAGTAATTACACTACAGGGGTTTCCCACGTGCAATGTACCTGTACACTGCCTCAGAAGGTATGTCTACACAGCAATTAAACACCTCAGGATGGCCCATGTCAGCTGACTTGGGCTCACGAGGCTCAGGCCAAGGGGCTGTTTAATTGTAATTCAGACATTCTTGTTCGGGCTGGAGCCGTGGCTCTGGGACCTTGTGACGAGGGAGGATCCCAGAGCTTGGACTCCAGGCCAAGCCCAAACGGGGGAGGGATAGCTCAGTGGTTTAAGCATTGGCCTGCTAAACCCAGGGTTGTGAGTTCAATCCTTGAGGGGACCAGTTAGGGATCTGGGACAAAAATGGGAGACTGGTCCTGCTTTGAGCAGCGGGTTGGACTAGATGACCTCCTGAGGTCCCTTCCAAACATGATAGTCTATGATTCTATGAAATACTCTAATTAAACAGCCCCTTGGCCTGAACCTCTTGAGCCCAAATCAGCTGACAGGCCAGCTGCAGGTTTTTAACTGCAGTGTAGGCATACCCTGAGTCACAATTCAGTCCCTGCTTCTCTACTGGAAAAATAAGCTACTCTAGCCATTATCCTGGTGGTGGTTACTTCCGCCTCCTGGCCAGTACAACTGTGTTGGCTGAGGCACTGGAGATGGGAACAGAGCCATAACTTGACCACCTGGACAGAAAGGGAAGTAGTGAGTGGCCCAACAGCTGCTTTCCCTAGCCCTCCAATTGTGACTTGTGATGCACGTAGCTTAGGCAGAGTAGTAAAGGAATGCTTGATGCTCTCTTACTAACCCCTATGCTGTTTCTCATTGTTGCTGGAATCTCTTAAATTACCACAGGCATAGGGTTTGTTTGTTTTTTTTAATGCATGGGCATGTGGGCCAGTTCACAATCAAGACCCAAATAAATACTATGCAATTGTCATAGAGATAGTATGTTACTGCTGAGTCTTTGGCAATTATATATTATAAAGCTACAGGTAATCAATTGCCTTTTTTCCTAACCTTCAACTATTTATTTATTTTATGGTTACATCCAAAATGATTTGATGTAATTTATTACAGTGAATCATTGGCAAAATAATGCAACATGGGATTATGGCATTACCAAGTGTATTGTAATGCATGTACAACACAATCAACGTGATTTTGAGGGGGTTTCACCTACACCTAAAAGTTGCATGTGAAAATTTAATTGTAGCATTGCTGATTTCTGAGTACTCAGCCATGTAACCTTAATGTTCTCGCAACAGTTATTTTCCGTGAAATTATGGTATAAATAGGATCAAAGACTATTCAATCACAAAAATAACAAGGAAGTAGGTTTGATATACTAACCCCTATGCTGTTTCTCATTGTTGCTGGAATCTCTTAAATTACCACAGGCATAGGGTTTGTTTGTTTTTTTTAATGATGGTCATGCCGGCCCTTGGGAAAAGAACTAATTAACCTCATGTCAAGAAATCTAGTATTTTATATTGTGTCTGACATTAATAGCTGTGTGGATGCCAGAGGAACTTAGTTTTCAAGTTAATATGTGGTTTTATTGTTGTTGCTCAAGCCATGTCAAGATATATTTGGCCTATCTACACAGCACAATAAAATTTATATTTATATTTATATAAAATTTATTTATAGCCCCTTCCATACATAGTATCATCACATGCTGTATCAAAGAAAAAACACCTTATAGGATACAGAAACCTTTACATAAACACAGAAGGAAAACAACATACAGAGACAAACAAGGGAAAAGTAAAACAAAAGCTGAAACTTATTAGTAATACAATATGTCCCAGTTCAGGGCAACTACACCTATATTCCCCCCTTAGTGGGCCAGCCTGGGCATGTGCTCTAGGCTCCCAGCTCCCCAGCTGTTGCCGCTCTTGGGACAAAATGCACATCTCTGTCTCTCTCCTTTCTGACCGGGGTAGTTCCAGGCTGCATAGTCCCCTGACTACATTGTGTTATCCCAGAAAAATACTGTCTGTCTAAGCAGACCTGCTTCATTTCTCTCCTTAGAGATGGTACACAGTGTAATTGCCACAGTTATAAGTTACCACACAGCGTTTTCTTTTTTTAATTATTTATAATTTTTTCAAACACAACAAATATACCAAAATACCAGATTCATCATAATACACAAAGTAAATAAAGAGGCTTAGGATAAAGGGAGGGGAAGCAACACATCTATCTTCAGGGTCTACATTAATCATAAATCTAAAAAGTCAGCCCAAATTGCTTTGAATTCCCTTTCTGTGGAATGCTAGTCATTCCGTAGCTGTGAGGTTGGCCATATTACTCAGCCAGGCATCAATATCTGGTGGGGATCAACTTTTCCATTTTTGCAGGATTAAATTTTTAGCGACCAAAGCTGAACATTGGAACCATGCCACCTTGTTACCAGACAATCTCCACTTATCAGAGGGAAGGCTCCAATTTAGCAACCAATATCAAATTGGTCCTTTCACCCACCTCGTATCAGAAATTCTTGATACAGGGGCACTCCCAAAACATATGAGCTAATGTAGCACCAAGGAAGTTACATTTCCAACAGCAGTCAGCATTTATGAGGCCCATTAACATTAGCCTATGTGGGACCAGTGTCTTCTGGTGAATGTGATATGGTGTTCACCCTCACAAGGTAGAGCAGGTTAAATTAGATTAATTAACCTGACAGGCTGCATCTGGGGAGGTCCAGGGATTGAAAGCCTGAAGGAACAGAGGGGCTGATAAAAAGCCAGGAAGTTGGCAGCAGAAAGGGGCTTCAAGAGTAGTAGTCTGCAGTCACTTCCTGGAAGAAGGAAGACACGCTTGAGGCTGTAGATTTAGGTATTCTACAGTTACTCCCTGGGAGGAGGGAGTTTGGGCTAGTAAATCCGGAGAGGGAGAAGCCAGAAAATGTAGGAAGGAGTCCAGGGAAAGAACAACAGGATCTGAGGGAATGCAAACCACAGGTGATTGACATAGGTTCCCTGGACTGGGGCCCCGGAGTAGAGGGCAGGCCAGGGTTCCCCTACCAGACACTGGGGGAAGTGGCACAGACTGGGAAATGGAACAGAAGACTGCCTGGGACAGTTGTCCAATAGAACTTTGATACCCCGGAAGGAAAGCGTTGTTAATACTTTGGAGAATTGCTGTTACTGCTGCTAGTGCTACTGTTCTTGGAGCTTCGGTGTTATCTGCAATAGCAGAGAATTCAGCATGCTGATTCATCGGACCACAAAGTTATTCCTAAAGAAAGGCCACAGGCTCGGTTCAGTGTCGAAGGCACTCAGCCAGGTTTATTGTTGACAAAGCAGGATACTAGCACCCCATAGGAACTACAGGTACACTAATACAATTATGCCCACAACAATGGTACAAGTTAAATCAGGACACCAGGCTCCTGTCCCCTAGGCTAGCACAAAGTTGCCCATTCTATGACTTCTCCTTTTATACATTGATACAAACAACTTACATAGTAGACTCCAAATGTTGTTAGTTACCATCCTTATCCTTGTATCTGCTAGTTCAAACAAAACATCCTTATTCATTATCTATCATCCCCTCCTTATCTAATGAGGGGTAGTGTCTGATCTCAAGGTGGAGTGTGCATGGCCATATCTAACATCCACAAAGATGACTGGCTTAACAAAAGGAGATATGACCATTTTCCAAGTTGGGAAAACTAAATCCTCCCAGAGATAAGGGGAGCTATAATTTGTTCAGAGCCAGTTTAAGTATCTTATCTGCTCCCCAAGGGAACATTCTGAAAATATTATTGAATTAATCGAAATAAATTTTAGGAATAGAAAAGGGATATACAAAATTCTTAGGACATACAAAATTCTGGGAAGGATATTCATTTTCAGTATATTAATTTTACCTCAAAAACTGAAGGTTAATGAACTCCATCTCCCCAAATAGTTAGCCACTTGGGCAATTTTTTAAAAAACACCATAATAGAGGCTCAAATTAACTGTATACCCCATATAAAAATAGTAAGAGGATCAAAACAAATGCCACCGTGGCTAAACAAGAGTAAAACAGGCAGTTAGAGGCAAAAAGGCATCCTTTAAGAATTAAAAGTCAAATCCTACGGAGGAAAATAGAAAGGAGCATAAACTCTGGCAAGTTAAGTGTAAAAGTATAATTAGTCAGGCTAAAAAAGAATTTGAAGACTAACTAGCAAAAAACACAAAATTGAACAACAATTTTTTTTTAAATGCATCAGAAGCAGGAAGCCTGCCAAACAATCAGTGGGGTCACTGGACTATCAAGATGCTAATGGAGCAATCAGAGAAGACAAGGTCATTGCAGAGAAGCTAAATGAATTATTTGCATTGGTCTTCACTACAAAGGAATGAGGGAGATACCCACACCTGAGCCATTCTTTTTAGGTGACAAATGTGAGGAACTGTCCCAGATTTAGGTGTCGATGGAGGAGGTTTTTGAACAAATCAATAAATTAAACAGTAATAAGTCACCAGGACCAGATGGTATACACCCAAGAGTTCTGAAGGAACTCAAATATGCAATTACAGAACAACTAACTGTGGTATGTAACCTATCACTTAAATCATTCTCTGTACCAGATGACTGGAGGATAACTAATATAATACTAATTTTTTTAAATGCTCCAGAGGGGATCCTAGCAATTACAGGCTGGTAAGCCTAACTTCAGTACCAGGAAAATTGGTTGAAACTATAGTAAAAAAAAACAATTATCAGACATATAGATGAACACAGTTTGCTGGGGAAGAGTCAATGTGGCTTTTGTAAAGGGAAATCATGCCTCACCAATCTCTTAGAATTCGTTGAGTGAGTCAACAAACATGTGGACAAGGGTGATCCAGTGGATATAGTGTACTTGGACTTTTAGAAAGCCTTTGACAACATCCTTCACCAAAGGCTTTTAAGCAAAGTAGGGAGTTATGGGATAAGAAGGAAGGTCCACTCACAAATCAGCAGCTAGTTAAAAGATAGGAAACAAAGGGCAGGAATAAATATTCAATTTTCAGAATGGAGAGGGATAAATAGTAGGTCCCCCAAGCATCTGTACTGGGACCAGTGCTGTTCAACATATTCATATATAGTATCATAGCCCATGTCATTTATATTCAAAAATTTATGCAAACATTTGAGATCATCCTGGTTTGGCCAGTAGAGATTGGCAAACATGATTATAGAATTGCCAGTTTCAGCCTTGAGGACACTAAATATGCCTCACTGTGAGACCTTGTGCTCAGAATATTAACATTCAACCTTTTATGTATTAGTATAGCAACACCCCCTTGCCTTAGAATTAGGGCTGTCAAGCAATTAAAAAAATTTATCGTGATTAATTGCACAATTAAAAAGTTAATTGTGATTAATTGCACTGTTAAACAATAATAGAATACCATTTATTTAAATATTTTGGATGTTTTCTACATTTTCAATATAGTGGTTTCAATTACAACACAGAATACAAAGTGTACAGTGCTCACTTTATATTTATTTTTTATGAGAAGTATTTGCATTATAAAAAAACAAAAGAAATAGTATTTTTCAATTCACCTAATACAAGTACTGTCATGCAATCTCTTTATCGTGAAAGTTGAATTTACAAATGTAGAATTATGTACAAAAAACCCTGCATTCAAAAATAAAACCATGTAAAATTTTAGAGCCTGCAAGCCCACTCAGTCCTACTTCTTGTTCAGCCAATCACTCAGACAAACAAGTTTATTTACATTTGCAGGAGATAATACTGCCCACTTCTTGTTTACTATGTCACCTGAAAGTGACAACAGGTGTTTGCGTGGCACTGTTGTAGCCAGCATCACAAGGTATTTATGTGCCAGATACGCTAAAGGTTTATATGTCTCTTCATGCTTCAACCACCATTCCAGAGGACGTACATCCATGCTGAGGACGGGTTCTGGTCAATAACCATCTAAAGCAGTGTGGACTGACACATATTCATTTTTATTATCTGAGTCAGCTGCCACCAGCAGAAGGTTGATTTTCTTTTTTGGTGGTTCGGTTCTGTAGTTTCCACATCGGAGTGTTGCTCTGTTAAGACTTCTGAAAGCATGCTCCACAGCTCGTCCTACTCAGATTTTGGAAGGCACTTCAGATTCTTAAACCTTGGGTCAGTGCTATAGCTATCTTTAGAAATCTCACATTGGTACCTTCTTTGTGTTTTGTGAAATCTGCAGTGAACGTATTCTTAAAATGAACAACATGTGCTGGAAGAAGAAAAGGAGTACTTGTGGCACCTTAGATGCAATGCATCCGATGAAGTGAGCTGTAGCTCATGAAAGCTTATGCTTAAATAAATTGGTTAGTCTCTAAGGTGCCACAAGTACTCCTTTTCTTTTTGTGAATACAGACTAACACGGCTGCTACTCTGAAACATGTGCTGGGTAATCATCCGACACTGCTATAACATGAAATATATGACAGAATGCTGGTAAAACAGAGCAGGGGACATACAATTCTCCCCCAAGGAGTTCAGTCACACCTTTAATTAACACATTTTTTTTTAACGAGTGTCATCAGCATGGAAGCATGTCCTCTGCAATGGTGGCCAAAGCATGAAGAGGCATACGAATATTTAGCATATCTGGCACATGAGTACCTTGCAATGCTGACCACAAAAGTGCCATACAAATGCCTGTTCTCACTTTCTGGTGACATTGTAAATAAGAAGAGGGCAGCATTATTGCCCGTAAATGTAAACAAACGTGTTTGTCTTAGCGATTGACTGAACAAGAAGTAGGACTGAGTGGACCTGTAGGCTCTGAAGTTTTATATTGTTTTGGCTTAGAGTGCAGTTACGTAACAAAAAAATCTACATTTGTAAGTTTCACTTTCACGACAAAGAGATTTCACTACAGTACTTGTATGAGGAATTGAAAAATACTATTTCTTTTGTTTATCATTTTTACAGTGCAAATATTTGTAATAAAAAATAATATACCCTTTGATTTCAATTACAACACAGAATACAATATATATATGAAAATGTAGAAAAACATCCAAAATATTTAATAAATTTCAATTGGTATTCTATATTTTAATAGTGCGATTAAAACTGTGCTTAATCACGATTAATTTTTTTTTGAGTTAATCAGATGAGTTAACTGCGATTAATAGATAGCCCTACTTACAATTAAAGCAACTAGAAACTGAGAGGCCGACACAATCTCTATTCCGTTTACAAGCACCAGGTTCTGTCAGATGTGTCTCCTGGAGCATGGCAATGTTAACATTCTCTATCTGAAGCATTTTGTCACCATAAAGGATGCATACATTACTGCCAATGGGAGTTACATGGGCATAGGGAAAGCGGAACAAACTCTTTTAGAACAACTGTTATTAACTTATTGTAAAATAGGCAACTGCCCTGCACAAAGGTACCAAATTAACAACATTCAATAACTAATCAAATGATGTGATGCATACGGAAATGTATGTCATGGATATAGGCAGGAGGCCACAATGTCTTAGACAAATTATTGATTGCTTAGCAGATAAAATCACTAAAGACCCCTGATGGTCCATAATCAAATCAGAATCTTTGGTTCGTGTGTCATAATTTCCAACATAGTGATGGACACAAGAGACTGAGTACCCTTGAAGACCAATACGGTACACAGTGCCACAATTCTGACTAAGGAAGTCCTTTTCAACCTCAGTATATTTTCTTATAATCCAGCATATTAATCAGGTGTTAAACTATCACTACCAACTATCATTACATTGCCTAATGTACTTAACTGCTAAACTAGCTACAGCAGTCTCCTTATCCTTATAGCTCTAAAATTAAAAAAAAGAGTGGGAACTGCTGGATGCTGGTTGCGTCAGAAACCCAGAAGGCTATGAGTTCCTTCCTGATTAAAAGTGTATAACACTATTAGAGGCCAATCCTATTATTTTATATTTAATAAAGGAACCTTGCAAGCAAGGTACCCATCTAATTGAGATGTGCATTGGCTGAACTTAGTTGTTGAAAAACAGCTTTCAAAAGGTGGTAAAAAACCCCAGAAAAAACAGTTGAAGGCCCGTTCCTACACAGCCTTACTCACATGAGCAGCTGAGTTTTGAAGGACTATCATCATGAATAAATGTTTGCAAACTTGAGCTCTTAGCTGGAACTAAGGAAACACCACCTATCATTAAATCAGTGTAACATCTAATTGCTCTAATGCTGGCTGCTTAGTTACACTGAAAACTATGTGAAAGAAACATACTTTTCTGCAGAAAACTTAGGGGGATGAAATTGATCTGAACCTTCACCTGAAATATAAAGCAAATGTGAGTCTTTTTTTTTTTTTTGAAGTTTAGAAAAAGTTCCAGTTAACTTTATTTATCAACAGGTTACTGAGGCAAAACCAATTTGTCTGCAGTTGTTTTTACTGCACAAAGCAGCCTGATAGCTCTTCTTTTGAGCCTAAGGGACAGTGCTTGGAACACCACTTATTTTTATCCAGTTCTGTGATTGTCTTGCATCCAGGACCCCTGATGGCAGTGATTTAACACTGTCACAGGCTGGCTGACCCTTTCTGGCAAGCTGGGCTCAGCCTTGGCCATGACTTAGGCTAGGTCTACACTCAAAAGTGAGGTTGGCCCAACTATCTGGCTCAGTGCGGGGTGTGAAAAATCCATTCCCTGAGCAACATAGTTAAGCCAACCTAACCCCTGAGGTAGACAGCGCTAGGTCAATGGAAGAATTCTTCCATTGCCGTAGCTACTGCCTCTCTCAGTGGAGGATTAACTACAGCAATGGGAAAATCCCTGCCATTGATGTAGTGAGTGTCTAAGCTGCAGTGCATTTCAAGTATAGACAAGCCCTTACCAGCTATCCCTCAGCCTGACTGATGGGCTGGCAACCTAAGGCCTAATTAGTGACCCTAGCTGGGGGTAATGGGGCTTAATGAGAAAGACTGACCCAACTATGGTGGTGAAGCAGAGAGAGCTCTACTTAAGCAGAGTTGGGAACTCAGTGCAGGAGGAAGAAAGAATGTGGAGAGAGGAACTAGGGGATTTCCCCTCTGGGAAGAGCCTGAGGATGTCAGACTGTCATCCACGGGAAGCAGGGTAGGCTCCTGTGAGGGGAGACCTAGAGTTAGAGCCTGAAACAGGAAAAAGAGACCCAGAGGGAGCAGAGCAGGCTCCTGTGCGGGAGTCGTGAGATAGGGCCTACAAGGAGCAAGGAGAGCCTTAGAGGAGGAAGTCCCTGGTGAAGGGAAGCAGTGGGAGGAACCCTGCTGGGGAAGAAGTGCGTCAAGAGAATCTCTGCTGGGACCAAGAGAAAGGACCTGGAAGAAGAGGATTCAGTTAAGCCTAGGGAGGGGCAGAAGAACTATAAGTATGGACAAAGTTTGCGAACTTGAAGTTGGACCTTCACTTCCCCAGAAAGGGCATAAACTGTTATGTGACTTTGTTGGAGGGCTGAGCCACAGAAGACCCAGAGAGGGAGTTGGGAGAAGATGTTGACTAGACCTGGCCATTGCAGGGCCAAGGAAGTGGCCACCAGGGGATGCAAGAGACAAAGTCCCCTGCAATACTGTGTCCAAGCATGAGGGGTTGCCCTGGAGCTGAGGTGGTGTACTGACAAGGATCTTTCAGCACACCAACACTATTATAGCTGAGTAGCAGAGGTTGCTTCCTGTTTGAAAGATGGCACCTTAGAGACTAACCAATTTATTTGAGCATAAGCTTTCGTGAGTTACAGCTCACTTCATCGGATGCACAGCATGCATCCGATGAAGTAAGCTGTAACTCACGAAAGCTTATGCTTAAATAAATTGGTTAGTCTCTAAGGTGCCACAAGTACTCCTTTTCTTTTTGCGAATACAGACTAACACGGCTGTTACTCTGAAACCTGTTTGAAAGATGACTCTTCTAAGCACATGACTATTCTTAAAATCCACATACTGACTCCAATTGTCTTTAAATTTGCTTTACCCCATGGGAGCTTGGGGTAGGATTAACAGACCACATTTGGGGTCATTTGAGCAAGTGGTACCTGAGCAAGTACCATTTTGTCTGCAGCAAGTGGTACCATTTGAGCAAGCCCCCCCCATAAAACATATGTTTTCAAAATTACTTGGGATTTGTTTTTTTTTCTTATCCCCACTCCTGGGGCAACTCTCATTGAATCTTCCCCAAACTGATATCAGTCCTCAGGATTTATATCAGCGAATGCATGGCTCTCACTGCCCTTTTGCGTAGGCAATACTGAAAAACCTATTGAGAGTAAAGCTTGCTGCTCAAACATGGGCTGGTCCACACTGACAAAGCAAAGAGAGTGAAATGTGCATATGTAGCAAGACAAGAATTCTGTTGCACGCCAGAGGGTTGGCAGGCAGTCTGTTGTCACAGTAACCAGGACATTGAACCTGAGCAGCATTCAAGCACTATGAGTTCATGCCCTACCCTTGGCAGCCTTCAGCAAATGTGAGTTTGTGCACATTCCCTGATCTGTGTGTGTTCTGCAGTAGGATCCTTTTGGAAGCTTTGCCTTGAGACCAGAATTCCTGGGTTTAGTGTGAAATTTTGAAGTGCTCTAAAATCCACACCGAGACTTTTACTTTAGAAGTATTGTCAAGAACATTAGCATTCACTAAATAAAGAGACGATGAAAGATTCTAGTAAGCAGCAATGGTAATGTAATCACGACTCACGCTCTTCACACATTCCCTCAAGAATGGAACTTAATGTATTCACAAGAAAGCAAATCACTGAGTCATTTGGTCATGGGGTTCCTGTAGGCCATACGTACAGGACTCTATCCTGGGAAGCAGTGACTCTAAAAAAAATTTGGGGATCATGGTGGCTAATCAGCTGAACATGAGCTCCCGGTGCAATGCTATAGACAAAAGGGTTAATGCGATCCTGGGGTGCCTAACAAGGATATCTCAACTAGAAGTAGAAGTTATTTTACCTCTGTATTTGCCACAGGTGTGACTGCTGCTGGAATACCTGGAGTAGCCAGTCCTGGTGTTCACAATTCAAGAAGGATGTTGATTCATTGGAGAGGATTCAAAGAAGAGCCATAAGAATGATTAAAGGATTAGAAAACTTCCCTTATAGTGATAGACTCCAGAAGCTCAATCTATTTAGCTGAAAAAAGTGAAGTTTAAGGGGCAACTTGGTTACAGTCTAGAAGTACCTACATGGGGAACTAATACTTGACAATGGGCTCTTCAGTCTACCAGAGAAAGGAAAAACATGGTTCAGTGGCTGGAAGTTGCAACTAGACAAATGCAGACTGGAGATAAGGTGAAAATTTTTAACAGTCAGGATAATTAACCTTTGAAACAATTTACCCAGGGAGATGCTGGATTCTCCATCACTGGCAACTTTTAAATCAAGATTGGATTTTTTTCAAAAATATATGCTCTAGGAATTCTTTTGGGGAAGTTCTACGGCCTGTGTTACACAGGATGATCACAATGGCCTTGGAATCTATGAATACACAGCCCCTCTAACATCCGCAGCTCATAATATTTTCAGATTTTCATCATTCTTTTGGTACAGAGCTAGGGAAAATGGGGGATGAGAGCAGTGAGGGGCATTGTCAAGAGAAGGGATGAGTTCTGAAAGTGTGAGAGGATTGGGAGGGTACGGGGGGGGGCTGCCCCTTTGCCAACTTTCTCCTTTTAGGGCTGTGCTCAGGCACAGCTCCTGGGGGGCCAACACCCCCTCTGCACACCAACCCTTACAAGTGCAAGGGATTAGCCAGACACTGTTTTTTTGAAAACCCAGTTTGAGAGAGAAAGCTTTGACCATGAACTGCATTTCCAAAAATATACTTTTTCCACTACTCCTTGATTAATAAGGGATCATCCTCAAAGATACCTTTGATCCCTGGGAGCTTGGAAGCACTAAAAGGTGCTGCTCCACTAGGTCACTCCTTCCCTGCACTGCTCCTTGAATGAGGGAAGGAACCCAGAGCTTTCCACCTTCCCCTTGCTGCCTCCAATGGGGAAGGGACATCAGGATTAGCTCTTCCCACCCCCACCCCTGGTGCTGCTGCTGCTGCTGCTTCTAGGATAAAAGGGGCAGTCAGAGCAGTGCAGGAGAGTGTGGGGAAGAAAAGAGGGGGTCAGAGCTGTGCAATGAGAATATAGGGAGGGGCTTCAGCTCCCCCAATACTCCCCCCCATCCATACCCCTGCATTTCTGCCCCCTTCAAAACATGCCCCCACTGACTCCATGTTAGTTCTTGCACTGTTCCTGCAGCCTCAGCTCAATTCCTCAACTGTAGGCAGTATTGGACAGGCCTTCTGTGGCTGGTTTAATCATTGCCAAGGAGCTGGAGCAGCAGAGGGGGAGAGCTGGGCTGCAGTACATGGAGGTGCTGAGAAATTATTTTAAAAAACCAAGGAAATTAACTGCCCTAAGTCTTTATTAATGCAGAATTAAGATTACCTGGTGCTACCTCATGCCCTTTTGGAACATCTAGTTCAGCTACACTCAATCCTGTGAAAACCAGCGAATGAAGAGGTTAGCTGCGCACCCTAACTCTGCCCTCTTTGGGTGATGCCCCAACACACCCATAACACACATCCTAGCACTCTGTTCTTACAGATGCTACAGAACACTTTGGGAACAGAGCACCTGGGTGCTGCAGGACACAGTCTCACACCTTCTCCTTGCTAAGGCCAAATTTGGAATTAGGTCAGGTGTAGCAAACAGGAGCTGCCTTCTCTCAAACACTGAGCCTACTCCATATGAACCACCCCAGACTTATAAAATGTTACCACCCCTTCACCTTTGTTCTGAAGATTTCTTCTGAATCGCTTCTTTCTCTTTCCCCTCACTAAGGCTCAGAGATGACGGTCATATATTCCGCCATACTGCTGACAATCCCCAGGGCAGGACCTGGGCACCTCTCCTCATTTCACAACGGAAGTTCTCCAATCTGCTCCAACTAATCCTTCCACCATTGAATATAGTTACACCTCACATAGCAAATGTAGCAGCAGTGCACGTAGATAAATGCTGGAATTCAAATCCACGGAACACAACACAGTCAATGGCACATTCTGAGTCATCCCTCATGTCTGCTTATTATGGCTCCCCTTTCCCTGAACCATTCCCAGCACCTATTGCCAGCTCCAGGGGGCAAAGTTAAGGTCACATGTTAAGACATAGAAATGTAGAGATGAAAGGGATCTTAAGCGAGCATCTTGTCCTTCCCCCTGTGCTGAGGTAAGACCACATACATCAAGACCATCCCTGACAGGTGTTTGCTTACCTGCTCTTTAAAAACCTCCAATGACAGGGATTCCATAACTTCCCTTGGTAACCTACCCAGTACTTATCTATCGTTATAGATAGTTAGAAAGTTTTTTCCTGCTATCTAACCTACACCACCCTTGCTGCAGATTAAGCCCTTTATTCTTGTCCTACCTTCAGTGGACAGGAGAACAATGAATCACTGTCCTTTTTCAACTGCCCTTAACATATCTGGAGACAGTTACCAGGTCTCCCCTCAGTTGTCGTTTATCCAGCGTAAACATGCCAGTTTTAGTCTTTTCTCATAGGTCTGGGGAATAAATGACATGTTTTGATAAAGTCAACATGAAATAGTTTGTAAGATTTCATTTAGTGAAAAATTCCAAGATCTCTCTATATCTGGTCCCACTTCAGGCCAGGATGAAATTTCAGAAACTCAGAATTTTAAATGGGATGGGAATTCTATTTTTTGATCAGCTCTACTTTTATGGCAGCACTGGGTACTTAGTAGCCCCTCTAGTGGGTGGGGAGGTTGTGGCTACTTTCCATTGCTGCAAACTCCCCACCTGGAGAACTTTCCAATGCTTAGGGGCTCTGCCTGCTATATACCAGGAATAAATCTGGCCCATATACTCAAAATATATAATCAGTTATAGGGAGAGATGCACAGAGCCTTAATATTGAAAGAGTCCTAAGATAATTCAGTGGCAAATGAGACATGAGTTTGCTCTATGATGGAGGAGCAAAAAAGTCAATATGGCTTCAGGCTGCATATGCATAGATGTAGCCAGATGCTCCTAGAAAACAACCCATGCCTCTGAGGAAGGTGAAAACCGCTCCAGGTCACTGCTAATCTGATTTGGGGTGGGGGGATTCCTTTCCAACCCCACATATGGCCATCAGTTAGACCCTGAGTATGTGAGCAAGAACCAGTCAGCTAAGCATATGAGAGAGAAAATTCTCAGTACCACTTCAGAGGACTGGCCCAACTTGTCCAGGGTCCCATCTCCAGATGTGGCCATCCATGATACTTCACACAAACACAGTACAATGCAGAAAAAAATTTCCTTTTAGACCCCTACAGGTGAGTGGATGAAACCCTGCAGGGTCTCCCCACCCCTGCCACCAGGTTGCTGAGCCCTGTCCCCCACCATCTCCATAAGCAACACCGGCATACAATTGCACTCATAAATTTGTCAAGATGTCTCTTAAAACTAATTAAGTTGTTTGCCCCCACTCCTCCAACTGGGAGGCTGTTCCAGAGCCTCACTCCTCTGATAGTTAGAAACCTCTTTCTAGTTACCAGACTGAATTTGTACATAGTCATTTTATATCCATTTGTTCTTGTGCCAACGTTGCCCTTCAACTTAAATAGCTCTTCACCCTCCCCGATGTTTGTTCCCCTGATATATTTACAGAGACCAATCATAGCCTTCATTTTGCTAGGCTAAACAAGCCACAGTCTTCCAGTCTCCTAAGATAGGCTCTCCATTTCCCTGATCATCCTTGGAGCTCTCCTCTGCATTTGTTCCAGTTTGAATTCATATTTCATGAACATGGGTGACCAGAATTGTGCATAGCATTCCAAATAACTTACCAGTGCCTGTACAGTGGCATCAACACTTCTCTAACTCTACTGGAAATACCTCGCCTGATACATCCTAGGGTCACAATTTCCTTTTTGCAGCCACATCTCATTGGTGGCTCATCATCATCAACCTCTGATTGACCCACACATCCAGGTCTCTCTTTCTTCCTCTGTCACTTTCAATTAATGAGCCCCCAGTTTATAGGAGAAATTCTTATTTTCAGACCTTACATGCATAATCTTGTACTCTTAAATTTCATCCCATTTCTGTTACTCCAGATTTCTAGGTCATCAGATGTTCCTGTGAAATATTCCGATCCTCCTCTGTGTTGACAATGCTTCCCACCTTTGCAGCATCAGCAAATTTAATTAGTTATATTGGCACAAGAAGTAGGAGGGTGCTAATAAAAATATTAAATAAAATCTGTACAGTAGGGAACAGTCCTGCAATTGTAAAAAGCTGGACTAGTTGGCTTGATAGATCTTTTCCATTTGTAACATTTTTAATTAATGCAACACCTAACATTTACAGCATTCTTTAAAGAAGGAGGAACATTGGACTGACTTGACTTCGCACCGCTGATATTAAAAATGGGAAGTGAGTTTACATCTTCTCAGTGCAGCCTCTAATAAAGTAAACCTCATGGATAAATGAGAGCAAAACCAGAACATAGCCCTTTGAATTAGAGATACTGGACAAATTCAAAAAGGGAGAGCAGTTCAAAAAAAATAGGGATGCTGACTCGGTGAAAGGAAAGCAGAAAAGCTGAGTGTATGAGCCTACCAAAGAATAACAAATCACAGTGTATTCGGGCAGCAGGCAGAACATTTCATTCCGCTTTTTAATATTCTGATCAGTCAGGCAGGCATAAAAATGACCTTTCTTGCATGCATATTTTCATCAACCTGTTTCAAACTAATGCTTATTTTATTTGACTGGAACTCTATTGCCCTTTGGTGTAGCTGATAGCAGATGTTTTCTATTTAAGGATTGTGCTCTTGAGAGTTAAGGTCAGGGCATCACACAGCAGATGTCTAGGTGTACATGTGTAATCTTGTGTGTCCATAGTATTGTTATATGTTTCATGGCTTTAAGTAAAGGATACAGGAGAGTAGAATGGTGGGTTTCAGTTGTGTTCTGTTTTAATTATGTGAGTGGCTGTTATGAAGGATATGATAAAATATTTTATCTCATCTAGGATGACCTCGTGGTCCTGAAAACTGGAATTGGGCCAGTTTTCAAGGTTTGTTTGTCCAGGTGCCTCTGTTGGCTTTCCAAAAAGTAGTGTTTTGTCTCACTTTTGGTAAATGTTGTAGACTAGCAAAGTGAAAGAGCCATCTGCCATCACAGTTGTAAACAGACAGCAGCCTGACTGACAGCATGGGCACTACAAGAACACAGATTTGATAATAGAGGGCTCTTCAGGCCAGCAGACAAACGTATAATAAGAGCCAATGGCTGGAAGTTGAAGCTAAACAAATTCAGAGTAAAAATAAGAAGTGATTTTTAACAGTGAGAGTAATTAACCAGTGGGACAACTTACCAAAGGTGGTGGTGGATTTGCCATCCCTGGAAGTTTTAAAATCAAGATAGGATGTCTTTTTTAAAAATATGCTGTAGTTCAAACTGGTATTAATTCGGGAAGTCCTATGGCCTGTGTTATGCAGGAGGACAGACTAAATGATCACAGTGGTCCCTTCTGGCCTTGGAGTCTGTGAATGTATCTGCAGAAAGGTTGCTTGATAAAGAGCAGGGAGGAGTATGAATCCTTTCCTCCACACCCATTGAAACCATCCCCTAGGCACCTTCCCCACCATCCCATCACTGGTGCCTATAATATAAACTGGTCTGCCAATACTGTGACAGGGAGAAAAATGTCACTATTCATCTGTTGCTCTTTATTCTGGCCAGCAGGTGAAGCTGGACTGGAGGCTTTTGTGTCATCAAGGGAAGGAAAGAAAAATCAAGGATCAGACTCAGCCTGATCTGTCACTTGTTCTTGGTCCTAATCTTACCCATGCAACTGAAAGGGAGAGAGAATTTTTTTTAATTACAAAATCTGCTTAATGTAAGTGAAAAAGCCAGGCTTTTGCTTCCTGTCTGCCTCCAAGCATAATTTTAACATAGTGAACTTCCTACCTCCCCAGCCCACCCTTTTTGGCAGAAGATATGCACATTGCTTGGGAAATTGGAGTCCATTGCTGGAATTGCAGTGGAGGGAGAGAGAGAGAAATGCAAATAGCACAAAGGGGGAGCAGTTTTAAAAAACAGTGAGAATGAATCTGTCAAAGAAGGAAGAGAAAATAAACCTCCTAAAATTTGTCTGTAATCCAGCCCAAGAAAGAAGCCTCATGATAAATGGGTGTAGTTAAACCACTACTTCCATTTTTCTTGTAATGACCACTACCATTACTTACCCTAACGTCCTGCAAAACCCAGGTGACAGCGGTAACAAAAGGCCTGGACTGGCAAAAGGCTGAAGTGAAAGAGGAGCTGCTGTGACCTTCTGATGAGGGAGTGAAACATGACCACTGTGGGACAGCTGCTAATCCTAATCCATTTAACAGTCAGGATTTTGACTTTGAGATTTCCTAGTCTGCCCCAGACAGAGGAAAGTGAAAGAGAATTAAAGACGTTTTTTCAATCACTTCAGTGTGCATTTGAATGGACCAGCTTGTTTTGCTGGCACTGAGACATTTCAAAAGTAATGTTCTGAGGCCGCTCCTGGAATGGATGCAATGTTACAGGGTAACAGGAGAGTTGCTTTCAAGTTCTCTTCCATTTATTGTACATAGGGTTGCATGGTAAGGTCATTTCAGTTTATTCATAATATTTAAGAATTTTCCCCTTGTGGCCTGCAGCAACCTAAAATGAGTTGTCATAGCTTTCATGCGTCTCAGCCTCTGCAGCCTACGCTACATTATGGCTAGCCTTGCACAGGTGCCCATAAGCCCTTTACTCCTGGATGCCTACATACGATTGCAACTGCCTCTTGGTTCTTGCATTCCTAGGCTGCAAGGACAGATCATGGCCAACACTGGGCACTCTAAAAAACCAGGTCTGCTCTTGGCAGGAAAGCTGGGCCAACACAGACGGGAATGTGTGCTCCGGTGAATGCTCTTGGAGACATTCTGAGTCAATCCAGAAGACCTTGGACTGCTGCTGCTGACTCTTCCTCTTGCAAAAAGAGTTGCCACGGTGTATAGAAATATTCTATTTGGTAATCTACTGCCACCGTTTCCCATTTGTTAAAGGTTTTTTTTCTCAAACATTTCTGAGTGAGCTTGGTGTATATAAAAGGTACCCGATTGCCAGTCCTGGATACAAAAATCCTTTCTCCACAGAGACAGCACAATATGGGCTAGTTTCTTCATACCATCTCTCAATTATGGGGAAGATGCAGGAACCACTTGGTTAAATTTTATGGTCTGTGTTATATAGGAGGGCAGACTAAGATGACCATAGGAATGTAGGGCTGCAGGGTACTTCACTAAATTATCTAATCCATTCACCATGCGTAGGAAGGATTAAATACACCTATGGTCACTGTTGTCCTTTCTGGCTACTAAATCTATGATTCTATAGGTGTGGGAGAGTAATTCAGCTTTCTTGACTTATCTAATCTTGATCTTTTTGCTGAGCGTACCAACTAAGGCCAGTTTGCTATGTGTACATTCAGCTGCTACAAACTAGGCTGAGAACACCCACGTGCTTCACACAGACTACAAAAGAGCATCCCATGTTCGTGATTTTTATCCACCACCAACATGGTCCAGATTTCAACCAATTATGAACTAAAGATGAAATGGCCTGTAACCTCTTTGCAACTCCAGTTCCCCACAACTTTATTTACTGATTTTTACCGAATGCTTGTTGAATGAAGCTGCTGCACTGGCTGCAATGTGTGTGTGACTGTCTTGTCTTTTATGGATTGCATTTAGTGTCTCATGCAGTAAATAGTTTGCAGACTAAATTCCATTAAGATGTTTTACTCCAAAAGTGTGATCAGTTAATAGAATCATGAAATTATTTAAAACATGTTACGAACCATAACAAAAAAGACACCGATTTTTAACAGTTCTTTTTTAACAATGTTATAAATTATTTTGAAGGTCTTAAAAGAGAATTATTCTCAAAACTTTTATGCCATGGAATTGGTCAGTTTTAGTTTTAAAAAAACTAAATTACCAAATACGTCAATGCTTCTTTGAAATACCAGGGCACAGCATTATTTGTACGTCTAGCTGCTAGGTTCTGAAAGTGGGGCAGTAATCACTGGTAATCCCTAGGTATTTAAGATTATCATGGAATAATACTAGAAATAGCTTAGCAAATGATTTAAGAATACTTCAGACTGTAATTATGTGCAGATAAAGGTCCCTGGATAAAATTTTCCTAATATGGTTAGAAGTGTATAAAACAGTAACAGCCTTATTGTGGGGCACTCCTAATCCTATTTTGCGTAATTTGGTTGGGAAAGTGGCAGCATGTTACCCTCCGATTTAATTTATATGTAATCAGTATCTTGCTAATAGGATTTTTCCACTGAACAATAGGATACACAGGCAGTATGTGAAAGAAGGGTCAAGGAAAAAGGGAGAGTCTGCACATATCAAAGGGGCAAAAACCATCCTGAATTTGCACCTGTTTGACAAATGAAGAAAGTAGACACACTCTATAAAAAGTCAACATGCATAAAGTCTTCTACCTCTTCTTGATATCCAACCTCTTTAAATGTTTCCTTTATGACAGGGTCCCCACTACTAATCCCTACCTCAATCCTTTGTCGTCTCAGTCATCTCACCATTAAGGCAACACCCACTGAGAGGAAGTTTGATACAGCCACTCTCTCCCTTTGTAAAAAGAAGAGTTCTCTTGTGTTTAGGAACTGGACTGGGACTCAATCAGGAATCAATGCCCAGCTCTGCCAAAGGCTTATTGGGTGACCATGGGCAAATCTCTCTGTGCCTCAGTCCTCTATCTGTGAAATGGGAATAATAATATTCCCTTTGTCTCTCTCATTTAGTTAGATTATAAACTGTTTGGGACCGGGGCTGTTTTTGACTATGTACTTGTGCAGTGCCAAGCACAAGGGGGTGCTGATCTAGGCTGATGCCTCTCAGTTCTACCATAATATCAGCACAAACAATCACTGCTGAATTAATGTTCGCCATGAATCACCAACATATGCAAGGTCACTAATGACACTACAGAGAGTTTTCCTGTACACGGTAGCCACTGTTACAGCCGAGTAAATACTGCCCACCCACCCCTCCCCAAAAAAGTGCACACAAACTTTCAGCTTCAAGAAGACTACTCAGCTTCACCATGTTCATGTCTCTTTTCATTTCCTATTTACAGAATAGCTGTTCTTCACTGAGCATGTCATAGTTCAGGGCAACTGCTTCTGTATTTCCCCTCAGTGGCCCAGCAAGGGCACAAACACTCAGGCTTTCGCCTCCCCTGGCTGTCGCCTCTCATGGGTGGAACCACATTTCTCATTCCCTTCTGACCAGGGATATTTCCAAGATGCAGAGTTCCCAAATCCCTGCCTTCACTGTGGTATTCCCAGCAGAGACACACTGCCCAGGCAGGCCTGCTTGCTTTCTCTGCAGAGATGGTAAACAGTGTGACTGCCTATAATTATAGGTACCACACAGCTCTTTTTATGCCAGGGGCGAGCAAACTTTTTGACCCGAGGGCCACATCGGCGTTGCGCAACTGTATGGAGGGCTGGGTAGGGAAGGCTGTGCCTCCCCAAACAGCCTGGCCCCCGCCCCCATCCACCCCCTCCCACTTCCCGCCCCCCTCAGAACCCCTGACTCATGCAACCACCCCTGCTCCTTGATCCCTGACCGCCCCCTCCCAGGACCCCCCACCCCTAACCGCCCCCTGGAACCCCACCCCCATCCAACTCCCCCTGCTCCCCGTCCCAACTGCCCCCCCCCCAGAACCTCTGCCCCATCCAACCGCCCCCTGCTCCCTGTCCCCTGACTGCCCCTCAGGACCCCCTGCCCCTTAGCCAACCCACTCTGCTCCCCGCCCCCTTACCATGCTGGAGCCAGCCACGCCTCCATGCTGCCCGACAGTAGCGGCGGGCCAGAGTGCTGCCCGCGCAGCAGTATGACTGCGGGAGAGGGGCGACAGCAGGGGAGGGGCCGGGGACTAGCCTCCCCAGCCGGGAGCTCAGGGTCCGGGCAGGACAGTCCCGCGGGCCGTATGTGGCCCATGGACCGTAGCTTGCCCACCTCTGTTTTATGCAAACCTATTTTAATCTTAAGGTAAAAGCACTACAGAGAAAATGTATTAAAATAATAAATGAACCTAGATGCAGACTAACATGCTTACCAGAGATCACCCCAACCCTAAGGGGCTCTGGTAGGAGCAGTCCTTCAACACCCACCCACAGGGTTTCCTTGTGGCTTCAAGTTCATTACAGCTTCAGCTCAGAACTAGCATCCAGTCTTACAGGGCCTCAGTATGCCAGGTCCTGCCAACCCTCCCCTAAGGACTGGGGACTTCTCTGGACTAGGGGTCCTGTCCATTTGCTGGATTAGAAAGAAGGCACTGAGCCTGTTTACAATCAGGCTATTATCCAAAAATCCTTCCTCTGTCTGTTGGTCCCTGGACAATCCTATCGGAACTAGCATATGCAAACCTCTCTGGGGTGGGACTCCAAAGGGCTGGTAACCCAAGGAATTACATAGCATCCTCCTTGTCCCAGAATAGTTACATACAATTCCGTAATAACACATAACCAATTGCATTTTTAATACAGTGGACCCCAAAAGTACTAAAACTAACTGAACAGGGTTTAACTTTATTGAATTAAGTTTACCTCAATTCCATAAGGTTTGTGCAGGATGGTGCAGGATATTGTCAGATGGCCACAGGCCAAACTTGCGAAGGCCTTACACTCAACCCAATGGGGTTTCTCAGTTTAATCTGTATGTATGTACATAATGCCATAATTTCTGAATGCCCCATCCAACCAATTCCAGAATTTCAGGGAATGCTCACGGCATCAGTGGCCAGAACCCTGTTGATTTGGAGAAAATTGGAAACCCAAAAGGGGGGGAATGGAAGACACATGAAGCCCCTTGAAAATGCTTTAGTGCAGCCACAGCCTCAAGCACCTCTGCAATTGCCTATAGATCAAAGAAAACTGGTTAATGACACCCATCAATGCCTTCCAACATAACAGTACTCCTATCTCATCTCTGGCTTCAAGGTACTGAGTTTGGTAAGTTTATGGAGAGGATGGTATGATGACCCTGCCTACAATGGCACATGGGCCCCCTGTGACTTCTAGTAGGAAATATCCCCAATGGCCGGATATGGGACACTAGACGGGGAGTTGTGATTGCAGAGCCATTGGCCATTATCTTTGAAAACTCTTGGTGATCCAGGGAGGTCCTGGATGACTGGGAGAAGGCTAATGTAGTGCCCATCTTTAAAAAAGGGAAGGAGGAGGATCCGGGGAACTACAGGCCAATCAGCCTCACCTCAGTCCCTGGAAAAATCATGGAACAGGTCCTCAAGAAATCAATTTTGAAACACTTTGAGGAGAGGAAAGTGATCTGGAACAGTCAGTATGAATTCACCAAGGACAACTCATGCCTGACTAACCTAATTGCCTTCTATGATGAGATAACTGGCTCTGTAGATGAGGGGAAAGCAGTGGACATGTTATTACTTGACTTTAGCATAACTTTTGATATGGTCTCCCACAGTATTCTTGCCAGCAAGTTAAAGAAGTATGGGCTGGATGAATGGATTGCAAGGTGAATAGAAAGCTGGCTAGATCATCGGGCTCAACGGCTAGTGATCAATGGCTCCATGTCTAGTTGGCAGCTGGTATCAAGCGGAGTGCCACAAGGTTCAGTCCTGGGGCTGGTTTTGTTCAATATCTTCATTAATGATCTGGAGGATGGCATGGATTGCACCCTCAACAAGTTTGCAGATGACACTAAACTGGGAGGAGTGGTAGATACTCTGGAGGGTAGGGATAGGATACAGAGGGATGTAGACAAATTAAAGGACTGGCCCAAAATAAATCTGATGAGGTTCAACAAGGACAAGTGCAGAGTCCCACACTTAGGACGGAAGAATCCCATGCACCGCTACAGACTAGGGACCGAGTGGCTAGGCAGCAATTCTGCAGAAAAGGATCTAGGGGTTACAGTGGACAAGAAGCTGGATAGGAGTCAACAGTGTGTCCTTGTTGCCAAGAAGGCTAACAGCATTTTGGGCTGTATAAGTAGGAGCATTGCCAGCAGATCGAGGGACATGATCATTCCCCTCTATTCGGCATTGGTGAGGCCTCATCTGGAGTACTGTGTCCAGTTTTGGGCCCCACGCTACAAGAAGGATGTGGAAAAATTGGAAGGAGTCCAGTGGAGGGCAACAAAAATGATTAGGGGGCTGGAGCACATGACTTATGAGGAGAGGCTGAGAGAACTGGAATTATTTAGTCTGCAGAAGAGTGAGGGGGGATTTGATAGCTGCTTTCAACTACCTGAAAGGGGGTTCCAAAGAGGATGGATCTAGACTGTTCTCAGTGGTAGCAAATGACAGAACAAGGAGTAATGGTCTCAAGTTGCAGTGGGGGAGGTTTAGGTTGGATATTAGGAAAAACCTTTCCACAAGGAGGTTGGTGAAGCACTGGAATGGGTTACCTAGGGAGGTGGTGAAATCTCCTTCCTTAGAGGTTTTTAAGTCAGATTTGAGAAAGCCCTGGCTGGGATGATTTAGTTGGGGACTGGTCCTGCTGTGAGCAGGGGGTTGGACTAGGTGACCTCCTGAAGTCCCTTCCAACCCTGATATTCTATGAGTTACTACAGTGAATTCTTTCCCAGGTGTCTGGCTGGTGGGTCTTGCTGACATACTCAAGGTCTAACCGATCGCCATATTTGGAGTCAGAAAGGAATTTCCCCCCAGGTCAGCTTGGCAGAGAGCCGGGGGCGGGGGATGGGGGGGGGTTGCCTTCCTCTACAGCATGGGGCACAAGTCACTCTCAGACTTAAACTAGAGTGAATGGTGGGTTCTCTGTAACTTGAAGTCTTTATGATTTATGAACTTCAGTATCTCAGAAGTCTATTACAGAAGTAGATGGGTGAAGTTCTGTGGCCTGTAATATGCAGGAGGTCAAACTAGATAATCACAAAGGCCCCTTCTTTAAAGTCAATGAGGCTATGCCCATCCTCCCAATAGAGTTTAACACCCTGGATTACTTCTCTCCTGGGCAGAAATCAGCACAATGGGAAGGGGAAACAGGAGGAGAGCATGGGGGCTTGTACAGTGCCCTTAGAATATGGGGGACCTGATGTGGGGACACAGGAGCAAACAGCATCTAGCATCAGGGGAAGGAAGGAAGGGGGGAATGAGGGACGCTGGAATGTAGGACAGGGTGCCACAGAGCCCCTGACATTGTGGTAAATGGAAGGAAGACAAGCCTCTGTCATGGAGTAACAAGGGTTCACACAGACCCACTGCCATGGAGGAAGAATGTGGGAGGGGCGGTCACAAAGAATCCTTGCCACCGAAGAAACAATGGGGGACCTGGTAGAGGAGGAGGGGGATTGGGGTAAAACAGAACACAGGGTGGGGGAGAGATTGGGGTGGGGGAGTTGCAGTGAGTCCATGAGTGGGATGGGAGAGTGGCACACAGGGAGCTTGTGAGGCAGGGAATGGAGGAATGCAAGGAGTCCCTGGAGCATGCAATAAGCTTGGCCTAAAGAAGTTTTGAAGTATGCACCCCCTAGTGTAAATACCTGTGTTATCATGCAAACAAGGGAACTTCTGCGCTAACAGGGAGTATTCACTACTTGCTGTTATCAACTATTTGCGAGTCATTGGTCATTTGTTCTGCTTTTAAGAAGTTTAATTATCCAATCAGGGACGAAAAACCATTGTTTGTGTTTTAGGTGGGCACTCATACACACCCTACGAATAACGAATAGTCAAGCTGAACAGCTTGCAAACAACTCAGACTGACACTTATTTACACACAAAAATAACAGGTAGTGCATGGATCAGAAAAACTATATGTGAACAGAAAGAAAGGCTACATAAAATTGGCTATTTTATTCACAGCAAATAATTTGGCTCGTTTTGGCCACTAAAACAAACCCATAGTCTATGTGATCAAGATTCAGAAAGTAATTACAGTTATATCATATGCAGGATGTCTCTCTACGATTAGATCATCAGTTTCACTGTCTAATACTTGAATTAGAGAACAGAGAGGTCAGGGAGAGGGGGCATGGCACTAGAGTCATGCAAAGACGTCAACGTGAAACTAACACTCAAAACCCGCCTATTTTCGAGTCAGAGGAGCTGCCATGAACATACTGGGGTCTTTAGAAAAATATAACAGAGTAATGTGGATTTATTATAAAGAAAATAATTCATTATAATAAAAATAATATTTTGAGAAATTACATGTAAATTATATTTTGCCAGGAAGCAAAAACTGACAATCAAATAGAAATGCTTTGAAGGGTCATTATGGCAGCACAGATGTGCTTCTGTCACATTTCACTTCAACTCATCCTTCTCAAGTTGCTCTAAAATAGATAATCAAATCAGAACATTTAGCAGCAGGATATCGGCCTTTCCAAAGAGCCTGGTCAGCAAAACAATTGCTCCTAAAAAATAGTTCTTGGAAACTGAAAGAGCTGAACACAGTTTCAAAGAAATTTGTTTGCTCAAATTGAAGCTGAGTGAAACTACTTATGTGCATTTTCTGGTGGGAGTTGATCAACTACCCTACTGCCAACAAATCAGTTTTTTTCTTTTTGACAAGCCCTCTGTACTGCTTACCATGAGCATTTCATGGAATTAGACTGAAGTTCAAAGTCAGGGCAGAATGTGCAGTTCTCAGAATATCAAATAATTTGTCTGCTGGGAGAAATCAAGTGCTCCAAACTATCACTTTAAAAACTGTGTGGAAAGTGCTTCTGTAAAAGCAAACTTTGCATACAGGATACAATCTCTTTTGATTTATGTCAATGAATGTGTATACAGTAATGACTTCTGTGCACGTTAGACATGAAGGCTTTTATTTCCAAAGAATCTGAGGGAATAGGCACCCAACTCTTTTTGAAAGTCAATGGGAATTTGATGCCTCAGCTTACTCAGGACCCTTTGAAAATACTAGCCTAAAATTCTGCATCTCTGGAGGCGTTGCCATTATAACCTTCTGTTGGAGTAGTTTTATCATAATTCACTCATTAAAAATTGCTTCAGACTGAAATCAATAATAAACTACATTTATTTTAAGTTGAATTAGGAGTTTCAGAAGCTTTTTGTCAATTGAAAAATGGGCTTATTTTGGTCTTTGCCCTGCTACTGTGCAATATTTTGCAGGGTGTGTTAGGATGTTGTGCTATAGTGCCTGGTGAGTAGTACATGTTACCAGAGTATTCGCACTGATGCAGGCAAATGGCTGCTGCCTGTCCACAGCTCAGCTGGATGGATCCTAGCTGAACTGCAGACAGGTGTGATTGGAAGCATGACTTGTGGCAGCCCTGAATGAAATACCTAGCTATTCTAATACCTAGCTTATCTGAATATTCTTTAACCTGTTCTTTCCCTTTTTGGCTTGCAGTCCTTCCCCCTTTGTTGTACATATTTATTGTGTTAAGTATCTGGTCGCAATTAACATTTCTAGTGGAGACTGAATCAAGATAGGTATTAAATACCTGAGCCTTTTGGATGTCATCAGTTATTAACTCTCCTTCCCTGCTAAATTAGAGGACCTTTATTTTCCTTCATCTTTCTTTTGTTCCTCCTCTTATTGCCTTTTCATGTCCCTTGCTAGGTGTAATTCATTTTGTGCCTTAGCTTTTCAGATTTTGTCCCTACATGCTTGTGCTATTCTTTTGTACTCCTTAGCAATTTGTCCATGTTTCCACTTTTTGTCAGATTCCTTTTTTATTTTCAGGTTATTAAAGAACTGCTGATGGAGCCATATCAGTGTCTTACCATCCTTTGGATCTTTCCTTTGGATCAGGATAGTTTGAAGTTGTAGAAAAGCCTCATCCACCTCCTTTTCCTGATTTGGTGGTGTATAATAGACGCTATCATGACATCACCCTTATTTTTTCCCATTTTATCTTTACTCAGAGACTTTCAACTGGTCTGCCTCTCACCTCTTTCTGGACCTCAAAACAAGCAACACCGCCTCCCTTTTTTCCCCTCTCTATCCTTCCTGAAAAAGTTGTACCTCTCTTAACCAGTATTCCAGTCATGAGATTTATTCCACCAAGTCTCTGATGTCATGTAGGCACTACTTCTGTTCTTTTTCCTTTGGTTGTTCTTTTAATTATAAAGGTCATTGTGACTGAAAGCATACAGTTGTGCTAGTTCTACGGAAAATTTAGATGTCTCTGTTTATTGCTCCTGGCTGGAAAAGGAAACAAAGCTGAATAAAAAAAGAAGTGGCTCGAGACAAAAAAAGCATCCTTTAAAAATTGCATGTTAAATCCTACCAAGGAAAATAGAAAGGAGCATAAACGCTGACAGGTCAAATGTAAAAGTATAGTTGGGCAGGCCAAAAAAGAATTTGAAGAGAAACAAGCCAAAGACACAAAAACTAACAGAACAATAAATGTTAGGTACATCAGAAGCAGGAAGCCTGCCAAACAGTCAATGGGACCAATGAATGATTGAGGTGCTGAAGGAGTACTCAAGGAAGATAAAGCCATTGCAGAGAAACTAAATGAATTCTTTGCATTAGTCTTCACTGCAGAGGATATGAGGGAGATTCCCACACTTGAGCCATTCTTTTTAGATGACAAATCTGAGGAACTGTCCCATACTGAGATGTAAATAGAGGTGGTTTGGGCACAAATTGATAAATTAAACAGTAATAAGTCACCAAAACCAGATGGTATTCCCCCAAGTATTCAGAAAGAACTCAAATATGAAATTGCACAACTACTAACTGTGATATATAACATATCAGCTGCTGTACTACCTGACTGGAGGATAGCTAATATGACATCAATTTTTAAAAAAAAGACTCCAGAGGCAATCCTGGAAATTATGGGCTGGTAATCCCAATAAGCCTAACGTCACCACCAGGCAAATTGGCAGAAACTATATTATCAGAGACATAGATGAACACAATTTGTAGGGAAGAGTCAATACTGCTTTTGAAAAGGGAAATCATGCCTCACCAATCTATTAGGATTCTTTGAGGGTGTCAACAAGCAGGATCTGGTCTATACAGTGCAGTTGGACTTTCAGAAAGCCTTTGAGGTTCCTCACCGAAAGCTTTTAAGCAAAGTAAGCAGTCATGGCATAAGAGGGAAGGTCCTCTCAAGGATCAGTAACTGGTTAAAAGACAGAAAACAAAGAGTAGGAATAAATGGTCAGTTTTCAGAATGGAGAGAGGTAAACAGTGGTGTCCCCCAAGGGTCTGTACTGGGACCAGTTCTATTCAACATATTCAGAAAAAGGGGTGAGGTGGCAAAATTTGCAGACAAAACAAAATTACTCAAGATAGTTAAAAGTCCAAGCAGACTGCGAAGAGTTACAAAGGGATCTCACAAAACCGGGCAATTGGGCAACAAATGGCAAATGAAGTTCAATGTTGATAAGTGCAAAGTAATGCACATTGGAAAACATAATCCCAACTGCACATACAAAATGATGGGATCTAATTTAGCCACTATCACTCAAGAAAAAGGTGTTGGAGTCATTGTGGATAGTTCTCTGAAAACATCCACTCAATGTGAAGCAGCAGTCAAAATAGTTAACAGAATGTTAGGAACCATTAGGAAATGAATTGATAATAAGACAGAAAATATCATAATGCCACTATATCAGGGGTGGGCAAACTTTTTGGCCTGAGGGCCACATCGGGGTTCCGAAACTGTATGGAGGGCCGGGTATGGAAGGCTGTGCCCTATCCGCCCCCTCCCACTTTCCACCCCCTGACTGCCCCCCTCAGAACCCTAGACCCATCCAACCCTGCTCCTTATCTCCTGACCACCCCCTCCTGGGACCCCTCACCCCTAACTGCACCCCCGGGACCCCACCCCCTATCTATGCCCCTCTGCTCCCTGTCCCCTGACTGTCTCGACCCCTATCCACACCCCTGCCCCCTGTCAGGCCCCCTGGGACTCCCACGTCTATCCAACCCCTCCCCCCCGTTCCCTAGCCTCTGTTTGACAGAAGCTGGGAATGGGCAACAGGGGATGGATAATTTGATGATTACCTGTTTTGTTCATTCCCTCTGAAACACCTGTAATTGGCCACTGTCAGAAGACAGGATACCGGGCTAGATAGATCATTGGCCTGACCCAGTAATGTCATTCTTACACTCTTGATGAAAAAAGGTGAACTACACCACCAACTGTTTTATGGGGAAAGAATTACATCCAATCACATTTTCCCTGCCCTACCTCCCCCCACCACAAAAAAAAAAAATCAACACATTCTGTGAACATTACTGGGACTTAGATCCACATCCGTCTCAAAAAAGGAGTTTTCAGCACTGTCCCATTGTGCTTAGTAAGTAAAAGCTGTTTTATCAGGTGTGTTGCGAGAAGGGGGTATGCCAATAAATGAAAAATGCCGGTTAACTAAGAGGGAAGGAGTTTGGGTGTGGGAGGGAGTGCGGGGCTGCAGGGCAGGACGCTGGACGCGGGGGGCACTCATCTCAGGCGGCTCCCTGCAAGCGGTAACTTATCCTGGCTGCTCTTAGGTGGAGGTGTGGCAGAGGGCTCCGCGCACTGCCCCCACCCCACCCATGAATTTGGTCTGGGGAAAAGCTGTCCTAGGTTCTCTGAAGTTCTTTTGAACCTTCATTCCTGCAGAAGAGAGAAGCTGAGGAATTTTCACTCATTAAGAGCAAAGATGGCTTTTTTGTTCACAAACCACAATGCAAATTCCTTCATTTACATATATTCTGCACCTATTCTAGAGAACTAGGAGACATGTAATGTTTATGAAATTCATCTAAGATCTTTCCATGCCAGATTCTGATGGTATATATGCAGCCTGGTATTTCCTCATCACTGAATATGTTAGTTTTCTGTTCAATATTCACATTTGACTTTCATTATAAAAGGATTCATGTACAGATTTGCAAAGTAGGAGGTTTATGTGATGAGAATCAATTGGATTCCTAGTCAAAAAGTGTCTCTAATTCTACTAACATAACTGAAGAAGTTTTTTTCTGACATATCATTTAATGGTACCTCTTATAAATGGATGGCTGAAGGAGGATGGTTTCTTTCATTCCTTTATGGGCTTTAATGCTTCTTAATTTACAATATTTTGCTTTATTATACAAATATGGTTAATCAATATTGCTTCCTTTTCTAACAGATATTTCTTGATAACCCTACGAGTCGTTGCAACACACAACCCCACAAGCATTCCTTCTTCCCAGATCAGCAACAATGAGTGCAAATGAGATTAGAGATTGCTACTTTCTTAAAAGTAGGGTGATGCCATCTACTGATGGAGGCATTATATGCATTTCTCATTACAACATGTATATTCAGTTTCTAAAAAGGCTCCCTTTGAAAGCAAACTTTCTTTCCAGTAGAAGTATTTAGTTAGATGAGACAAATATAAATTAAATGTCTTCGTAAGAAAAATTTTCTTTACTGTTCTTTACTGTTTGCTTGTTCACCTGCACATCTACCAATGTGATATATGCCATCATGTGCCAGCAATGCCCCTCTGCCATGTACATTGGCCAAACCAGACAGTCTCTACGCAAAAGAATAAATGGACACAAATCAGACGTCAAAACTTATAACATTCAAAAACCAGTCAGAGAACACTTCAATCTCTTTGGTCACTCGATTACAGACCTAAAAGTGGCAATTCTTCAACAAAATAACTTCAAAAACAGACTCCAACAAGAGACTGCTGAATTGGAATGAATTTGCAAACTGGATACAATTAATTTAGGCTTGAATAAAGACTGGGAGTGGATGTGTCATTACACAAAGTAAAACTATTTCCCCATGTTTAAATCACCCCGCCCACCCCACTGTTCCTCAGACGTTCTTGTCAACTGCTGGAAATGGCCCACCTTGATTATCACTACAAAAGGTTCCCTTCCCCTACCCCCTTCCCCGCCTGCTCTCCTGCTGGTAATAGCTCACCTTACTGATCACTCTGGTTACAGTGTGTATGCTAACACCCATTGTTTCGTGTTCTCTGTGTATATAAATCTCCCCACTGTATTTTCCACTGCATGCATCCGATGAAGTGAGCTGTAGCTCACAAAAGCTTATGCTCAAATAAATTTGTTAGTCTCTAAGGTGCCACAAGTACTCCTTTTCCTTTTGCGGATAAGACTAACACGGCTGCTACTCTGAAACCTGTTCATAACCAAGTTGCCTTCACTGACATTATTCTGCTCATAAACAGATCTCTTCATAATTTCTTCTCAGAGTGAATTACTGAGCAGATTGACAAACTGAGCAAGGAGAAGCAAAGATGTAAATTACTATGATTCGTTATTATACTCGCACAAAAAAATATGCATCTTTAATAGCTGAGAGAAACCAGGAACGCTTCCACTTGATGCATTACACAAGTTACAATCATGGCCATGCCTAGGTAGTCACACATGCCCACACACTTCACCTCTAATCTGAATTTAAATCCTCCACCTCCTGCCCTCAAGCATCGTAATTTACATTGTGTGCATGTGTTTACTTGCACGTGCGTGGTAGTGTCTGTCAGGTAATTTTGCTAATCGTCTGGCTCCTGAAATAAGAATACTATGCCCATATTGCACATTTTCTCTATTTTATTGACCCATCAAAAAGAGATGCTGTACTTGGGACCAGAGCATATTCTTTTTCTTAAAATAAATAAAAATAAAATACCTCCCACACACTCTTCTTACAAACAAAAGATCTGAACTTCACCTCGCTTTGGTGTCACACCTAATAAGAAGAGAGAAACTCTGTTAAAGTCACACACAAAATGGCTGAAATTAACATCACTGATCGTGAGCTGATGGCTGTAATATACTACAGTATATACGTTTGTTTTAAGCTTTTGCCTGAGATTATGGAACACAAACAGCATTTTTCAAACACACAGACCTAACAACCCAAACTACAACAGGAATTAAACACTAACTCATATATGTAAGGAACACTCTCAGATTACCTTACAAACGGGGATGCTAGGCAGACTGAAAATTTTGAGGCCTATGGTCGAAAAGCACTCTGAGTGTGAGAACTGCTGATTGCTAAAACTGATAAGTGACCACGATAATATTTTCACACATTTGGCTTCCAGCCTCTCTTGATACCACTGTTTTTTAGTATGGTTTCTGTTAGAGAGGCACACAAACAACTGCAGCCCTTACCAAGCTCTTCTTGAATAAATAGGCAATACACCTACCTGGTACGCAATTAGAGGGGACCAGAGCAGACCAAATTCATCGCTAGCATAAATCCAAGCAAGTTAGTGAAGTTACTAGCAATGAATTTGGCTCAGGATGTCTGGAACTCTGTTTTCTGCCTCCTTTTCTCCCTCCCATTGTGACTTGCCCTTGTCATCACAGTCACATACTGGTAAATTTGCATTCCTGTTGTGACTCTGAATTTAATTCCCCAACTGGGATTCAGTGGCAGAGAACAGCGAGATTGTGAGCCCCCAGCCTGTTTCATTCTGGCTGGACAGATCCGCCCCAGGATCCAGCAGCCACACTCAGGTTGCTTAAAGCCACCTTTGACCCTTCCTGTCCCAGTCTTGTTTTGAACACAGCTCATATGGACCAGAGAAAGTAGCCCAATAACTTGCTCTAATTACTAGTTCTTACATTCTTTTAATTCTGGTCTGTTTACACAGAGCTGCTAATTATTAAATTATCACAGAGTTGAAAAATATGGGAACACCCCTGCCACTCTTACTGAATTCATCTCAAACCAGTGGAACTGCTTGCAACATAAGGAGTATGCCTGAAGCTTTGCCTGTTGGGCCCTACAGAGTAAATGTCTAGGCCAGGGGTGGCCAACCTGTGGCTCTGGAGCCACATGTGGCTCCTTGTATAGGCACTGACTCCAGGAGTGGAGCTACACGCGCCAACTTTCCAATGTGCCTGGGGTGCTCACTGCTCAACCCCTGATTCTGCCACAGGTCCAGCCCCCACTCTACCCCTTCCCATCCTCTCCCCTGAGCCTGCTGTGCCCTCACTCCTCTCCCCCTCCGCCCACCACCCTGAGCCTCCTGCACGCCATGAAACAGCTGACCCGGAGGTGCGGGAAGGGAGTGGGAGGCACTGATCGACAGAGCTGCCAGTGGGTGGGAGGTTCTGGGACCTGTGGTGGGGGGAGCTGATGGGAGGCTGCTGACATATTACTGTGCCTCTTTGGCAATGTACATTGGTAAATTCTGGCTCCTTCTCAGGCTCAGGTTGGCCACCCCTGGTCTATGCAGACAGATTTTCCAGAAAGAGCTGCATTCCTCTGTAAGCACCAAAATAAGAGGGCAGATCTTTCTAAAGATGTTGGTACACTGGGTATCACGTTCTTTTAAAATCTGGCTAGATGCATCCAATGGGAGCTTCTGAGTGATTAGCGCTTTTGAAAAACTGGCCCCTGTTTAACAGGGAGCGAAGGGCCTTGGAAAACCAGGTCCCGATTGTGGGTGCTGGGAATTTGGAAATCTGGCCCTGAGCTGTTTTGAAAAGCTGGCATATAAGGAAACCAACACCAAGCTTGAAATATAGTAGCACCTCTGGGGCAGGATGTGGCAGCCATACAATGGAATCAGTAACATTACAGCACAATTTAAGGACAGAAAGTGAAGAATACTGTACCCAGCTAAAATGAAAAGGAATTTAATTAGGTGGAGAGTAATTGGGAGGCACTCCTGCTCTTGTGAAAGTTGTCATGGGATCTTTATTTCAGGATTTGAATTTGGAGCCAAGCTTTGCACCTAACTATCCAGTTTCTTTTTCTGTTTGTTCTTGTAGTAAATATTATTATTAATAAATAAAATAATAAATAATATTAATAAATATTATTATTACCTCAATTTGTTGTCCTGGAAATGATTGACATCAGCAACTCACATTGTTTCACTTCAAGATCAAGTAAGAAGAGAAGATTGGGATAAGTGGAGAAAAACGATTTAAGTTAGACACACATTCCTTACGAGTAGCAAACTGGTACAAGAAGGTGTTAAAAATGTGTGTTTGATTAATAGATTTAAGGTCTAGGTAAAATCCTGGAATATTTTCCAAAATGTGAGTGTACCTCTTTGGGTATTGTCTATACAACCTGCAGCAGTGAGCCTTCCAGCCCGGTTCAACAGATTCGCGCTTGAGGGGCTCGTGCTAGCTTTTGAAAAATAGCTGTGTAGACAGCCCTTTGAAGTTGTGGCTTGACCTGCAGCTCTGAAGCCTAGGGAGGGAGTGGGCTTCAGAGCCTAAGCTTCAACTTCTAAGCACTGTCTACACAGCTATTTTAAGAGCACTAGCATGAACCCCTCAAGACCGAATCTGCCAACCCAGGCTGGGAGGTTTGCTGCCATGAGCTGTGTAGACATAATAGCCTTGCAGACCTGACAAATCAGTGTGATAGCTAAAGTGTCAGTCACTAGACCCCCCCTACTTTAACACCACTTCTATTGCTTTGTGTTTACTGTTAAATTTCAGATCATTCCACCATTGTAAGAGTTCCAGCCAGGAACTCTCTGCCCTCTTACTCCTTCCTCTTTTGCAGATAAACTAAATATTTGGTACATCCATTGTTCCACTCATCAAAACTATTTCAGATGGCACATCTAAAAATGAATAGCATCAATTCCTAAAACAGAGCTATTGATCTAGATGAATTAGAGCTATGCTGTTGGTAAGTTACCTTAAGACTATAACTTCAAGCAATAAGATAGGTATTTGGTTTGGATAAGATGTCTCTCACATATGACCTATGTTTCTTTATTAGGTCCCAGATAAAGTTATGGCAGGATGCAAATTGTAAGGGAGAAAAAAAGAGATCAATTTTCAGGTCAGACACCCACCATTAACTCAGAGAATGATAATAAATAAGGTTATATGCATTAATTGGAGATGGCCAACCTCCAGAATTTGTATTCATACTAGTCCAATCTTCCCCAAAGGTTTGGGCGTGGAAAAGAACTTTCACTCATGTTATCATGCTAGGAGCCCTAAAGCCCAGTCATGAAAGTTTGGATCCAGGCTTTTGATTTGGGCCCAAGCTAGTACCAATATTTCTTTGTTCAGATTCTTCCCTTTATCCACCCATAGAAGACCCTGCTACCACACCATTTAGAGAATTCCGAGTCCTGAAAAAGAGAGGTACCGGTACTTTCTGTGCCTGTTTTACAATAAAAGTACACTGTAAACTCTTTAAATATTTCCATCACTTCAGCACACAGCAATACAGATTAATCTGCTAAAGATATGGCCTGTAAGAACTGAGCTAGCAGACTGAGGTAATGTGAATGCTTGGGTGTCCGGGAGATGGAGAAGGTGAATAGCAGAGTCTCTTGATTCATGACCATGCTAGATGACCATACTAAACTATTTAAAATTGCATGTTAGTTTAGGCTAATCTCAGCCTGTCTCTGGGACAAAATGTTTCTCACAGGAGGACAGGACTAAACAGGCAATATTTACTACAGTTTTGTTCTCAGGGACTCTTTCAGTGTAATTCTCATGTGCTGGCTAATAATGTGTTTGTCCAAAGCCATAACTTTCAGTGGATAGCAAAGAAATAAACTTAAAGTGCTCACAATTCTGTATCATCTTCTGGCCAGTGATCTCAAAACACTTTTTGAACTAATGAATTTAACTTCACACCTCCCTTGTGAGGTTGGTAAAAACTGCTGTCCGTGTTCACCATTCAAACATAACTACAATACCTTTGTAAAAATCAATATTTCTCACCCATACTCCAGCACGACAGGACCCATAGTTAATTTAAACTGATTCACAACAAGATCGTTTTTAGCACTTGACAATCTTTAGCACTTGAGTCTCCTCCATTGCCTTTCATTTTTTTCATAGATATTACACCCCAGCACTTGGCTAGGGTTTCTATCACAAGAGAGGTTTCAGCTTACTCATGGCACAACCCTTGAAACAGTTGTGTGTGGCATAACCTGACTTGAATCAGTGCACACACCATAATCCTTTAACAGTTACAATTAAAATGGCCTCTCTCTTCAAAGAGGAATTCCAGCTCTACAATCCATGGGTCAGTGGAGATCCTGAACTTCTTGATACCTGAACTGTAAGCACTATTGTTGAGCAACAAATCTCTGTTGGGAGCTGTTTTCCCTGCAGGAGATAGTTGAGGGAGATTTAAATCACTCCCACCAAAATGATCAGTATTCCATAAGAAATTTTGTGAAGGAACTAGAGAAAAGCAATTTCTCCATTTCTGTGCTTTTTTATGAGTCAGTGACAGCAAGCGTCTGCATCGTTAAGGAGATCTTTCAGCACATAATACCTCAAACACCACACACAATTCTCTTGGGATGGAGAAAAACTTACTAGTTCTAACTCTCTGACTTCACAAAAAGAAGCTGAAGACGTCTGGAGAGGAGCAGGAAGCTCAGTTGCATTAAACATAATACATACTTACAGTCTTTGTTTTAACTGGGTTCCAGTAATACCTCTTGGTAAGTCTTCAAGCCCAACTGTATTCAGATGAAATGCCTCTGCCTTTGTAGGAATCAAGAATAAAAGAGGCATGATCTTCTTCAGAAGTATGGGTTACAGAATCTGTCTCAAAAAAAATTGGTGCTGAGTCCTCAGAAAGCTGTGTGAGACTTGCACGATGGTTTAGGGGGTGCTCTTGCTTCTCTAGTGGATAGTTGCAGGCCGCTGAGCAAACCCATTTCATCTGAAGACTGGCGGGTCTGGACTGAGAGGATTCATGCTTTCCCACAGTCCAGTTACAACAAGTCTGAATTTGGCTGTGAGTGTCGTTATGCAAATGAGCAATGTCCTAGACTGAACCATTCATGCTTTTCAGAGGCACAAGACAAGGTCCTCAGCTGATATAAATCAGGGCAGCTCTGTTGAAGTCTTCCATTAAACAGAACTCATCACTGGCCTTTTGGGCCTGATTCACCATACCATTACACCAATTTTTCAGTAGTACAACTCCATTGAAATCACTCCATATATACTTACACTGGTGTAACAGAGTGATGAATCAGGTCCCTTACATTCAAATTAAATGAAGCAGAGCTAAGGGCATGTGGCCTCCAATCAGTGCTTTGTGTTACTGATCGTGGGAATTGCTTCTCTTAAACCATAAAGTGAAAGAATATTTGTACTAATCCCTTCCTGCATTGAGGGAACTGCTGTTCACCAAGCCAAAGAGTCTCCCAGGAAGAATGGCACCTAGCATTCATTAATAGCTTTATGCTTTAGATAGTAGAAGAGGAATGTTTAAGAAAACGCCCTTGATTGCTGATACCTGAGCTAATCTGTTTTATTATACGATTCTGACCACCCCGTGAATTGGTTAGAGGATGCAGTCATTAGAATAAATGATCTCTGCTTTTGCAGGCTTGCAATTCAGCAACTCAAGCTACCCTATTATCTTATAGTAAACAACAGACTGTAATCATACAGATATGTAATTAAGCCAACTAAACATTAAAAAGAAAAAAGTCCAAGGATTCCCTTGTTTGTTTCTCCCCTTCTCCCCCCAAGCTGAGTTATCTATTAGACATTCCACGTGCTCCCAGTCAGCCCTCCAGACTAACTCGGCTGAAAAAAGGGTCTTTCGAACCTCATAATTAGTTAGATTAAAGGTTTAAATGTCTTTTTTCATGAAACAACTAAATTAAATGCCGATCAGAGGGAAAGCAACTATTTATGTACAGGAGTCCCCATAAAAGCTTTGCAGTGTGTTTATCATTTGAAGGCTGCTGTTTGTTGCAAAGGAAAGTGAGGTGGGCTAGATGCTTATGATATAATATATGTGAGTTTAAGTGCCAAGACATAGAGAGCTTTTTTGAAAAGGCACCTCTTATCTAGGTTTATAATAAATCCTAACAAATAAATGTACAAATTAAACTGGACCCAAATTCCAGTCTTGCATGGAAAATTGACCATGTTGTATTGTACACTGAGTTAGGGCTTGATTCTTGCCTTTTTCAAGAAAAAAATCAAATAAAATATGTGTTTCTCAGTTTGCTGAAGAGGTTATGTAACATATACCACATACTTCTCTATTTGGTAAGGCTGCAGATTTCACACAAATCTGCATGTATATGTATATTGTGACAGGGTCGGGCCAGGTGGCTACAGGAGAGTAATAGAAGGCAGATATATTAGCCCCAGGTTAAGTAGGTCCCTTTTCCCTGGGTAAGGAAACAGGGAAGGTTCCAGAACAACCAGGAACCTTCTGGAGACAATTAAGACAGACAGGCTGATTGGCTGAAGGTGTTCTAATCAAGAAGCTGCTACAATCAATTAAGACAGGTGAATCAGGGCACCTGGGTTTAAAAAGGAGCTCACTTCAGTTTGTGGTGTGCGTGTGAGGAGCTGGGAGCAAGAGGCACTAGGAGCTGAGAGTGAGAACACAGACTGCTGGAGGACTGAGGAGTACAAGCATTATCAGACAACAGGAGGAAGGTCCTATGGTGAGAATAAAGAAGGTGTTGGGAGGAGGCCCTGGGGAAGAAGCCCAGGGAATTGTAGCTGTTGCACAGCTGTTCCAGGAGGCACTCTAGAGAGCTGCATTCCACAGGGCCCTAGGCTGGAACCCGGAGTAGAGGGCGGGCCCGGGTTCCCCCCAAACCTCCCAACTCCTGGTCAGACACAGGAGGAGTTGACCTGGACTGTGGGTTCAGAAAAACGGCCAAGCTGAGGGCCGCCTTGAAGCTCCAAGGCGAGCAAATCTGCCAATAAGCGCAAGACCCACCAAGGTAGAGGAAGAACTTTGTCAGAATATGAATTTCCATATCTGTGCTTCTTGCATAAAGGTTCAGATCTTCATTTACAGGTTGATAACTAGCAAGGCTGTCAATATCAAGAGATGAGCCTGACCCTCTGTGATGGGATACACCCCATCCCACTGACTGTAAGACTAACTAGCATCCCTGCACTTGGGCAGTGCCAGGTAAGTGCAACTTTCTTGGGGAAAATTTGCCCAAGAAGAGAGGCTACTAGAGACTTCTAGGGAGCCTAATAGCCAGGGGAACCCAGCTCAAAGCAGTGATTAGTCTTCCCTTTTTTCCCCTCCTTGTTTAGGGCAGACAGACACTACAGCCCTGAAAGAGGCTGTGGACATCTGCTCTCCATCAGTGTCCTGTAGCTGGACCTAAGAAGCAGTGCCAGGAACTGGAGATAATTAGGGTCAGAAAGGACCTGGGAGTGAGCCAAACTCCTGCAGAGAACAGTGAGCTTGCCCTGGAGTGGGGTTCCAGAGTGGATCCAGGGGCAAGAGACATAGAGAGACAACAGTTGAGCTTAGGCTGACAGCCAACTGACTAAGCCCCCACAATAGCATTCTTAATGACCAGCTGCACCCTGGCCTCCTAAAGGGTGTAACTGAAAATATCATGCCCAGTAATTCTACACTGGCCTTCAGGAAGAACATGATCCCAACACACAGGTTTCAGCCCAGTGCACCTCTACTAATTGTACCACCTCAGTGAAGGTCACCAGATGGAACTCAGCAAGAGACCAGTGAGCATATGTTCCTTTGAGCTGCTTTTCCACCAGAGAAGATGACAGCTATGGCTGGATGACAGCAATTTTTTAGGCAAAGCAACATGAAAAGGCAACACAGTGAAAGAAAACCTAACTAAGTGAAGGCAACTGTGTTTAAAGAAGCTGCTGTCCACCCGGAACAGTTCAGATTTTCAGAATTTTGTTGCTACTGAGATGGAGGTGAAAACAAGATTAAGACCCTCCTGTGTAACCATGAGTTCTAAATATTTTTATGCTGCAGTTCACCAGACTCAGCAATACTTTAATCACCCCACACACACACTTTTACTTTGTCCACCATAGACCAGCTGTAAAACCATGGTGCTCTGTGAGAATGAAGCCAGAGGAGAGGGTATTTAGGGGCCACTGAAGATTATTACAAAGTCCTCGCAGGCAACTGATAAATTGGTATATCTGCCAATCATTTTTTCCCCTTAAAGCCATTTGAAAATGTACAGGTTTCACTAGCCTCTGAGGAAACAGCATTTTAAAAGTTCCAATGGGAAAAGTTTCAGAGGAGCAGCCGTGTTAGTCTGTATTCGCAAAAAGAAAAGGACGACTTGTGGCACCTTAGAGACTAACCAATTTATTTGAGCATGAGCTTTCGTGAGCTACAGCTCGCTTCATCGGATGCATTCAGTGGGAAAAAAAATGGGAAAAGTGTGTCTTACCAAAGGAGATAATAGTTGGCCCATGACAAGGGTTTAACTTCCAGTTCCCAAATTCTAATCTCTATCCTAATACCAGATCTAGACTGCAGCCAACAGTTTCACTTGAGCCAAAACCCAACTGTGACAGTCATAGCAACCAATGAAATTTTGAGCTAACCCCAAAGAATCATTGTCACAGGGCAAGCATGCCCCATCCCCTTTTGAGGCAGGGTAAAGGTTATTATAGCCCCGTGACTAGGTGTGCGTGATCACCCTTAGTCTCAGGGTATTGTGGCATAGGAGCCAAAGCCAATATGGCTGCCCTTTCTTTCAGGGCTGTGTGGCCCAATGGTCAGAGTCAATATGGCTGCCCTTTCTTTCAGGGCTGTGTTGCCCAATGGTCAGAGTCAATATGGCTGCCCTCTTCCTGAAGGCTGTGTGGCCCAATGGCCAGAGTCAATATAGCAGCCCTCTCCCTCAGAGTTGTGTGGCCCAATGGGCAGAGTCAACAAGGCTGCCCTCCTCAACAGGAATCCTGTCAGCCCGCCTAGGAACTCCACCATATTGCTGGATGATCATCCCTCTCATCATAACCCAAACCTGGTCTCACACACAAGATGCACATTCTCAATCAGATCTAATTTTAGGGAGATAACTTCCTGCATTTGAGGTCCTATGCACAGTTATATAACTTCCCCAGCTCACAATCAGCTCTGTCCCTCTCACCTCATGCAAGCTGGAGACAACTTCACCAACATGGATCCTGCAGAGTCATCCAATCAAATCTAGATTATACCTCAAAAAGCAGGGGATTCATCCTTAATCAAGTAATATGGATGATTATAACTTTATTAGCTGCTGAAATTGCATTAAACAGCATGGATAGTGATCAATTCATTCTGTTATATCTGGGCCTTACACATCTCAAAAGTCCCACCAATTTAATTCGGTGGTAGAGTCATAGACTCCAAGGTCAGAAGGGACCACTGTCATCATCTAGTCTGACCTCCTGTATAACACAGGCCATAGAATGTCCCCAAAATAATTCCTACAGTGTATCTTTTAGAAAAACATCCAATCTTGGTTTACAATTGTCAGTGATAGAGACTCCACTATCACACTTGGTAAATTGGGCCGATGGTTAATTATTTTCCCCATCAAGGCATACATTTTTATTTCCAGTCTAAACTGATCTAGCTTCAGCTTTCAGCCATTGGGTCCTTATTCTGCACTGCCACTCCCACTGAATCCCAATTTAAATGCAGACCACTAGAAAATGCCTCAGTTACATATATGTAGGGGTAAATTAAGGCCAGCTCCAAGTAGTTCCATGGTACCCTTAAAATCTGAAATCAAAGATCAGTGAGGAGACACTGATGAAGAAGGTAGCATTGGCAGGACAAGGACGCAAGAGTGTTCAAAGGAATTTTAGGAAGAGTCAGCCCTTTGATTTGCTGCAGAAACCGGCAGGTGGGGAGTTGATTTGTTGGGAGCCCTTCAGTGGGATTGATCCTAGGCTCTATTTGATCTGTTACTGCATATGTGGGTTTAATGTACACCTTTTTGTACCACCACTCCTGAATCTGGTCGTGGCCTCACAATCCAGAATGGTCTTCCTGTTTATTTTTTAATCAAGCATTACACAGCTCTGTGAGATTGATGTTAGCTGAAAAATAAAATCTTTGGATAAAACACTTTAGGCAACATATGTGAAACAAGGAAATTAGGCAGGCTTGTAAAATGTGTGTGTGTGTATATATAGTAATTCATGCTTCATTCTCGCATCCTATTCCTGAATGTTACAAGAAAAACAGTCATATATCCCAGTGATACAATTCTCTCTTTCATTCTATATAAGCAACATCCATTCTGTGTTCTGGCACATATGATATTCCAAAGCAGTTAAATAGCAGGAAGTGTATTTTAAATTATATTAGTACTAACCTGTATTGAATTGTTCTTCAGTCTATTAATAAACGCAGATTATACATAGACTACCTACCACATATGAAATAGCCTATTTACAGTATAATGATGAGTGTTGTATGCTCATTGGTTTATGGATACAAAGACCTCTAGGGAGCATCACAAATAAAGCATACCCTGCTTTAGCTGAAATTTTGTAAAAATACACGGCGACAGATAGCTTACAATATAAAAGACATTCAAAGAGGTCTGTGTAACTTGTTTGTTCCAGGAAAAGATCAAGAGTCAATGACACCAAAAATGTTGTTTCTGATCGGCTCGGTTTATAGCATATGAATAGTTTGCGTGCAGAGCTAAAACCTTCCACTTTTGGTCAAAGCAACCCCATTTTCAGATTTTTAAGCAAAGGCAAATTAGACAAGCCTGTCCCTCCTAATATGCCTTCTGGAAAGGCAGCAATATCCTGGAGGCTGTCCAAGGTTTTATGCAGTGACTGATGATCAACTCCTCAAACACATAGATTATGCCAATTTTGAGAACGTCATGCTAAAAGGTGTTAATGGCTGCCAGCAGGGTAGTCTTGGAACAAAAGCCAACTACAGACCTCATTAAAGCAATGAGGATTGACAGAAGGAGCAATCAAGTCCCTTTATGTAGTAAAACATCTGGGAGCTAGGAAGCTACTACCCATGACCTAGGCAGCATGATAGGTCAGAACTAAGATATGTGGACTTAGGGGTTTCCCTCCCTGGTTGCAAACACAGAAGCTAGGAGATCAGTTTTGCAGTCCATGTGTGCTGCAGGCAGAATGCCAATGGGAGGAGATGTGAGTGTGACCCTAAGAGGAAGCAGAGGGACAGAGCTTCTTGTGCACAGAAATCATTGGAGTGGCAGAATTGGGGATTTTTTGGCCAAGGAAATGCTGGTTTGTTTCCACTGTATTCAGAGAAACAGGACTTTGTGGACATTTTTGTAAATAAACAAGATTACACCAAGAAAGTACATGACTCAAATAATTGACGTCTCATCCTAATGGAAACAGCCCTGCGAGGACCTGAAATTTAGCTAACCACTCAGTCCAATGGAGCAATAATAAAATCTTTGTGCATAACAATTAAGTCCTTCAACTGTAATTAAGACAGACTATCTGAAGGATAATTAACAGTGTCTGGTATTCTTTTTCTTGGTAAGTCACTTTGCTCACCATCTTCCAAGTTCTATCATATTTGATTTAAATTTTATTCAGGATTATATATGCTTTTTTCCCTCCATGATTATTTAGAACACGCCCATCTGGATGTTTCTGCAATTGCAGACATCATATAGTGAAAAATGAATTCAAAATCTGTAACAGCACTAATAATAATTCTAGGGATTAGTTTTTGTAACAGTTGTAAATATTTGTTTAAACACTTGGGTTTGTCTCCATTGCCTATCACAGATGTATCTAACCCTGGATATTATTACTATGAACCCCACATATTTTTGTGTAACTTATGTATTCAGCTTTTCCCTCAAATACTCTAGCATACTTACCTTTTCCAAGCCTCCCGTATTATTAGAGGGTTATAGCTAATAAACAGCCTCATTTATTTTAAGTTAAGTTTTCTGTTTCTTTCAATTCCTCCTTTAGGAGGCTAGGTCAGTCTGTGAGCTAGTACTTCAGTGCTAAAGACACTCTTTTAGTCTAATACTTCTCTTGTAATTGGAGAATTTATAATGTTCCTATACCCTGCCCTGCATATTCCCAAAGATTCCAGCATGTTAACTGTAATGTATGAAAAGCCTTGGGTATATTCAAATTATGCCAGGGAATCTGTGTTCTCACAAAAACAGTAAGAGAGAAGCAAAGGCACTGACGATTTGGCGAGTTTCATTCTGGCTACCCAGGAGTATGATTTAAAGTTTAGAAGCATTCACACTGTGCCTGAATTTACAATCAGTTTGTGGCTTCCTTCTTACAGCCTCGCTCCAATTCCAGATAAGACAGGAGCTCAATGCACTAGGAATTTAAGTGGGAAAAAACACAGACATATGCTGCAAACAGGGATGGCCTCTGCCTGCTGATAGTGTGGGAGCAGAGTGCGGGCAGCCGACTACAGCACTGTCACTGAACATGCTCAGTCCAAGCCAAACAGCAAATCTAGGGGGCATGTGACCCTGCACGCCCTCCCCATGATTTGCCTCTGGCTGCAAAGATACTACGGTGATGAGTACCTCTTAAACACAGATGATAAAAAATTAAGAGCCGAAATCTTGAGGTCCTCTCTCATTCTGTAGTCAGTCCTTCCCCCACTAAACTCCTAGTGAAATTAATGAGAATTTACCTGTGTAAAGACCAAGTGAAAAATGGGAGGCTGTACCCAACAAATAATAAATACAACGATGATCAACCTGAGAGTTCACGGTAACATTTTTAAAGACACATGAGAAATTCAAAGGAAATACTGGACACTGTTTCCAGATAAACAAACAAATACCCGCGCTGGCTCTGCATCGTAATCCTATATCTGCTCTCTGCTTCTTTAGCAAAGATTTGCGGTTTGCAGCATATCGTCTTTCTGGGATTTTTTGGCTAATAGCTCTCCTAGTCGTGTGATTATATCTGAAAGCTTCCCACTGACTCCAGTGAGTATTGACTCAAGACTCTGCAATATTCTGGAGCTCTTCTAAAAGGCATCTAACCTGGCAAGACCAGTCAAGGAATTTAACCAGTCAAGCTGGATAACCATATCGGGTGGGGTCCCGCAAGGATCAGCTCAGGATCAGGCTCTGTTCAATATCTTCATCAATGATTTAAATAATGGCATAGAGAGGACACTTATAGAGTTTGCAGATGAAAGCAAGCTGGGAGGGGTTGCAAGTGCTTTGGAGGATAGGATTAAAATTCAAAATGATCTGAACAAACTGGAGAAATGGTCTGAAGTAAATAGGATGAAATTCAATAAGGACAAGTGCAAAGCACTCCATTTAGGAAGGAACAATCAATTGCACACATACAAAATGGGAAATGACTGCCTAGGAAGGAGCAGGAGCACTGGAACTGGGGGGATGGGGGAGCCAAGGGGCGATCACCCACATCACTTTTTACCAGCAATCAGAGCAAACGACAGGGGAGAGGAAGTGGAGAGGAGTGAGTGGGGGGCAGGGTCTTGGGGAGAAGAGGCGGCGGGGGAGTAGGGCATTGGGGGGAGGAGCAGTGTGAGGGCGGGGGCTGAGGGGGAGGGGGTGGCACAGGAGCGGGGCCCTTGGGGGGATGGCATTGTGGGGGCAGGGGGCCATGGTTTGGGCACCAGTGGCCCTCCACACACTTTTAGGGAGCTTCCACCACTCCTGGGAAAAAGTACTGCAGGAAGGGAGCTGGGGGTCATATTGGCTCATAAGCTAAATATAAGTCAACAGTGTAAAGCTGTTGCAAAAAAACCAAACATCATTCTGGGATGTATTAGCAGGAGTGCTGTAAGCCAGACACAAGAAGTAACTATTCTGCTTTACTCTGCACTGATTAGGCCTCAACTAGAGTATTGTGTCCAGTTCTGGGCACCACATTTCAGGAAAGATGTAGACAAATTGGAGAAAGTCCAGAGAAGACCAACAAAAATTATTAAAGGTCTAGAAAATATGAACTATGAGGGAAGATTGAAAAAGTTGGGTTTGTTTAGTCTGCAGAAGAGAAGACTGAGGGGGACATGATAACTGTGTTCAAGTATATAAAGGGTGGTTACAAAGAGGAGGGAGAAAATATGTTCTCCTTAACCTCTGAGGATAGGACAAGCAGCAAGGGGCTTAAATTGCAGCAATGGGCTTAAATTGCAGGAAGGGAGATTTAGGTTGGACATTAAGAAAAACTTCCTGTCAGGGTAGTCAACACTGGAATAAATTGCCTAGGGAGGTTGCGGATCCCTGTCACTGGGAATTTTTAAAAGCAGATTAGACAAACACCTGCCAGGGATGGTCTAGATAATATCATGCTGCCATGAGTGCAGGGGACTGGACTAGATGACCTCCCAAGGTCTCTTCCAGTCCTATGATCCTAAGACCTATTCGGATGCATTTAAGGTCTTACATTAACTGGTTGAATTTACTTGCTGTATTCAGCTGGCTTCTTTCAGTTATGTCAACATACCACCTGCATGGAAGGAATTATCATATGCAGTGCCATGCTATGGCTGCCACTCAACTTGTTTTAGATACTTTTGCCAATGTGAGATCAAGGATTCCTTGTTTTGCTATTGCATTCCCCTTCCTCCCTTCCAAACAAAGAATCTTTCCAGTCTCCAAATGGCCAATCTCCTTCACCGCTTCTCCATCCACTTATTCCATGTTCCCTGTTCCGTCAGGCTTGAGAGATGCAATATCATGTTGGCTTACTATTTTGGGATAGCCCATTACCTTTCTCCCTTTCTCAAGTACACAGGTATTGAACTGACTTTTGTAAAAGATTTTTTGATGCAGGTGGCGTATGAAGTTAAGTCTCCACTTGGCGTTTTCATCTGCACTATAAATCTTCCATCTTTCCCTTTTTTATTTCCCAAACAAATCATTTGCTGTTCTTACTATTCCATTTCTAAATTGATGCCCTGCAGTTTTGTAATCACCAATTGGTGTTTTGTACTCCTTGGAGGGTTTTTAAGCTTGCAATGCAGCTGGGTTTGTGTATGGGTTTGGGTTTCTGTTTGTATGTGTGCATGCGCGACACTCACCCCCCTGTGGAATGCATCCATCTTTTTGATCTGAGTAATTATGTTGCCTGCCTGAGGGGCATTCTCTCTCATTTGTTGAAATGAAATGAGCAAGCCACCAGTGTTCCCCTCAGATAGCCTTAAGGGATTTCCAGCATATTGCAGGTGATGTAAAAGACAGTGGTACTAATTAATTTCTTTCAGTTCCAAACCATGGTTAAAATAGTTGATTGTCAAAGGTCCAGAATCTTTCTGCTTTCCAGAATTGGTATTTCTGCTTTCAATACATCCTACTGATGGAAAAGTGAACTGAGCAGAGTGGGATAATGTTCTATTTTTGGTATTTGTCCATTGTACTTTTGGATACTATGAGCAAGAAAGCTACAGTGAGTGAATGTACTTTTATTAGCATCTAATTCACTCCAGATGCTTTACAGTAATTAAATAGACAATATTTTAAATAAAATTGGACACACTAATGGAATTATCTATGCAACTCTAATGTGACTGGCCACCAAATAATGATAACCCCAACATCAAACCTCATAGAGTAGATGTGATGGACTAGTGAAATCTTGTGTGAATTCCTCCTTTCACATACCAATGAGATTCAGTTCTTTTAGATATTGTTTATTAAGTTTGCAGATGATGCAAGTCTTGCAAGTGGGACTTAATTTTGCTCACCCATGATCTAAAAATACAGCACATCTTGGGCTCATGCAAGATGTGCAGTGTCTGGGTTGCCTCTGTAATGCGCTTGTCATCAATACATTACTTACATGCCACTCTGACAGAATATTGATCTCTCTAGGTCAGTATTTTCCAAACTTGGGACGCCACTTGTTCAGGGAAAGCCCCTGGCGGGCTGGACCGGTTTGTTTACCTGCTGCATCCGCAGGTTTGGCCAATCGCGGTTCCCACGGGCTGCGGTTCGCTGTGCCCGGCCAATGGGGGCTGTGGGAAGCAGCGCAGGCCGAGGGACATACTGGCCACCGCTTCCCGCAGCCCCCATTGGCCTGGCACAGTGAACCGCGGCCAGTGGGAGCCGCAATTGGCCGAATCTGTGGACGCGGCAGGTAAACAAACCGGCCCAGCCCACCAGGGGCTTTCCCTGAGCAAGCGGTGTCCCAAGTTTGGGAAACACTGACCTAGGTGATTCATGCACATCTCAGAAAATCTTTAAGACCAGCTCTGTCTAAAGAAAAAAAGCTAAATTACCCTCCCAGATCAGTTCCTGAAATTCTGCCTTTGCCAAGAAAATGCAGTGGTGAGATTAAATCACTCCACATGTTTGGGCTATACAATCTATGTTTGTGATTATTAGTTATATTGGGGTATATATGTAGGGTACCATTTTTAAAACATCAAAATTTGCTACTTTTTAGTCATTGTGGGAGTCTGGTATCTCCTATTTGAGGTCTAAGAAAGACCAATTATACTAGTTACTTGGGAAGAGAAGTTAATGTTGAGTTTTTAATAGTGCTCATTGTAATGGGGAGGGTCTGTGACCACAATGAAATGAATGCAGATCTTCTGCATGATTCAGGGAACCCGTGTAGGGCTCTGCACTAGAGCTGGCTGAATGCTGGGGGAGAGGGAAGCAATACCATATAGTTTCACAAATAAGAGTGTCAAGTCTGATCTGCTGTGATTAAGGGGATGATATTCTTTGCTTGTGAGTATTTGAACCAACACAATGTATTTACAAACATCTTCCCAAGTCCTGAAAGTTGTGCACTTTTTAACACAAGTAATTATTCATCTGCAAATCTGCACCAGCAGTGTGCTCCCTGGTAGTCCTTATTCTGTCTGAACTGGTTCAGTTAGCAGCTGAGGCAATATCTCCTGCACCCCGGGACTTAGGTGCCCAGTCACTCAACGTGAACAGCTGAAGTGAAGCACTCACTGTCACGCCATGAGAGGCAAGTTACCCATCCCAACGAGTTGGCGGGTATTAATAAAGAAAACCAGGCTCCGCTCCTGGGTGACATGAACAGAGCAACAACAAGGCCGAAAGAGCCCAGCAGCTCAGAGGCAGCTCTGCTCCTCCTTCCCTTCCCCTCCTGTAAAAGTAATTTCCACCAGGCCTGCTCCATCCTCACCCTTTCCTATCCAAAATCCACTGTTGGCTCTTGGGTAGTAAAGGCCTCAGAGCTGCCCAAAGCTTCTATTTTTTTTTTATCCCCACCACCTTTTCCCTCTCCCATACTACCTGAGAATGCAGTGCAGTGGGACAGGGTAGCAGCATGAACTTCACTGCAGTACGTACTGAACAGTACAGTACGCTTGAGAGCTCTGCATTTAAAACAGGTTTCACTCTATATACAAATGTGCCATGTTATACTATTATCTCACTGGCCTCATGATTCAGACTTCTAGCATGTAACAAGCTGTGGAGTATGAGTGCCTCAGTAGAAATCAACTGGCAGGCTAATATAGTTATCAAATGTATGCCCCCCAGAATGACGAAGAGGGAGGACTATTGTAGCATCACTGGGAACATCAGAAAGGCCGGGAGCAGCTTAAAATGCAAGATCAGAGCCGCCAGGGAGCAATCACATAAATCTGAGAAACTGGGAGACAGAAGTAGCTTAGGGTGTGTGCCGGAGAAGAGATCAAAGGGAGGCCGTGAGAATGAAAAAGATCAGATCTAAAACTAATTTAGCAAAGAGCAAATGGGAGAGCTGACACAAATAGCTGTGCATGCTATTTACCAAGACACTAAGCTAGTGGCTCTCAACCTTTTCAGACTATTGTACTCCTTTCAGCAGTCTGATTTGTCTTGAGTACCTCCAAGTTTCACCTCACTTTAAAAATTACTTGCTTACAAAATCAGACATAAAACCACAAAAGTGTCACAGCACATTGCTACTGAAAAATTGCTTACTTTCTCATGTTTACCATATAATTATTAAATAAAACAACTGAAATATAAATATTGTACTTACATTTCAGTGTATAGTATATAGAGCAGTATAAACAAGTCATTGGCTGTATGAAAGTTTAGTTCGTACAGACTTCACTAGTGCTTTTTGTGTAGCCTGTTGTAAAACTAGGCAAATATCTAAATGAGTTGATGTACCCCCTGGAAGACCTCTGCATAGCCCCAGGGGTTGAGAACCACTGCATTAAGCGAACCTTTTTGATGATACCCTATTTGTCCCCCAACATAGGCTCTTACACTAGTACCATGCATACCTCTCTCTGACTTTGCAAAGAGAATTATGGAGGGGACTGAGGAATTATAAATACAGAGCATTATAAACAAGATTGTGACAGTGGAGGTACAGTTTGTTAGACTGAACAGTCTATAATGCAATTAAAACTGTTGCATTATAATCTATTGCTTCCATGTTTTAGCTTCTTCCATTGTCTAAGCAGGTCTCAAATAGGGATTCTAGGAGTCAGGAGGACATCTGAAGTTGAAATATTTGTGTTCTGTGGCTCTCGGGTTGAAAGGAGTCCTCTATGTGCATTCAAAGGAAGATGTCCCATGGAACAGTGAGCTGGAAAATGTCCAAGAAGAATTCCAGACACTTGAAAACAGAAAATTGTCTCTAAGATTGAAGCCACTGGGAAGTGGTCTCTGTGAAAGTGAAGTTCTTTCAGCCAGGTTTTTTCAATGTTGACACACTATCTGTAATTTAAATCATGTCTGGAGATGAAATGGTAGGCCAGATCCAGCCCCTGCATCCTCCATTTCAACCATGCTCTAACCCTTTCACCCCAGGACAGCTGTCTTCAAGAAAAATTCCAGTGCCATTATTCTCATTCCCCAAAGCATCTTCCTTAGAGAAAGATAATCCTGTTTAAAGGTACATGCCCTACCACTCTATTTCCCACCAACCTCCAAATGGGTTGTAGACCCAGGCCTTTTAATTTAGAAAAAAAATTAATCTTAGAAAAAACATTTTAAACTTATGAAACACAGAGTTTAGAAAACATAGTGATAAACTGGTGACATTAGACTGAAATAGCGATAAGGTCCCTACATTAAGGCATACTTTGGGGTTGGGCCAGGATAAATGAGCCCTAGGAGAATGATGACCATAATGCCTAGTCTGTGCACACAAGGAACACTGAGATGAGGCTCCCACAAGCAAGAACAGTTTTCAGAGGCAAAGTAGTACCACTGACTACTCAGAACTCCTTACAGTGCTAGAAGCTGAGAAACAGCCCTCGGGCCCTGATGTACCAAGGTACTTCAGCGCTTGCCTAACTTACCTGGAATGGAGAGGGAAAATCAATGGTAGCTGACTGGAGACTGAGGTAACAATACCTTCTGCCAACTGTTTAGTAAATATGCATTTTCAATATTAAATGTCTTTTTGCTCCTTCAAGGACAGGTGGGGAGGATAGTTCTAAATAATACTTTCAAAAAAGAGGCATTTAGCAGCCTGGGTGCACTTTAATGTATCCTAACGCGCAGGCAGCTTTGTTGCCCAGTATTATTTAATGTATCCTAAAGTTCTAATTCCCCTCATACCAAGGTGACCAGAGAAATACTGCAACATTAAGAAAAGCGGTTTTCTTCCGAAGACGCTTTACAGTGAATCGACACCATTTTGTGACCCGATCCTGCAGGCTGATCCCTGCACCTATGCAGAGTTCATTAAAGGATCTGAGCCTTAGTTAGCAGTCTAGGTAGCAAAGAAAGCTCGCTCTCTACCCCACTGCCAACATAAGGAGGTGTAAAACAGATTAAGAGTCAGTGAGTGATTGGAAAGATATATAACATTTTTTTGATTAATTAAAAAAATAAGGGGACTATCAAATACAGCAAAAGGACCAGAAAGGCATTAGGGAGACACTGGGAAAAGGCAGCAGATGTTGTAAAAGATCCACTTTCATGTTCCTCGTGCATCAGAAATGTGCAAATGTATGTTGGCAGAGCCACAATCGCAGTCCACAGTGAGGCTATATCTTACACATCTGGAAGCTATTTGGCAAAGTGTAGAGTTCAAATGCTTTCTGTTTCAGTTGGTTTCAGACATACCTTTTCAGTGCAGGGGCTGAGCTCCGGGCGGTTCAATGCACAGACTCATTAACTGGGAGTTGCTATAGCTTTAGCATAGCTGGGCTCAGCTCTTTTCGCAGGCATGCATGGTGTTTTTTTTCCCCTTCTATATTGTCAGCAACACCAAGAAATGGGAATGATGATAAAGAACAAGGAGGAGAGGAGGGAGGGAGAAGGAACGGCACCACAACTGAGTGGAGCCTGGCCCGGTATCAAGAAACAAAATGTTCTTGGACAAAATCCAGTGCATGAGTTAACTTGAGTGCAAAGCAAACCATCCAGGAAATAAACGACTGCACTATACAGTAACATGGAGGGGTCACATGCCTAACCAGTTTACTCTCCACAGAAATCCACCACATTCTGCCTCTCTTTTAAAAATGATAATGCAAAAGCTTGCTCTGTCCTGGGAGAATTGGCCATTTTACATCAACTGTATGAACTAATTCTACAGCAGAGAAAGACAATCTGTATGGCTGGGTTCAGGCTGCAAACCGTTACGCTGCTCTGGTATGCAAACTATGGGCCTCCCCAGATGTGCAGCTCTTGTAGGAAGCAAACTCATCTTTGAAACTGAGTGTCTCCCTGCAGAGTAGGGCTTCTGGGACTGCCCCACTTTCTAGACCGTTTTTGTTTTACAAGCCTGAAGACATAATTTGACGTAAATAATGTCCTACAGAGACCGATGGGAATATGCCTGGGTGGCACGTACCACCCAAAATAAACTACAAGTACACAGGTTGCCCGACCTGTGTGTAGGATCTATGGGTGTCCTGATTATGGCTGAGCAGTAATTAACCTCTCGTTAGTGTTCTGTGGTGCTTTGATATAAGCCAGCTCAACATTACCAGCTAGCCATCTCATGACTTCTCGTCAACACCACTAATATTCCTATGACAACTGTGGTAATACCTGGCACCTCAATTAATAAACTAAGGCAACATCACAGGGGCCAAGTTTTCCTGGCGCCGGTGGGTGCTCATGCCCCCCTGCCCCCTGCCCTGTCCCCATTCCAACCCTTTCCCCAAAGTCCTCGCCCCAACTCCGCCCCCTCCATGCCCCTATTGGACCCCGCCCCAAATCCCCACCCCAGCCCCGCCTCCTCCCCTGAGAGCTGCGTTCCCCCTCCTCCCCCCTCCCTCCCAGCACTTGGAGCCAGGGGGAGAAGCAGGATGTGGCAGCGTGCTCAGGGGAGGCGGAGGCAGAGGTGAGCTGGCTCGGAGGGGTGGGGTGGGGAGTTGCCTGTAGGTGCAGAGCACCCACCAATTTTTCCCCGGAGTCAGCGCCTATGGGCAACATAATCTTTTTTTTCCCCACGTCTTAATATCTCTCTCTCTCACATACACACACAGTGCTGACCGGTTGGACTTGCTGGTGGATGACTGATTATTAAGTACGTATGGCTATGGCTGTACAAGGGACAATCATTTATGGAGAAAGAAACTCCCACTTTGACTGATATATTAAATGGAACCTAATCATCTTGTGGTAACTGCAGCTGTCCCTTTGAGACAGTACAAAGATCACCAAACTGATGTTTTCCCCACAGATTTATTATATTTTCTCTGTTTTACCTTTGATGAGTCCCAGACATTCAAGTCTTTGAATCTCACATCAAACCTTTGAGTGGCATAATAAATTGCTACAGCTTTCTGAATTCAAGACTTAATGCCTATCTAATTGAGTTATGCTACTGTACTCCACCAGTTCCACCTTGCAGATCTCTATCTAGAAGAACACTTTGATTAAAATGGTGGGGGATAAATGATCCAGTGGAATTCGTAGCACCTGATCTTGCGTTCCACACTATATGGACTTCACCATATACGGACTCAGTGGCAGGCCAGGTTTTGCAACTGGGCAGGAAGAGTGCTGGGTCAGTGGTGGTGGGCTGGAGAGTAAGCCCACGCCGCATTCACCTGGCAGCGACAGCTCCTGTCCCATACTGCTGGGCGTGGCTCCGCACCCTGGGCATAGCAACCTGGCACATGGGATCTCATTGCCACTCAGATTTGGCCCGGAAACCCCTTTATCATGATCTGATTGGAGCCAGTGGGATTGTGATATGGCACATGAAGTCACAGCATGTTGCAGTACCTGGAGTAGGGAGCCAGGTCCAGCCCTGCATGACAGGAGCTTCCATTGTCAGGTGAGTGTGGAGCGGACTCACTCTCCAGCCCCTTGTGAAAAATCTGTGTCATACACCTCCTTTTTGTCAATTACATAATGTGTTTGAAAAGGTGCCACACATACAGGCTGTCGGTGGGACTGGGCAGTTGCCCCCCTGCCCTCCTATTAACTCTGCCACTGTATGACCTGCTGTCCTTATTTGTAGTCTGCACTCCCTTTTGTCCTAAGGATGTGTGATTGTATGTGCTGAGCTTCAGTTCTCACTTGCCAGCTTGTTTTATTATTTGTACAACTCAGTTTTATGGGTACACGTTTCACTGGCCAGTTTCTCAGCCAAACACCTGGGCGTTCTTGGTAACAGTTCAGAATGAAAGGAAAGGAATGAAGGAGAAAGAGAGTCTATCTACCTAGCTAGTGTTCATACCCTGCAAGCTTGCCTTCCTAATATACGTGCCTGATCAAGGAACAGACTCCTTTCTGGAAAACAATTTATGGTAGTTTCTGCTATTTCTGTACTTCTGGTGTGGGAGGAGATTTTAGAGGTGCCGCTGAATGGAGGTAGTACACTAGGATCATGAGGAGGCACCACAGGACCTTGTTGGGGGAGGTAAATCTCCTATACTGAATGTTTTCCAAAACTTAAAAATGTTTGGAGTTCAGGCAGGTTCTAACCAGTCCATCCATCTCTACCCATTAGCCTCTAAACACTTTTTGTGGCAGCCACCTTCACTCCCATAAGCTCTCTCTATTTCAACAAATACAGGCCTAATTTTGCTAATCTAATCCTGTAACCTTTGATACCTATTGTTTTCTTCATAGCCCCTCTCATTTCTTCCAGTAATCCTACTGTAACATAGTGCCTACGAATCATGCACAATACTATGGGCGTGGTCTCACCAGCAGCCCTTTGAACAGTCCCATAAATTATTTCCTTGGATTTTTTATCTATTCTACAAGTGACACAGCCCAGTGTTATGTTTACTTTTCTAATTGCTGCCAGACATTGGCTGATGGTTTTAAATTTACATCGCTATGATTGCCAGATCATTTTCCTTTTAGCATCATGCAGCCTGTTTCTATTTAAGCCACAATTCCTTTTGCCATTGTTTGACCCAGTTCTCTGTTCTCTACCTGTTTTCCACATTTAACTACATTATACCATCCCTGCCGGATAGAATCTTGCTATTTTCCCCCAGTTTAAACCCACTTTTTCAGACCCAGAAGACTGAATGTGATTTGCTTTGGAGATGGTTAATACAGCTAGGGAGGCCAGAGAGATTGTTGTCGAATCACCTGGGGCATTCCCCTTCTCATCACTCATTCACTGTGCTGCCTCCACAACAGTCAGACACACGCCGGCCGGGGAGCCAGAAGAAGGGCAATGAACACAGATTCTGTCCTGCATGGCAGTGCTGATCAAAGCCATCACTTAAGGCCCGAAGCTGGCTTAAAGAAAAATATGTACAATGCCCTGCCTTATGCTAGACCCTGTACAAACACATAAGAAGGCATGATCTCTGCCCCAAAGAGGTACACACTAATTTGCTGTGCCTTGTTTCAAATTAGATTAACAAACAGTATGAGGGGGAAGAAAGCTGAGAACACAACAGCAAAGTTAAGCTTGCCCGGTTACATAGGTGATCTATAACCCTGAGTCATTTGAAAGTGTTTTATGTATATATTGTACGTATGGCTGACCATCTTATCCAACAATGATGTCACAGCATCATCTGTGTTCTTAAGTGGTAGTACAGTCCCATCCATGAGGTGCGTGATCATGAACAGATGTCACACAGGAACGCGAAAGCTCCCACTGAAGACTTGGCATGATGGTTGGCCCTTTTTTCGATCCATTTTTTGCATTTGTCTTCCTCAGAGTGTTTAAAATCTTTATTGATAGCTGCTCTCCATTCAGGTCAGTGCTTGGCTGTGTCTTTGAAGTTATATCAATATAGCATGAGGTGAAATTCTGATTAAGCGTGTCCTTTAAAGCATTTCCCTTGGCCAGCCCTCCTGAACTTTCCAAGCTTCAGCTTGTTAGGATATAGATATTCAGGCCTGTCTGCAAAGGCCTATACTCTAAGAATTTAGGTGTATTCTTATCACTTAGCTAGTTATAGAGGTATAAAAGAAAGAATCAAAATCACTGTCTGCTGGTGTAAGAGCCTTCTCTTACTGTGACAGCCTGAGGCACTGTTCTTAGGCTAATATCTCTGGCTAAACAGCAGAGGCAGCCATAAGCTGGGAAGCGTATGGTCACATCCTCACATTCCAAACTAGTCACATTGAAATAAGGCAATCTGGGGCTGTTGGAAAGGTGATCCGATCTATAACCTCCAGAGAAAGGAAAGAGCCTAGAGGATGTAAAAGGAAATTTAGTTTGATAGTTTTCTGTTCGGTAAGAACTCACTTATCAATAGACACAGCTGGGAAACCCTTATGTCTTTAAAGGTGTAGCTGTGAAATCCTCACTTCTATGTTGTTTTGTCATAGTTCCCAGTTTGCTATTGTTTGTCTGTATAATCTGTGTCTGGTTCTGTGATTGTTTCTGTCTGCTGTATAATTAAGTTTGCTGGGTGTAAAGTAATTAAGGTGGTGGGATATAATTGGTTAAATAATCATGTTACAATACGTTAGGATCGGTTAGTTAAATTTCAGGAAAATGATTGGTTAAGGTATAGCTAAGCAGAACTCAAGTTTTACTATATAGTCTGTAGTCAATCAGGAAGTAAGGGGGGGGAATGGGAACAGGGACACAGGTAAGACTCTGTGGTGTCAGAGCTAGGAAGGGGGACACTACAGAAGGAAACTGGAATCATGCTTGCTGGAAGTTCACTCCAATAAACATTGAATTGTTTGCACCTTTGGACTTCGGGTATTGTTGCTCTCTGTTCATGCGAGAAGGACCAGGGAAGTAAGCAGGTGAAGGAATAAGCCCCTAACACAGCTCACCATAGAAAACTTTTTTTCAGGAGTCTATCATCACCCATTCTGATAACACGACCTGTCCATCTAAGCTGAGCTTTGATACTTGTTGCTTTGATGCTGGCTGGCTTTGCTCTTCCAAGGATGTTAATGTTTTAAGACTCTGTCTTGCCAGTGGACCTGCATAACAGAGCAGACACGGCACATGTGAAATTTTTTAAATTGCTTATGTGTCTGCACTAAACTGTCCATGTTCCACAGTCATATAAAAGAGATGCCATCACTACTGCATTGTATATCATCAGTTTCATTGATTAACGGTGTGCTTGTTGAGTAGCCTATGGCAAAGTCTTCCAAAGACCTAGCTCACCTTTTAGATTCTATTTGATATTTCTTGATCCAGGGATACCCTCATTTGATATGGTGCTGGCACTATGGCACTGCCAGGTTTGTCAAGTGGTTGATGCTCTTTAGTTCTGTACCATTGGTGGTGATGTTTGACTCAGTGGTGACTGGAACTGGCTGGAAGAGGACTTCAGTTTTATCCATGCTGATAGTAATTCCAAATTGCTCAGGCTCATCTGCCTAAGTAAATAACAGCCTTCCTTGTCTCTCAACTTGGCCTTAGCTGGCTGCAGTCTTGTAAGTGTCCCACAGAAGAAGATCCCAAGGAGGGATTTGAAAGCTGAGACTCCATGGATTAGTTCAGGAAGGGTGTTCCTGGTTGCCTATGTCTGCTGGGTTTACCTGTGCACAGCTAAGTTCCTTAGGAGCTGCTAAGGAGGACATGGAACAGGGCAGGTTGCTGAGACAGGAGGGACAGGAAGTTGGGGTATAGGAAGTAGCAAGGTATACAAAATTGCCTCTCCATAAGCCCAGCCCCCGCAGTTCCAGAGTGCGGTGTCCCTAGTGGTAGAGGAGAGAGAGAATAGACTATAATGAATACAAGGAGGATTTTTTTTATTGATGCCATGGTAGTCAGTCAGGATCCTGTTCCTCTCCCTCCCCCCCCCCGCCCCTCCCCATCCCAGCTCTCTAGCTCGCAGGCAAATTAACCAAGCTTATGCTACAGGAGTGTCACCACACAGGGCCTCCCTAATTCTCAGCTTGGGCTAAGAAGTCAAGAAAGGGGCTGCTGACTACACTGCACTGAACTGAACATGGAGCTCCTCTCCTGCCAAGCTTGAAAGTTCAGTACCCAGGAGGGCTGGGCAGAAGGAGCCAATGGCTTAAACTTGTTCTGGGGGGGATCTCTGTCTCCTCCACCTCCTATACAAGCCTTGCCTGCCCATAACTCACTATCCCCCACAGCCTGCCCTGCATCAGGACTCTCACTTCTCCAGAGGAACCTGCCTTGGCCTGCATGCCGAGCTCTGCTTAGTGAAGTGTGGAAGCACCACAGGAGTTACGTTTTGGCCTGCAGAGCTACTAAGCTTCACGGGAGCGTGGCTATAGGTTATCTGAAGGCAGAGGTGACACTTGGGGGGGTGCCCCCCAGATTTCTGCCAGGGTTTATATGTCCTGCCCTGAACTCCGCTTCATACCAACAGAACCTTTATATTGTGCCCCCCCCCATCAATGGTTACATCTCTGTCTGAAGGTTTCAGCTATTCTTTTTGAGACCTTTGGAATATCAGGTCTTATCTGTAAAGGAACAAATATAAAGATATTGAAAATCACTAAACTTTCAGAGTAACAGCCATGAACAGTAGGCAGCATGAGTTAATAAAGAATAAAACTTGCCAGACAAACATGATTCCTTTATTGATAGGATTAAAAAATTAGTGGGAAATGGGAACACAGCAGATGTAGTGTGTAGCAATGTAGTGAGCTGGGGTTAAGTACCTAGCAGCGTAACACAGGGATTGTTATTATACTCGTCTTATTTAACATCTCCATTAAGGATCTAAGTTAAAGAATAAAGAACATTCTAATGAAATTTGCAGATGATACAAATTGTGTTAAAAAAAGAACTAGCTAAGTTCATAGAGGATAGGTCCATCAATGGCTATTAGTTAGGAATGCAAACCCATGCTCTGGGTGTCGCTAGCCATCTGACTGCTAGAAGCTGGGACTGGATGACAAGGGATGGATCAGTCAATAATTGCCCTGCTCTGTTCATACCGGCTAGATGGACCGTTGGTCTGACCCAGCGTGGACATCTTTATGTTCTTATGGGAAGAGTTGCAAACAGCAGCAAGACAAGAAAACAATGCAAAGGGACCTAGAAAAATGAGGTTTTCTTCCTCTCTGATTTCTATGATTCAGAAACACTTATTTCAAATGACTGAGCAAATCTTCTTCAGGAGATATGTGGGAAGGGGTAACTGGCGCAGGTGTATGAAAATTGCAGGCATCACAACCCAGAGGCCAAGAACAATTTTTCTAGAGCAGGGGTGGGCAAACTACAGATCGCAGGCCGGATCCAGCCCCTCAGGGCTTTGGATCCGGCCCAAGGGATTGCCCCCCGTGGTGCCACAGGCCCCGGGCTGCTCTCGGAAACGGCCGGCACCATATCCTTGGGGCCCCGGGAGGGAGGCGGCAGAGGGCTACATGCATTGCCCATGCCTCCAGGCACTGCCCCCCGCAGCTACCATTGGCCGGGAATGGGGAACCACGGCCAATGGGAGCTTCAGGGGAGGTACCTGGAGGCGTGGCAAGGGCAGCGTGAAGAACCCTGTGCCGCCCCCCCCCCAACCCCCTGCCAGGGCCGCGCAGGGACGTGGTTCCGGTCACTTCCCGGAGCAGCACGGCGCGGGGCCAGGGCAGGCAGGCAGGGAGCCTGCCCTGGCCCCGGTGCGCGCCGCTGCCACCCCGGAGCCACTTTAGGTAAGTGGCGCCGGGCCAAAGCCCAAACCCCTCCTGCACCCCAACCCCCAACTCCATGCCCTGAGTCCCCTGCCTGCACCTTGCACCCCAACCCTCTTCCCTGAGCCTCTTTATACACCCCGCATTCCTCCTTTGCCCCAATCCCTTGCCCTGAGCCTGTTCCTGCACAACGCACCCCCTCCCACATCCCACACTCCCTCCTGCACCCCAACCCTCTGCCCCGGCCGTGCATACAATTTCCCCACCCTGATGTGGCCCTCAGCCCAAAAAGTTTGCCCACCGCTGTTCTAGAGACTGAAACTGCACAACTGGCTGATCAAGAGAACTGTGTATGCTGTTGCTACTCTTGCTATAAGTTCTTTATTTATTGTTAAGGAGCAGCTATTGGCTGTAAAGTTAACAGTTCACTCATTAAGTACAAGGAAGAACTGGAAATGGCATGCGGTAAATAAACTAATCCTGTTCAGTACAATGAATAGTTTTGTCAGGTTTCAGGAATTCTGTCCTGTCTTGGAGGAAGTGTTCTTTGGCTAGACGGCACCCCAGGAATGGACAGAGCAATCTCAGCAGCGGTGATGGTACAAAGCTCATCTACGTCTATCAGCTTTTACGCATGGCAGAGAAAAAATAGCACATAGACTTTACCACACTCAAACGCTGAAGCACTAGTGTTTAGACACAAGTGGAGCCTCCCCATAAATCCTAAAAATGCCATGGCTGCCTCTCCTCCTGCCCAAGACAGCAGTGTGGGGCAGCCCTAGGGCTGGGGACATGTCACCCAGCACAGGAGGTAATGGACTGGGGCACCAGCATTCCCGCCCAATGGGGGAACCTCTGAAGAAGTCCCAGTTCTGTGGGCTGGGAGGGGAAGCCCTGGCAGTTCCCTGAAGCCCCTACCTCAGGCAGGGCAGCAGCAGGAAGCGGGGGGCTGCAGTCCAGATGCAGGGGCTTTCCATGGGGAGCAAGAGTGCTGGATGCCCTCAAAGCTGCACTATACCTCCTTCCAGGCTATGTCCTGCCCTGACACTGGTGGCCTAGGCTCCCCATGCCCCAGGGCTTCGTTCCCCAGCTGCAGCCCTGGGAATCTGCTTGAACTGGCTCTACCTTCAGCAAGCCATGTGCCAAACCGTGGCATGCCCATGCAGCACCCTGCCGCCCACCATCTCCTCCACCCTGGGACTGGTGCCCTGTTGGAGAAGGGTCTTGTCCCTGGGCCCCCTCCTTAGGAAAACTGCGGTTGTGCCCCTATCCCAGGGTGAGCTGGAAGCACACCTGGAGACAGGAACCCTGATGAGTGGCTGCCTGCCTAAACCCCTGAGTAAGGAGAGGAGAGTGCCAGCCCCGGTCAGTGGGGTTGCTGGATCACAGGTGCTTGGGGTGAGGCATGGGGACAGATTACAGCAGCAAAGGTGAGCCTGTGAGGAAAAGGTGGGGTTTGATTTTCTGGGTTTGGCGGGTTTTTTTTGGTTGGACTTTGATAAAAGACTCTGTGGCTCCAGAAGGGGTTGGACTGTGCAAAGTGCTCTGGCTGGAGGGCCAGGTCACTCCTAGAGCTGGAGTAGGCCAAAGGACAGATAGGGGAAACTGAGATAGAGTTGCTGCAGCACTACATCTAATGGGAGGGCATGCTGGAGTGGCAATTTTGCTACACTTCCAAGCAGCGCTGGACAGAGGACGGAAGTTCCATTTCACTAAGGATTCGGAGATTTTTAAATCTGACTTTGGAGTGAAAACCAAAAATTTCAAAATTCTCTATGAAGGAAAATTCTGGGGGAAACAATTGTTTTGGGTCATTCAAAATGTTTTATTTTGATTTCTACATTTTTATTTTGCACTGTAATATATAATAAAAATAATATCTTCAGGGTTCTTTTTCTAAATGAAATTCTGGTGAAATCAAGCCGGTTTTGAAAACTATTTATTTTTGACAGACCCATGACAGAATATGGTTCCTTCAAAGTGTTTCTGACCAGCATTACCTCCAAGGCCCTCAAAACACTGAGGCTTCCAAGGTCCTGTAAAGAACCACCAGTGAAACAAAACTAAGGTTGAGAGCCAAATATTTCAGACCAGTTTGCATATTTAGTACTTTGCCTCAGCCCCACCTAGAAGCCTATGTATGCACTGGAATGAAATCTTAAGACAAACAGCTCAGGAAAATATTATTCCTGAAAGAAATACCTGCTTCAATAAGAATATGAACAAAGTCGTCTTTGGTGATTAAGAACCAGCAACTACTGTGTGCACGCACACAGCAGATGGGGCACCAGACTGCTAGAGCCAAGCTGGACTTTGTAAAATTCATCATCTACTCCTTGTTCTTTACAGGCTGGATCTTGCTAATGTACCTCTTTACTGAGAAAAACCACCAAAGCCACATTCTTTTAGTGTTGTTTTCTGCCTCCTCTCCCAGCAGCATCATGTCATTTCATATTTTACTATAAAACAGACTGACAGAGGACTAATTAGCAAACCAAAAAGTAGCACACATCAGGTTACCAAGAAGTACTGCCTGATAGCTCCCTTTATTTGGCCATACTGCCTACCACACAACCTGATACCGCATCCTCCAACAGCCACACTAAATATAGCACATAGTTAAGCAATCAGCAACAGCCAAGTTCAGAGCTGCTGTTGAAAGCCTCCAAGGTTGAGATTCCAACTTGTACTCAGTAATCCCAGATCTGAATCTGGCTCTGTGTCTGGCTGCAGCAGCATTACCTTGACCCAGTACACAAGCTTCACTTTTCATTTCCCTTGTGTAGTCTGAGGCCCAGAGAAGGACCTGTGAGAACAGCTGCTGTGAGAAGGCTCTGAGTGCCATGAGCTGGCGAAGTGTTTTAGGCTGAGTAAACCCCAGGTCAGGGACTCTGGTAAATGATTTTGAGGAATCCTGTGAAAGATTTGCTCCTGCTGCAAAATCCTGCTGATTATGAGAGTTTATTTCTGCTGAGTCACCCCATCAGTGATTTATCTTTCGTTTTCATTCCTCTGTGGAGTGGGAGAGTTAAAAAGAGAGGGTAATATTGAGGCAGCAGTGGAGCAGAGATGTGCTCCAAACTCTCCAGGTTCACCTTGCACGATTGAACAGCTGCCGAGTATCATGCCCACGGAACCTAGCAGCTTGCAGCAAGTTAGAAGCCAAAACCTCACATTAAATATCAATTACCGTTTCAAAGGTTTTAGTTTGCTGAGCAGGGGCATTTCAGTACAATTCATTGTCTGATGTTCTAAGGAAGTAAAGTGCTAAGGCACCAGCAAAGTTCTTTGCCAGAGCAAGTTTCAGATACAGAAATCAATTAGGGGGAAGGTAAAGTGGGCAATACAAGGTAGGGCTGAACTACGGTTATTCTCATGTCACTGTAACAAAAGCCCCAAAATTAGCATTTGTAGCCTTCACAACAAGAAAAGTTTCAGTCCACTACTGTAGAGACAAGGTGGGTGAGGTCATATCTGTCATTGGACCAACTTCTATTGGTGAGAGAGACAAGCTTTCAAGCTATACAGAGCTCTTCTTCAGATCTTGGAAAGATACTCAGGGCATGTCTACACTACAAAAGTGAGTTCGACCTACAGCCACCGCAGTAATTAAATCAGCTCTTCGTGTCACACTAGGCTCCTTCTGTCAGTGGTGTGCGTCCTCACCAGAAGTGCTTGCAGTGAGTTAAGTGGGGCATTGTGGGGCACTGACAGCTGGAGCCCTATCAGATGGTGGGGCTCCAGCTGTTAACCCAGCAGGGCTCTGACTGTCAACCCCCGGGGGGTGGGGCTCCAGCTGTCAGCACTGGGGCAATGGGTCTTCAGCTATCAGCTCGGCGGGACTCTGGCTGTCAGACCTGGGCAGTAACAGGCAATGTAAAGACTGTGTTGACAGAACTACATTGACTTGCGCACTATGACTCTTGGAGATAGTAAGTCGGTGTAGTGGGCAACTTGCATTGGCGGGAGGGACATTTTAATGTAGACGGTTACAGAGTTAGGTCAATGTAAGCTGCCTTATATCGATCTAACTGTGTAGTGTAGACCAGGCCGCAGAGTGTCACCGCTAAGAACAAGCTGGAACAGATTGTTTAGCATAAGTAGTTAACGCATATTCTAAGGGACCATTCAAGATGAAGTTAACACCCTGATAGGACAAAAAGGGAGGTTAGTGGGTTGCAGGTTGTTGTAATAAGCCATAAATCTGATGTTGATGGTGGATCACAAATTGAATATGAGCCAACAATGTGATAGATTTGCAAAAAAAAGGCTAATATCATTCTGGGGTGTATTAACAGAAATGTCATATGTAAGACATGAGAGGTACTGTCCCCACTCTACGCAGCACTGGTGAGACCTCAGCTGGAGTACTGTATCCGGTTCTAGGCATCACACTTTAAGACAGATGTGGATGAACTGGAGGGAGTCCAGAGGAGAGCGAGAAAAATGATAAAAGGTTTCGAAAACCTGACCTATGAGGGAAGGTTTAAAAAACTGGGCATATTCAGTCTTGGAAAAAGAAGACAGGAGAATGGTGAGAGGGAGGGAAGACACCAGATAACAGTCTTCAAATACGTTAAGGCTTTAATAAAGAACGCAGTGAGCAACTGTTCTCCGTGTCCTCTGAGGGTAGGACAAGCAATAATCTATTTAATCTTCTGCAGGGGAGGTTTAGACTTGTGTTAAATATTGGGAATAACTAAAGATAGTTATGCTCTGAATTGGGCTTCCAAGGGAGATTGTGGAAACCCTATTACTGGAGGTTTTTAAGAACAGATGAGACAAACATCTTTCAGGGATGGTCTAGCTCTACTTGGTCTACCAGTGCAGAAGGCTGGACTAGATGACCTTTTGTGGTCCCTTCCAGCTCTACGTTTAAATGATTCCATGATCTCAGCAAAACAAGGAGCTATTAGACTACAAAAGCCCTTTGGGGCCTGTTCTGATCTCACATGCAAACATTCATTAGCTCCAGCTAAATAGATAGTTGTGATTAGCTAAAAATATATTTAGACAATAAAAGGGAGATTTTTAAAGGCACTAAAGGCGCTGGTCTCACTTTCCATGGGAGCTAGGCACCTAGCTTCCATTTGGGCCTTTAAGAATCCTCCTCAAAAGGTGTTTTGTTGATTCAGCTAACACTGTATATCAATATATGCAGTATATGCATTCCGGTTGGTTCATACTACACCAATCAGTGTGCCCAGAGCTGAAGTTGAGCAGAGCCTTCTGTTTAAGAGCTGATTTTTCAGTTAACCTAAGATGCTATATTTAGACTGCAAGCTCTTTGGGGAAGACACTATGTCTTTGTATGGCATTTAGTACAATATAATTATTAAATGGTAGTAATAATCTACAGACCCAAGAAAACAGATGATTTAATAAAAACACTAAATACAGCTTTTACCCAGTTATTATGAATGGACGAGCTATAATGAATCGAGTGTCTAGTTCTGAAACACAATCATTTGTTGAATTTGAAAAAAATATTTTAAAAGAGGGCAGCTCAGCCATTTAGTCAAGTAACCCTTGACATTCACTAGACAGAGGTTTTCAAACTGTGGGGCGTGCTTCCCTCAAGGTGTGTGGAAGAATGTTCAGGGGGGCAAATGGCAATGCCTGGCAGGGCTTGGGCCAGGAGCAGTGACACCCAGAGGGGCTCAGGCCGCAGCACCACCTCCACCCCATGATTCACCTCAGCAGGCCACCCAGCCTATGGATCAGTGTCAACTGCTACAGCCATGCTGATTTCCACTCCCAGCAGCCTTTGTGCCCACTGCTGGCTCTTCCCCTAAGAGACCATCACACGCGCCTTCCCCAATCCTGAAAACCCGAGTTGGGAGGGGCAGGTATTGTGTCTATTTTTGTCTGGGTTGGGGGTGGGCCACGCAACCAAAAATTGTAACTCAAAGGTTTGAAAAATGCAGCTCTAGACATTGCAAACCAGGCAACGTTGCACAGATCTGTACACTAAACCCCATTAAAAACAGTGATGTGTGCCATGATATACATCCACCATGTCAATCTCAGACATTCCAACAATACACCAAGGACACAGCCAAGGACTGAGAAACCTATATGCCAACACTTCATATACTTATCGTTCAGAAATTTCTTCAAACTCCTTCTTTGCCAGCACTGGCATAGTCCGTTCCACCTTCATGGTATGTGAATTGTGTACCTAATGATGAGAAGAAGGAATGTTTTATAAATTCACTATACTGGTTATTGTCAGAAAGAAAGAGAGGTCACATAGGCTTCAAATGATACCTTTGCCTCTTCATCAGAGAATCCCTGATTCAGGAAAGCTTCCCTATCAAAATCAATGGGGCCTAAGCATGGGATTAACATTATGTTCATATATAAGTGCTTTTTTGAATAGAGATGGATTTAAATATGCGCTTAAGTGCTTTTCTAAATCAGAGCCAGTCCCCAATTCCAATGGAATAAAATGTCAGATCTACAGTAGATTTTATTTAATCCCCACTTTAAGTGCAAAACTCAATTCATCCGTAACAATGGAGCTGTGGTTAGCAGCTCCATACTATTTTCAATGGGAATACGAAGTTTTAATATACATAGGACCACACTGACCCCAGAAATTGATGCCATGGAGATCAAGGAGGGAACTTACATTTATTTTGCTCTGCAATGTATATCACAAACTGTTCCAAATTACAGCAGGCATCAGCATATTTTAAAGTCTAATTTTCTCTAAAAACCACTGTGACGTTGCACCTCATAATGTTTTATAGAAATATGCTTATGAATGTATATATGACATAACTGGAATATGTTTTATGCTACATATGCCATGTAACATATCTCTGCAAAGGTTATGATCTACTGAATATATTCATTCTATTTGTATACATGTATCATTTTTGTATTCAAAGTTATGAATATTGGCTGTGTACTTGTTTGATTTTAAGTAGCCTTAGTAAGGCATTTGGTCAGCTTCTTAGCTTGGAAAGGAATTTGCAAGTTAAGTGTCCAAATCAAGTAACACTTAATCTGACAATGAACTTTGAGACGCCAATCCACATTTGAGCTTCCCTGGGAATGTGGCCTGGCTTGTAAGGACTGAGTTATGCATGGACATGTGACTTGCCCATGTGACTCCAAAACTCCATCTTGGAGCTGGATTCTGCATGGGAGAGGGTCTCCACCCACAAGAGAAAGTATATTTAAGCTCCTGGGAGACCCCTCTATTTGGTCTTCAGATGGCTTAAGAGATAGCCTCTCCATGCCCAAAGGATACCTGAAAGAAACTGGAACAAAGGACAGTAACCACAGGGGTGTGAGTGATTACTGGATCCAGACTAGAAGGAGGCTAGTCTGTAAAAAAAGCTTACTGGAACATCTCTGAGGGTGAGATTTCATCTGTAATCACTTTCTTACTGTATTAGGTATAGGCTTGCGTGTTTTATTTTATTTTGCTTGGTAATTCACTTTGTTCTGTCTGTTATTACTTGGAACCATTTAAACCCTACTTTTTGTATTTAATAAAATCACTTTTACTTATTAACTAACCCCGGATATGTATTAATACCTGGGGGAGCAAACAGCCATGCATATCTCTCTATCAGCGTTATAGAAGACGAACAATTTATGAGTTTATCCTGTATAAGCTTTATACAGGGTAAAATGGATTTATTTGGGTTTGGATCCCATTGGGAGCTGGGCATCTGAGTGTTGGAGACAGGAACACTTTTTAAGCTGTTTTCAGTTAAGCCTGCAGCTTTTGGGGGACATTATTCAGACCTGGGTCTGTGTTTGCACCAGGCAAGTGTGTCTGGCTCAAACCAGGCAGGGCACTGAAGTCCCAAGCTGCCAGGAAAAACGGGCTTAGAGGTAGTCCCAACACATCAGGTGGCAGTTCCCAAGGGGTTTTCTGTGATCCAGCCTGTCACAACCACCATACCAGAAGCATTTGTTTGAAAGAATTCATGTAAATTAGCTTAAAAAAACAAAGCTATTTGTCTGCAATACTTACCTCATTCTACAAACTAAGTGGTGATTTTATACATTCTGAACAAGTGTGCACTCCATTATTCTATGAAATATGTGCAAGTGTCACATTCCATTGACTAAATTTAAATACTGCCATAATAGAAATGATTTTTAAAGAAGATACATCTGCAAAACTATTTGAACATGTATGATTTTTGATAAGTCCAGGTAAATATTTATTTATTGATCAAATGATACCAATATTTCCTCTCCGTAGGCTCTTCCACCACCATTTTATGAACTAAAAATAAAAAAAAAACTATGATTACATCTTATGCAGTGTCAGTCAACCAGAATGAGCAGGCATCAGGCCCAGTGGTTGGAGCAGGCATCAGTAGTCAGGAACCAAAGGCCTAGAGATAACAGTGAAGGGCAGGAATAGGATACCAGAGCCAATGGGTCAAGCTGGAATCTGTAGTCAGAAGCCAAAGCGAAGGTTCAAATGGGAGAACAAGAACGGGAACAAAGAGGTTATCAGGCAAGGAGGGGTTCAAGGCAGGGACGGGACAGAGGCAAGGCTAGGAGCAAGGCAAGACCAGGAGGAACAAGATCATGCAAGAGGAGTCAGAGGGATGAGAATGAGCACTGAGAAGCCAGCAAGCTGCTTCTGCTGGCTTAAGAGCCAGTCTGCTGGCCCCTGCAGCCAAATAGGTGACATGGCTAATCAGGCAGCCTGCTGCAGGCCAGCTGAATTGATGAGGGGGCCTGGAGACTAGCTCTGCTGCAAACCCTGATTCCTGAGGGAGGGGGAAGGAAAAGGAAGGTAGAAAACCACAGATAGAAAACTAACATTCGAATGACAAAGACTTCTGAATTAATTCCAGCCACCAACCATGTGATACATGTGTAACATTTCCACTCTGAGTCACACGTAGAAAAAAACTGTTATGAAACACAGGCATGATCACACGCGCACATACACTCAATGGGCTTACAACACAAAACAAAATGCTAGCCTTTTCATAGCATTAACCAAGCTTCAAGAAAGGTTTTTCATGTTTCACCTGAGATTGGCTCAAGCTGGCAATGTACTTCCCTTGCACATTGGAACAGGGCACCATAGTTTGGATATTTTAAAGGTACAGCCAAGGAAGGCGTTGAGCCTACCACAGCCCACGAAACACCCAGTTCACAAAAGAGGGTAATCCTCTTGGACCCTGAAAATTCAATCTCATTCCCTCTCCCTTAAATAATCATTAGCTTGAGCCACACACTCCAATGTGAGATCAATGGAAAGTCCAAGCAGTCTCCCGCACAGACCTTTCAAAACATTACATCATTTATATTGTAGATTACCAGATTTTTTTAAATCTTCTGATAGAACATGAAAAAGCACCCACAGCACTGTTGTTTATTACCAGCTACCACATGGAATCTTCTCTTCGACAATGGCTTATGTGAAAGAGCTGCTTATTGTTCCTTATAGTCTGTGGCCATGAATAAGGCTGTGCGTCTTTCATGGAGATCACGGCAGTCACGGATTCTGCCACTTTCCGGGACCTCCAGGACTTCAGCAGTGCCCGATGCGGCTGACCCCAGGGCTGCACAAGCAGCTGGGGCAACCCCAGGGCCAGTCACACCAGCTGCTGCTTGAGTGGCTCCAGGCAGCTGGCCCCGGGGGCCGCTGGAGCAGCAGCAGTCCCAGGCACTGTCCCACAGCAGCGGTCCCAAAGCAGCGGGGGGACCTTGGGCCACATACACATCCCCACCATAGCAGCAGCGGTAAGTCCCCGGAGGGCCCCCTGCCCCCTGAGCAGCAGCAGAGGCGCACAAGAGAGCTTCCCCCCAGAGCACTTGCAGCGCCCTGGAGCCCCCTAGGCTCCCCCAGGGGGAGGGGGCGCCTATCCTGCAACCCCAGGCCTCAAGCTCCCGCAGCAGGGAGAGGCACCTCTCCCCCCCAGCCCAGGTGCTGCTGCGGGGGGAGAGAGAGTTGTGGGGAGTCCTCTCTCCCCACCGTAGCCCTGGAGCACCCTCCGGCACCCCAAACCTCTCATTCCCAGCCCCACCTCAGAACCCACACCCCCAGCCAGAGCTCTCACCCCCTGCACCCAATCCTCTGCCCCTCATCCCCGGCCCCACCCCAGAGCCCTGACACCACTGCACCGCAGCCCTGAGCCTCCTCCCACATTCAGAACCCCTTAACCCCACCCCACCACATGAATTTTGTTATGTGCACCAATATGAAGGTGATGTGTCACACATCACCTCCATATTGGTGCACATAACAAAATTCATTCCGCACTTAGGTGGGAACAATTAGAGGGAATGCTGCCCATGACTAAATCATAGCCTTAGCCATGAACAATCTCCCCTTACCATTCTTTTTGTGGCTGGCTACCTCAGGAGCCTATATACGAGTTGCTACCTCCCTTCCCTGTTTTGTTTTGGCCTCCTGCCTGAGGCAGGGACCTGGACGGAAAGACAATTATCCAGTTTGGCTCATCAATTTTTCACCCGTCCCTTCATACCAGAGCTAACATTCTCTGTATTTCACTCCCACACAAAGTAATCAATTTGTTCCCTCCCATTGTCTGGGCAGCTCTCCCAGAGGCAGATTAAGGCAGGTGTCTTGGGATCTGGGCTAGGTGGTCTGAGGGAATTTATGCTGTAGTAAATCAAGGAAAAGCTAAGTAAGGACTGGATGCATGCACTTGTATCTTCAAAAATGTACGTGCAATCCTGAATCTAAATTTCATGCACAGCTGCACATGCACATTTGTATGTGGACATGCAGATTGCCATTATGCGTCTACACAGCCATTTGTATGTGTATACCTAATCCATATGTACAGTTGTGGTAATACTATATACAAATTCGGTACAGAAATAATCATGCACAACTGTGCATACATATTTCTAAAAATCAGGCCCTGCTTAGGGAAGCTAAATAGAGGAAATCTAAAGAGTCTGTTGGGAAGAGGGGTGGCACAGGTAGGAAGAGTTTGTCCAGAGAGAGGGGCTTGGAGAAAGTTCATTTGGGGGCTTGACAAAGGAAGATCAAGGAGTTCAGCTGAGTGAGAAACCTGGGGGGAGGAGGTTGCAACATTGCAATAGTCAATCTGAGCCCCCATTTAGCCTTTAGGGACTCCCTGCAGCATTCCTCAGGCACTACAGGATGTTCTTAGGGTGGCATGCACTAAACCTCCAGCCAGCCTACCATTTTCCCACTGAGAAGCAGGAGCCCAAGGGGCATAGATCTATGTAGCTAAAATAGATTCACCCCTACTACCCCCCCCATGTTTCCTAGAAAATGACGGGATAAATGTTGACATTTATTGTGTCTGGGAGCCGTACCTCATCAGAGTATTACATTTCCACAATAGATTCTTCTATCATATGTCACTAGTTTTTTATTTTTTGGAAAAAACAATAATTATGGGCTGGGCTTTTTTAAGACGACTTGGAAAAAATGTTTATGGACAAATTAAAGCCCTTGCAAGCTAAGATTTAAAATGGAAACTCTGGCAGATGCTGCTATGATCACACACTGTCCTAAATACCAGCCCCGTTTATCCCCAGTGATATCTATCATACCATCTTCTGCAGCAAAATAACATGAGTAGCTGTGACCAACTTTACTGCTGCTGGCAGTGGAAGCAAGGGGGGGGAAGCCAACAATCTTCCACCCTCCTGGCCTTTCCTCAAGCGTGAGACCTTCCGTCCCACTCTCAATCCACTTACTGTACTATCGCCACAGAAGCACAGCCACAGGCAGTTACACATTTGCAGCGTCAGCTTTTTACCCTGAGAGTGTTTATCTTCCGGCAAACGCGTTCGCTGGGTATGGTCGATAGTAGCTCCTTGTGACAGTGTCAGCACCACACCAAACCGAGCACAATACAAACAATGAGTAACACATTTCTAGCAAAGCAAACTCCTTTTACAGCATTGTTGAGATTAAATATTTCCATGCAGTAGTGCTCCAACAGCATGTTAAGCTAGGCCTTGTGGAAACACCCAAGACATGGTTTCTACCCCAATGAACTTGCAGGGTAATTCAATATATGAGACAGCCAGTGCAAAACAAACCACAGAGATGGAGGAGGAGAGGAACAGTTACAAGGATCTGTGGTATGGTCACACACATGACTTGATGGTGATCAAAAGGGGATCTTAAAATATATATTAGGGAAATGTTATTTTAAATGTTTTGCTGGTGGTGTATCTATTTATAATGAGGCCAAGACTGGGTCTGGGAAGACAAGGAAGAGGCTGAGCGGTGGTAGTGGGTGGAAGAAAACAAGGGACAGGGAAAAGGATAAGACTTGTCAGATACATACATAAGGGAGGTGCTATTTGGGAAATGTGTCCATGACATCAGCAGAGCAGGTTTAGGAAGGCAAGGATCCTGGAGAGGGTAGGGGGAGAGGTGTACTGCTAGGGCCTGCAACATCACCTGGCGGTGACTCTAAGCAGGGCAGGCAGGTTTTAGCTGTGTCAGGTTGAAAAGGGAGCAACCCACACTCACCCCTTTATTAATTAGTAGTAATGCTTCAGTGAGACCCAAAGCTCTCAGTCAGAATCATGGCCCCATTGTGCTAGATTCTGTGGCTACAGCAACAGCTGGAGGCCAGCTTCCCCACAGTCACCGCCCACTCAGAACCACATTTCTTGGAGGGCCAAGATCCAAAAACCCAAGTCCCTGTCAACTTCAGTTTTCTCCCCTGCAGTGAAATAGGGCCCCAACAATTTTCAAGCAAAAACTAGACACTAGAACTCAGTCTGAAAATTGATTGCATGTGACAAACTTTACCAATCATTCTGACATTGGGAATGGAGTACAGCTGAGCTGATCCCAAGAGATCTGGTTGGGATTCAGACTGCTAGTGGTTTCAGAAATGGATGGTTGATTTCATTCATTAGAAGCCTCTTTACAGTGCTACCTAAAAAAAAGCTTGCCTAATGTCACATTGTTTTTCTGGATAATTATTTTGTGTGGAAGCATATCCAGTTAAAAAGTATCTCCATAGAAACAGAATATGCAATAGTGTCCAGTTTTCATCTCTCTTTTTGAGTCCTTTTTAGGGAAAGGTGAAAAGTATAGCTCTAATATGTTAGAATAGCGCCAGCTTGTGGAAATTAGTTGCAGAAGCCAGGGTAACAAACAGTAAACTAGAATTACAGCTGCACAAAAACTGGGCAATTTTGCTTCTCCTGGGTTTGTGCTGATATCTGATCTGGTTTCCATCCACAGGAGTTTGAACAGCCCCTTCCTTCCTAGAGTTTCACTTTGAGTTGCAGGTTTGAATTAAGTGAAAAAAAATCTCAAAGCGAAGCCCCACTAAAACAGCAAATGTTGCCCAATTTCAGCGTCACCCCGGAATTGAGTATGTTCACTCTGTGACCCTATCTGAAGTTTGGGACAAAGATTTAAGGATGGGCTGGGTTCAGGTTCCCGGCAGAATATTCTACGCAGCTCTCCCCAGCATTTTTCCAAAACTCAACCAGCACCAACCTCCTTTACACACTGCTTTCTCCGTTAATTTACAGCTGCACCCTGTATCCATATTCAGCAATATTTGGATTTCTTCTCTTTGCTTTGCAGTTTTCTGAGCTTGAGGGATCAATGTTACAAAGGAGTTTTTAATCACAAGCATAAGCATCTGAGTCCCCCCGACAGGCATCTCCAATTTGGATACTTTCCATAATTTAAATGGCTGAAAGGAATTAATCATACAGCCTTAGGCCATGTATAACACTTTAAAACAATAAATAAGCCTCAAAATTGTATGAATAGCTTCAATACCTGCCAACAGAAGACTTTATGCATCCATCTACCTCAAGCTTCTTCCTCCACTCCTGGGAGCAGCTGCTAACATGATTCACACCGCAAGGCCTGTCTAATCCATGTTTTTTTGGACAGGGGAGAGAAGCAATTTTGAGAGAGAAGGACCTCTCCCTTCTTCTCTCTTTCAGCCAAGGGGTTATTAGCTCAAACACCTCCATCAGTCAGAGCTCTGCAAAATCCCCTAATAAAATAAGTGTTCTTGAGGGATTTATAGATCAAAAACCAATCCCATAAGCTGTTCTAGGAAATCAGCTGGCAGCCAGTGTAGGTCACAGTGCACAGATGTAATGTGCATTGTGTGTGAAACTTCATTCAGTCCCTGAGTCAGCAAGATATTTAAGCACTTGCATAACTTTATGCACCTGAGTAGGCCCCTGGACTTCAGTGGAACTACTCATGGGCTTGAAAGTACAAGTTACATGCTGGAAAAGTCATCCAGCCACTCTAGGTAATTCAGAATTTGGGCCACTGATCAGAGAACATGTTGCCGTTTCCACAACTCACACCGCTGAAAACAAAAGAACAGACTTAGTAAAAATAAACAACAGGCTGGAAGGGTAATTTATGGGCAGTTTGTGGGAAGGCTCATCTGCAACACAGGCATTTCTTTTTGTCCTTTATTTTTCAAACTGCTATTAATCACTTTAACTTCCACCTATGTGAAAAGGCTTCTCCCTCTGGGGCTATTGTCCCTCCTTTCATTTAGTCATGGCAAGCCAACTCTGAGCAGGAAACGCTTACCACTCACAAACAGCAGCATATTAAAAGGCATTGATATTCCGTTCACATCAGACCAGACAGCACAAAGGTTCTCAAGAAATTGTTTGCTTGTTTATTAAATGAGATGTCCATCCCCCTAGCTCCTCTTGTATTTCCTTAAGAGCCACTTTTCATGCAATGTAGTTCTGGTGCCAAAATGTATTCAAATGGAGTTTTGTAGATTGACAGACACTTGTGTGTATTTGACTCAACTCCATGGTTCTGGCTTCTCTCCAGCTCTTCTGAGAATCAAGATAAGGCTTGTGTATTTGGTGAGAACTCATGCCTGACAATGTGTGTGCCAGCTAATCAGCGTGACAGTGTAGCAAAATACAATTAATGCACCTGCTGGGGGACACTGGTTTAAGCATAGTTCTGTTTCTGTGAGTTGGAAACTCGGGAATATGAAGAACAGCTAAAAAAGCTGAACATATAAAAATCTTGAAAAATACAGCTGATGGGGAAGGGGTACAAATATCTTACAGGATGTAACTCAGAGGAAAGCGTCAATTATTCTCACTAGTCGAGGACGACAGAACAAGGAATAACAGAACTGAACTGTAGCAAGGAAAATTTAGTTTAACCAATAGGAAAAATTTTCTAACTGACTGCAAGCATGATTAGATGATGGAACACACAGCCAAAGGAAATGCTGACAACAACAGACACCGTCCAGGCTAGACTTCATAATCATTTTGTTATAGGATATTGGAGGCCTGCCACAGCACAGCAGAATGAACTACGTGACCCATTAGTAACCCCTTCCTTTTTGACTATGGAGATTATCCGCATAAGAAGGGTTCCCAGGCCTTCCCTGCAATTTGGTATAATGTTCCAAATAGTACATCCATTGTATAACTACTATACACTCGGTAGGGAGAGATCTTGTGCATTTCTAGACATTTCTTGGGCATTCATGGGAGACAGCCTCAGTCATTCTGCCAGCTGCTTCAAAATCACTGCACAAAACCAAAAGGAAGAAAACAATATTGCTTGCCTGGTGCTGTACTTCAACATGAACATTAAATAAATGTCTCATCCCACCTTTGATAGCCCATTTGATTATCCTTGGTTAAGTATGTTCATAAATCAACATTTCTTATTTAAAATTGGAGGATATATATTTTTCAGGACACTTTAGGTGTCTTAGTAACAGAACTTCCTTTTACGATGCATCTCTCCAGGGATCTGTGCCAAAAATATTTTAAATAGCCGCAACTTTCGGTTTAGTTTCTTAAACTTAATCCTTTTCTTTATCTAAATTTGATTTCATGTAATCAATAGTTTAATCTCCACAATCTCCAGAGGCAACAGGAATAAGATAAAATACAACTTCAAGCCATGCTTCACTGTAAACCAGATCACAACAAAGGAAAACGGGATGCTCCTCTTTCACAAATGCACCTTTCTTCAAGCTGCACCTGCAGAGTGGGAGAGTTTGTTACTTTTTCTTTTTTTTTCCCCTCCTGTGACAGCTGCTCAGATCTCAACAGACAGACAGATGTGACTAAAGCTTTCTTCCTGTTACTCCCAATTTCACTGTGCAAGCCTAGAGCAATCCTGCTCTTAGATGCTGTGAAAACAGCTCCACCGGGCCTTATTAGTAATAATAAAAATCCCTATTTTATTACTGTTTTGCCATGTCAGAATGTTATGTACAATTCAGCCACTGCCGAGTCTTTATTGGAACTAGGGAGAGTCCAGCATTACCTTATGCAATAGCTAAAGGAATTCTATTCAAGGACTGTGGTATTCAAACATATTTTTAAATATGATTTTTGAAAGGCAACCGCATTCCCCACATTGTGTCCCCTGAACAACCCAGCAGCTACCATGCATAATAATTAAGAAGAAATAATATTTGCAGAAAGAATCTAAAAAGGAACGTAGTTTCCAGATGAAATTTGGATGTTTTTGGAAAGTGTAGGGGACAATTTCCTGGTGCAAGTGCTGGAGGAACCAACTAGGGGCAGAGCTCTTCTTGACCTGCTGCTCACAAACCGGGAAGAATTAGTAGGGGAAGCAAAAGTGGATGGGAACCTGGGAGGCAGTGACCATGAGATGGTCGAGTTCAGGATCCTGACACAGGGAAGAAAGGAGAGCAGCAGAATACGGACCCTGGACTTCAGAAAAGCAGACTTTGACAACCTCAGGGAACTGATGGGCAGGATCCTCTGGGAGAATAACATGAGGAGGAAACGAGTCCAGGAGAGCTGGCTGTATTTTAAAGAATCCTTATTGGGGTTACAGGGACAAACCATCCCGATGTGTAGAAAGAATAGTAAATATGGCAGGTGACCAGCTTGGCTTAATAGTGAAATCCTTGCTGATCTTAAACACAAAAAAGAAGTTTACAAGAAGTGGAAGATTGGACAAATGACCAGGGAAGAGTATAAAACTATTGCTCGGGCATGCAGGAGTGAAATCAGGAAGGCCAAATCACACCTGGAGTTGCAGCTAGCAAGAGATGTTAAGAGTAACAAGAAGGGTTTCTTCAGGTATGTTAGCAACAAGAAGAAAGTCAAGGAAAGTGTGGGCCCCTTACTGAATGGGGGAGGCAACCTAGTGACAGAGGATGTGGAAAAAGCTAATGTACTCAATGCTTTTTTTGCCTCTGTCTTCAGGAACAAGGTCAGCTCCCAGACTGCTGCACTGGGCAGCACAGCATGGGGAGGAGGTGACCAGCTCTCTGTGAAGAAAGAAGTGGTTTCAGGACTATTTAGAAAAGCTTGACGAGCACAAGTCCATAGGGCCAGATGTGCTGTATCTGAGGAGAGTGCTAAAGGAGTTGGCGGATGTGATTGCAGAGCCATTGGCCATTATCTTTGAAAACTCATGGCAATCCGGGGAGGTCCCAGACGACTGGAAAAAGGCTAATGTAGTGCCCATCTTTAAAAAAGGGAAGGAGGAGGATCCGGGGAACTACAGGCCAGTCAGCCTCACCTCAGTCCCTGGAAAAATCATGGAGCAGGTCCTCAAGGAATCAATTCTGAAGCACTTAGAGGAGAGGAAAGTGATCAGGAACAGTCAGCATGGATTCACCAAGGGCAAGTCATGCCTGACTAATCTGATTGCCTTCTATGACGAGATAACTGGCTCTGTGGATGAGGGGAAAGCAGTGGACGTGTTGTTCCTTGACTTTAGCAAAGCTTTTGACATAGTTTCCCACAGTATTCTTGCCAGCAAGTTAAAGAAGTACGGATTGGATGAATGGACAATAAGGTGTGTAGAAAGCCGGCTAGATTGTCGGGCTCAACGGCTAGTGATCAATGGCTCCATGTCTAGTTGGCAGCTGGTATCAAGTGGAGTGCCTCAAAGGTCGGTCCTTGGGCCGGTTTTATTCAATATCTTCATTAATGATCTGGAGGATGGTGTGGATTGCACCCTCAGCAAGTTTGCAGATGACACTAAACTGGGAGGAGAGGTAGATATGCTGGAGGATAGGGATAGGATACAGAGGGACCTAGACAAATTAGAGGACAGGGCCAAAAGAAATCTGATGAGGTTCAACAAGGACAAGTGCAGGGTCCTGCACTTAGGACGGAAGAATCCAATGCACCGTTACAGACTAGAGACCGAATGGCTAGGCAGCAGTTCTGCGGAAAAGGACCTAGGGGTTACAGTGGACGAGAAGCTGGATATGAGTCAACGGTGTGCCCTTGTTGCCAAGAAGGCCAATGGCATTTTGGGATGTATAAGTAGGGGCATAGCCAACAGATTGAGGGACGTGATCGTTCCCCTCTATTCGACATTGGTGAGGCCTCATCTGGAGTACTGTGTCCAGTTTTGGGCCCCACACTACAAGAAAGATGTGGAAAAATTGGAGAGAGTCCAGCGAAGGGCAACAAAAATGATTAGGGGTCTGGAACACATGACTTATGAGGAGAGGCTGAGGGAACTGGGATTATTTAGTCTGCGGAAAAGAAGAATGAGGGGGGATTTGATAGCTGCTTTCAACTACCTGAGAGGTGGTTCCAAAGAGGATGGTTCTAGACTATTCTCAATGGTAGAAGATGACAGGACAAAGAGTAATGGTCTCAAGTTGCAGTGGGGGAGGTTTAGGTTGGATATTAGGAAAAACTTTTTCACTAGAAGGGTGGTGAAACACTGGAATGCGTTACCTAGGGAGGTGGTGGAATCTCCTTCCTTAGAAGTTTTTAAGGTCAGATTTGAGAAAGCCCTGGCTGGGATGATTTAGTTGGGGATTGGTCCTGCTTTGAGCAGGGGGTTGGACTAGATGACCTCCTGAGGGCCCTTCCAACCCTGATATTCTATGATTCTATGTTTAAGATGCCAGTAATGGTGTGGCCACTAATCCCCATCAGCAGTTCCCACCCCACCCATCAATTTTGTTCTGGCTATTCTCAGTTCACTTTTTACAATTCACATTTCAATTCCTGTTGTTTGTTAGGTCTTTCACTTCCCCGATGATGGTGCGCTCTAACTTCCTGCTGACACATTACAGGATGTGTGCTTGATTGCCTTTGGATACAACTTCTCTGAAGCTTCTGGCAAACTGCAAGTGTTAGCTGTAAATTGTTATTGTCTTTTTGCTAGCTAACTGTATTGATTCCCCCACCTTCCCAGAGCCTGAAAATGAGGCTTCAGTGACTAAATGTCCCTGCAGGGAGACAGTGCCACCCAACTATAAATCCACATCAAAGCTGCCACAAAGTGAAGTTGAACAATCCTGCTGGGTCAGAGGAGTAAGAGCCCATTTTTATTTTGGGGGGATAATTATATGTAAAATGCTCGAGTCATATTACTCCCCATGGGTTAATCACACAGAGGGAACAAGAAGATCTTGTGGGTTTGGACCATTATTCTGGGGCAGGTGAGAAAGCCCACTGAGCAGACAGGGATTGAGCCTGCAGAAACTGTAGATCCATGCAGAAACCCTGTGAGTATGCCCTACGTCCTACATTAACCTTTCTTCCATGTCAGTATGGCTCCAAAGAAACCACACGTCCACCAGCTTCTGCCCCAGAACACCTATTCAGGGAAGGGGAGCAAAAAGAAGGAATCCTAGTTATAGGGAAGGATGATCCAAAGAGCCCTCCAGCCCTGCGCCTCTCCACCTGCAGATCCCAACCACTAGAGCGTTTGTGGAGGGGCTTCCACAGGATCAAACCAAAAAAGCAGGAAGGATTTAGGGGAAATAGCACTTCAACCTTTTTTCTGCATCCCTCCCTAATACCAAGGCAGAAAGGGTGTTTGTCCCCATCTGCAGGTGGAGGGACCATACTGCCTTTGGATTCTAATGAGTAAGTCTGACATTGTTTCAGGTGCCAGCACAGTGTGACACAGTGACAGCCCAACCAATTCAAAACACAGCCACTGTTTATGATTTTATTAAACTTAAAGGATTTTTGATTCTGACTAACCAGTAGTTTCTAGTCCTTACGACACATGATTTGCTGTTCTTCAGCCTGGACAGTGGCAGGCACACTCATGTGATACCTGTAATTCTCAAACACTCTCCAAGAAATTCTGGACACCTTCAGTATCAGTGGTTATGTGTACATGTTGAGCCTCACTCTGCATTTCATTCCATACCGAATGTGACTGTTCACGGGAATTGCACCTGTACTTCCCCTCAGTGATTCAGCAAGGGCACCCACTCTCAGCTTCCAGCTCCCTAGCCATTGCCTTTCTGGGATGGAGACCTACATCTCTCTCCCTCCTCAGCAGGGTATTTCCAGGCTGAACAGTTTCCTGCCATCACTGTGTTATTCTCAGAAAAGGACAGTCTGCCTAGACAAGCCTGCTTATTTTCTCTTCAGCGACTAACACCACAGTAATTGCCCACAGTTATAAATGATCAGTTATCACCCAGCACTTCCTATGCAAGCCTATTTTACTCTTAAGGTAAAAGCGCTAGAGAAAATATATTAAAACAATAAAAGAACCTACACACATAGCCATGCATCAGATTCTCCACAAAACGTCTTCAACCTGGGTTCTGGTAGGTGACTCCTTCAAGCCCCCTTCCTGCCCCCAAAGGGGTCTCCTTTGTGCTCCCAAGTTCATAGCAGCCTCAGCTTAGAACTAGCATCCAATCTTATTAGGCCTCAGTAAGCCAAGTCCTTTTAACCCTTCCCTAAAGATTGGGGCCCTCCATGGAGCAGAGGTCCTGTCCGTTTCCTGTCTATTTGTCTTGAGCCTGTTTGAAACCAGGTTAGTTATCCAAAAATATTTTCCCTGTCTGTTGGTCCCTGTAAAATCCAGTATGACCTAGTATATGTAAACCTCTCCAAGGGTTGGGGATTATAACCAGAGGAATTACATTAGCATACCCAAATTACATACAGTCTCACAGTAACAACATAAACAATTGCATTTTAAATGCAATAAACCCCAAAGGCATTGGACTTAATTCAATAATGTTTATCTTAATTCCATAAGAGTTGTAGGATATTGTCATACTATTCACTCCTAATTATTTTATAGGAACAAAATAATACATTTAAAAAATAACCCGCTGTTAATAAAAATACAGTACACAATACAGCAATCTTGGCCTTAAGGGACCATCCAAACTTGGTTCCCTAGAATAATCAAGGCCGGAGTCATTCCAGGATCATCTGCAAATCTTCATTTAACAACATGCTCTCCACATTTTATAGCTGTTTTTAGTAACAAGTACACTCGGAAATGCACCACTTTCCCTGAAAATTGTGTTGCTATTCTAAATTTAAATGTGTTTTCTATCTTGCATAAAGATATATACCAAATTAATTTTCTTGGGGAAAGACATGGGGCCCTATTACTCCACCTTTGAAGGATTTGCTTGCCTAAAAGTGACAGCCCCTGTCAGGCATCATTTCTGTAGGGAGGGTGATGGGGTAAGTTAGAAGTGTTGCCACCTTGCACAAATCACCCAATTAGACCCCACTTGGAGCCAGTCTGCCTCTGATGATAGAAGTCCCAGCTTTCATGGGAATTCCAGACCTGCCTGGGAAAATCCCCTTTTGAGTGGTCGTCTTCCACATTTCCCCACCTCCTGTAGAAGTGCAGCCAATCAGAGCTGCCACAGGAGACAGCGCTCTCTCTGCTCCTCCCCTCAGGGGCCAACAAAACTGTTTGTGTAGTGAATGGGGAGAGGGAGCAGCCAATATCACTTTCACAATAGGGGTTGGGGGCAGGAGGTGAAAGAACCCAGCAACTCAGGAGAGACTGAAGGAACTGGGTTTATTTAGTCTGCAGAAGAGAAGAGTGAGGGGGGATTTGATAGCAGCCTTCAACTACCTGAAGGGGGGCTCCAGAGAGGATGGAGCTAGGCTGTTCTCAGTGGTGGCAGATGACAGAACAAGAAGTAATGGTCTCAAGTTGCATTGGAGGTGGTCTAGGTTGGATATTTGGAAAAACTATTTCATTAGAAGCGTGGTGAAGTACTGGAATGGGTTACCTAGGGAGGTGGTGGAATCTCCATCCTTAGAGGTTTTTAAGGCCCGGCTTGACAAAGTCCTGGCTGGGATGATTTAGTTGGTGCTGGTGCTGCTTTGAGCAGGGGATTGGGCTAGATGACCTCCTGAGGTCTCATCCAACCCTAATATTCTATGATTCTATGAACTCCAGCCTCTCTGTGTTCCTCTCCCCTCCCCAGTACCACTGCAACCCCAGGCCTGGGAAGGGGGCAAAGATGAGCCTGCTGGAGCTGAACCCCATGCTCAGGCCTAGGGGGAGGGGGAGGAACCCTGAAAGCTGGCCCCCACCCATTCCCTCAGGTCTGGAGGAAGGGTGAAGAGCCCCTGAAGTTGCCACCCTGTCCATGGTAGGGTGAAGAGCCACCACAGCAGCAAGTGGAACAGAACAGGGCAGATGCGGGGCTTGGGTGTGTGGAACTGTTGTGTAGCTGGGTGGGAAGAGTTGATACAGGCCTGGGGCAGATATGAGGGCTTGGGACACAAAAATAATTGAAGTGGTGGACAATTAATTGCTGGCCTGGGTGGATGTGGGGTCGGGAAGAAGGGATAGAGAATGAATTAACTGGAATTTGTGGGTTTGGGGGGAAGCTGGAAGCTCCACACCTTCGGGCAGCACTTTATACAAATTTGCATCTTCTGGAAGGAGCTTCTGCCATGGAGCCAAACCCTCATGACTCACTATAGATTAGTGAGAGCTGGTAACATTAACTGTCACACAGATACTTGAGAGGGGCAGGCTGTTCTCAAAATCCAGAACATGCTTCTTAAAACTTTCCCTCAAAACTCATGCTTTGGAGGTCTAGCTTATGATTTTTAAACTTTTGGGGTTGGTAATCCTAAATTAGGTAAAACTATCACACTGCCCTTTCCTATAACGCAGCATAACTCATTCAGGACTTTTTGGAACACATTACCCAGCATCAAGCCCCAGAGATATTGTATTGAAAGCCCTGTTTGTTGGTGCTAGTAACAGCTACCAGACAGCTTCAGAGATAAAAGTCCCAGATCGTTGCTTAGTACACAAATATTTAATTCACAAACCTTGTAAACAGTATTTGCAATACCTTTGAATAACTTTTATAACTTATATAGACTTCCTTCTCTCCACTTCTGTTACACATAGTACAAAGGAAGATTTCCACATAAATGTGTGTGTTTCTGTATTTTAGAGAAACAAGGTGGGTGAGATAATATATTTTATTGGACCAGTGTCTGTTAGTGAAAGTTACAAGCTTTCAAGTTATGCAGAAAATTCTGTAATGTGACCTTAAAATGTGGCGAGTGTATGTTACCTGGATTTTTCTTCAGCGCTTGAGAAGAATGGCAGCATCTTTGTTTTATTCCGTACACTTCAGCCTTTCCAGCAAACAAAAGTGTAAGTTCCTTAAAGGCTTCAGCATTTCAGGCCTCAGGTTTATAGTTGGCTGGTGAGACAGGAAATATGTGGCCTGAATCCAAAGTAGTACAGGTATATGGGAGGATTGGGATCAGGATGGAAAAGATACATTTCCCTAGATTTTTGTAAGTCTTTCTTTGGAGAACTCTCTTTTCACCATAAGCCCAGCTAAGTCAGTTAAGGATAGTTCTCTGAAAATGTCCGCTCAATGTGCAGCAGCCGTCAAAAAGCGAACAGAATGTTAGGAACCGTTAAGAAAGGGATAGCTAATAAAATAGAAAATACCATAATGCCACTCTATAAATCCATGGTATGCCCACACCTTGAACACAGCATGCAGTTCTGGTTGCCCCATCTCAAAAAAGATCTATTAGAATTGGAAAAAGTACAGAGAAATGCAACAGCTTTCATACAAGGAGACATAAAAAGACTAGGACTGTTCAACTTAGAAACGAGGCGGCTAAGGGGAGGATATGATAGAAGTCTATAAAATCATAAATGTTGTGGAGAAAGCGAATAGGGAAGTGTCATTTACCCCCTCACATAACGCAAGAACTAGGGGGTCACCCAATGGAAATTAGTTGGGAACAGGTTTAAATCAAACAAAAGAAAGTATTTCTTCACACAGTGAACAGACAACCTGTGGAACTCATTGGCAGGGGGTGTTGTGAAGGCCAAAAGTAAAACTGGGTTCAAAAGAGAATTAGATAAGTTCATGGAGGATAGGGTCATAAATGGCTATTAGCCAAGCTGATCTAGGTGTCCCTAAGCCTCTGGTTGCCAGAAGCTGGGACTGAACAATGGGGGGTGGATCACTCAGCAAGTGCCCTGTTCTGTTCATTTCCTCTGAAGCATCTGGCACCAGCCACAGTCAGAAGATAGGATACGGGGCTAGATGGACCACTGGTCTGACCCAGTACAGCTATTCTTATGTTCTTAAGGATCTACTAACCCTCAACTCACTTGAGCCCCTGTTCTCTCTTTAACACAGAGAAAATCTCAATTTAAGACAGTTAGTTAATAGTTAGACGTAAATTACACAGGCTCTGTAGCCTTAGGGGCAACAAATTCTCTCTTTCCATCTCCCTCCCAAATACACTGCAGCAGACTAGACATTCTAACTGAGGGCTTTCCTAATATGTAAAGATGGAATAACACTCACCGCTATCCAAACTGTTTTAGGTATTGGGACCCAACCTTGAAAGTAGACAGATCTCTTGATCCTGAATCAATCAGCCACATAGTCCACTAGAGTTTTATTTAACTTCTATATTTCATTCCTCTCCCGAAGATCTGTCCAGACTACATCTCCCATAATGCATCGGCAGTCATGCGCCTCCCATGACGCATCATGTGGCTTGGTTAGTGGGGAGACTATGTTACATCATGAGAGTCATGGGCCAGGGACCCTGGCCCAGAGGAGCCAATTGGGTATCTGGCACCCAACTACAACTCCCATGAGGCAATATGGCACCACAGGTAGATGCAATTTAATGTTGAACTGATGTGAAATGGGATATTCTGGATCAATTAAAAAAGCAAAATACTTTAAGTTAAATAGACCCAAAACAAAATATTTTATTTCAATTTTTCCTTTGGGAAAACCAAAAAAATTCTGCTAAATCAAAACTTTCCTGTGGAAAATTTTGATTATGCACAAACTGCCTTTTCCATGAAAAACCATTTCATTGGAAAACTTCCAACAAGCACTAATGGAAACTTTCAATACAGCTTCAGAAAAAGGTATTTAGCATGTCTAGTAACCAATAAACACAACTTTACTTCTGGATGGTTCCGGCTGAATTGCCCTGTCCTGCTTTGCTTTCTACGTGGGTGCAGACACACACAGGCAGTGTTACCAACTCTCATGATTTTGTCATGAGTCTCATAGTAATTATTGTTTTCATTGAAGCCCCAGCTCCTGGAGTCAAGTGGATAGGTGATTTCAGCCTTCATGCTTAAAGTAAAATATTTCTAGCCCTCGTGGCTATGGAGAAAGCTTCAAAATGTGACCCCAGTGCACCCTAAACGCTCAAAAAGCAGAAGGCAAATAAAAAGAACACCAAATCTGCTATTTTTACATAATCTAATTATTTCAAAGCCAATCTCATGTTTTTGAACATTTGAAGTTGGCATCCATTGTTGGATTCAAACAAAAAAATGTCTCTCTCCTGCTATTAATATTCTCCCTTTCTTTGGACTTAAAACAAATCAAAGGCTGCAGTTTAAAGCATGTGGGTTACACTGGCTTAAAGTTCAAGTAAGTACATCTGTCTTTCTTAAAAGGTGGAGGGCACAGTATCACTATGGTACCTTTTGCCTTCCCCAGTCTGATTTACATCTGTAGTGCCTCAGATTATATTTTAAATGTTTGCATAGCAGTATCCATTATAATATGTGTCACTTTCTACAGCATAGCACACATGTTCTTTTTTCTTTTTTGTTTTTTGACCAGAAGATAGATGTTCCCAACAGAGTACAGGAAAAGACTAATTGATCACATAATACAACATGAAGCTCTGTAATTTCCCTGCCTCCTGCTATTCTGACTAGACACTGGGTGGCAGTATTGTATGAACGTTAACAGCCATACAGTCACGTCTGAGTTTAAAGAAATGTATTGATACATGAAATCAAAAGCAAGCTTTTCGTTTGATTACCCTGTGGTACTGGCTAATTCACCAAAGAAAACAGTCACAAATTATTTCAATTTCTAGATGCTGTAGTTGTATGCAGCCTTGTTGTAGTCCTGTTGGTCCCACGATATTAGAGAGACAAGGTGGACAAGGTTATATCTTTTATTGGACCAACTTCTGTTGGTGAGCGAGACAAGCTTTCACACTTACATAGAGCTCTTCTTCAGGTCTAGAAAATATCTTCAGAGTGTCACAGCTAAATACAAGGTGGAACAAACTGTTTAGTATAAGTAATTAACATATTTCAGAAGACAGATGAAGTGGCCCATTAACACCTCTCCAGCCGGGGCAGGGGAGTGATGAAGCTGGCAGGGCGGGGGGGGGCGCTAGTATTGGTTTTAGATGGTTGCAATAAGCCATAAATCATGGGTGCTGTGTCCCATAGGCTGGCAAAGGCTGTGCCTCACCAAACAGCCCTACGTGGCCCCGCCCACACTCCTCCCCAAAACCCCCTCCCCTGCTTGCTTTTCCCCCTTGGCCCCAGCCCAGGCAGGCCAAGCTGCTCCTCTTCAGTTCTGCTGGGGCTAGGGCAGCTGGGACCTGGGGAGGCTGGGGCTGCCGGAGCTGTGCCTCCTAGCACCACCAGGGAGAGGGCTGGAGGCACTGGGGCTGCCCGCACTGTGTTTGGGGGAGAATGGGGGCACTGGGCCTGGGGGGGCGGCACCCACTGTCCCTGTGGTCGGAGGCCAGGGTGGCCACGCACCGCCGGCCCTGCGCTCGGAGGCTGGGGGGGGGGGCGGGGGGAGTCATGCACTACCCACCCACCCTGCGCTCGGGAGTCGGGGGGGGGGTGCTCGGGGGCAGGGCTGCACACCATCCGCCTGCGTGCCCGGTGCTTGGGGTTGGAAGGGGTGCGCGCCACCCACCCTGCGCTCAGAGGCTGGGGAGGCAGTGCTCCACCCGCTTGTCTGGCACTCCGGGGCTGGGCCGGGGGAGTTGGTGGCTGGGGGGAGGGGGTCTCCAAGCTCCACTGGGGGAAGGGGGCCGAGTCCACAGGGGGGCGGGGCCAGCCAGGGGCTAGCCTCCCCCCGCCAGCGCTTCACCTGCCGCCCATGCCATAAATCCAGTGTCTCTATTCAGGTTTCAGAGTAGCAGCCGTGTTAGTCTGTATTCGCAAAAAGAAAAGGAGTACTTGTGGCACCTCAGAGACTAACAAATTTATTTGAGCGTAAACTTTCATGAGCTACAGCTCACTTCATCGGATGCATTCAGATGAAGTGAGCTGTAGCTCACGAAAGCTGATGCTCAGATAAATTTGTTAGTCTTGAAGGTGCTACAAGTACTCCTTTTCTTTTTGTCTCTATTCAGTCCATGATTTTTAGTGTCTAGCAAAGTTATGAATTTAAGCTCCGAGTCTCATCTTTGGAAGGTGTTGTGCTGGTTTCCTTTGAGGATGAGTACCTATTAGAACAATCTATAACCCACTAACCCCCAGCTCCACACACACACGCGTGCGCGCACACACACACACACAGACCTTTTTTTTTTTTTTTTACTCTCTCTCTCTTTATGTCTGGAGAGGTGTTAACAGGCCACTCCACCTTGAATGATCCCTTGAAATAACTCCTTATGCTAAATAATCTGTTCCACCTTGTATTTCGCTGTGACACTCTGAGTACATTTACCAGACCTGAAGAAGAGCTCTGTATAAATTTGAAAGCTTGTCTCTTTCACCAACAGAAGTTGACTCAATAAAAGCTATTGCCTCACTCATTTTGTGTCTCTAATATCCTGGGACCAACACAGCTACAACAACAACACTGGAAGATACCAAATTTTGCTGACTGAAATGGAAACTCCACAACATAAAGAAAAAGGAAGCAGAACTTAACAACGACATCTACTTCCTGAGCAAATGCAAGAAACAAAACATCATCCCCAGAGATCTCACCATCTATATCTTGCTGACCACTACATACAACTGCAAATATGCCGAACAGCTCTGCAGAAGAACTTCAGAAAAACTGAACAACTTATTGCACCTCACATTCTCCAGAATGGACCACCTCAAATAAGAAGTCATCACACACGCCAACACACTGGGAAAAAAGAATTAGGAAACTTACCTGGAAATCATGCAAGAAACCCAAAACAACTATTAAAAAAACCTGAAGACAGCCATCTAACACAGAAACAAAAAGTGGAATCGGCTATAACAACTCCACAACCAATGAAACACCACCTCTGGGAGAAACCATGGCACCCGGACCCACCACATGGACTCCATCATCATCAGCTTATCAAGTCTACCCCTAACCAGGGCTGAATTCTCTATGCTCTCCAAGGAACTGAACTTCTGCCCCACCACCGAACTGGAACCATTCTAACATAAGAAGAAATAAAAGAATTCTTGCGCCTGCTCTGCTTCAAAGAATTTTTTCACAGCAATGATGAAACCACCCACAATTACCACTTTCCCACCATCAGTCATAAGAAAAAAGAATCATCCAACTGGACACCACACGGCAGACAAAACTTCACTCTCAATCATTACATTGATTGCTTCAGGAAAAAAAAATTGACTGTGAAATCCTTAACAAACATCACATCCATCACAATCTCTCCACAGCCAAGAGGACAGATATACCATCCCTGAAATCCAGCCACCAGGTAGTGATCAAACCATCAGACAATGGGGGTGCCATTGTAGTCCTCAACTGTGATGACTATGTTAACGAGGGCAACCAACAACGCTCCAACACCACATACTATAAAGAACTCAAAGACGACCCCATACCACAATTTACCCAGGCATTTAAGGATATGATTAAATCCTTTCCCAAACAACTCCAAGAGAAAGTCTACAACCTCATCCCCCATGAACCCACCTCAGGGACCTTCTACATGCTTCCCAAAATACACAAACAAGGGAACTCAGACAGAACTCATATCTGCCCACTGCACTCTTACTGAAGGAAAATTGGGATTCATAGAAACCATCCTCAAACCATTCACCAGACAAAGAGCCAACTTCCTCCAGGATATTGCCGACTTCATCCAGAAACTCTGCAACATTAACAGCCTCCCTCAGAATACCATCCTTGCCCTCTTGGATGTTACTGCCCTGTACACTAACATCCCTCACAATGATGGCATAACTGCAAAATGTTTACAGGATAATGGACAACACTCAGATATCCACCCCAAACATAGCCACACCGATGACAATTTTACATTCAACAAGAAACACTTTTCCCAAATCATGGGAACAGTCATGGGTATTAGGATGTCTCCCCAATATGCCAACCTCTTCCTCAGCCACCTTGAAGAAGTCAATGATATAGCTGAGATACACTGATGATATTTTCATCCTCTGCACAGCCAGCCTAAACACCTTCATAGATTTCCACCACAACTTCCACGATCACCATCCATTAATTAAACTCTCTTTAGAACACTCCCATACTACCACCAACTTCCTGGACACCACGATCAGCCTCAACAATGAAACCCTACAGATAACCATATACAAGAAACCCACCGTTCACCACACCTACCTTCACAGATTCAGTAATCATCCCAAACACACCAAAAATCACTTACCTACAGCCAAGCACTCAGTTATCACAGAATAGGCTCCTAGGAGAAAGTCTGGGATATACACTTTAATACACTTGAAACTACCTTCACCGAACAAGGACATTCCATCAGAGAAGTAGATCACATCATGGAACAGGCTACCCAAATACCCCAAGAGAACGTGCTTCAATACAGAAATAAAATCCCCTCCAACAGCAGAAGCCTAGTTGTCACCTATCATCCCACACTGGAACCCATAAGGGGCATCATCAAACAATTACAACCCATTTTCGATGGAGACCACATCCTGAAATAAATCTTTCCTGAACCCCCTCTTCTGGCCTTCAATCAACCCATGCAACCTTGCCAAGCTCATCAGAAAAAAGTTCCCCACAGACCAGGACACACCAACTCAAAGAGGCACCAGACCCTGCCAGAACAACAGATGCAAAACCTGCAGAGGTATCTTCACTGGCACAATAATCAACACCCCCCGCAATACACCTTTCAAGATCCATCAGTCCTACACATGCCCTTCACAACGTGTGGTTTGCCTCATCCAGTTCACTAAATGCCCCAACAACTATGTGGGTGAAACCAGACCTTCACTATGCTCTTAAATGACCAAACACAGAAAAATGATAAAGGACATAAACATCATTTCACCTGTGGGTGAATACTTTTCACTAAGCGACTATCCATATCTGGCTTCTCAGTCTCATCCTCAAAGGAAACCTGCACAATACCTTAAAAAGATGAGCCTGGAAGCTTAAATTCTTAACTTTGCTAGACACTAAAAATCATGGACTGAATAGAGACACTGGATTTGTGGCTTATTACAACAATGTATAACCCACTAATCCTTTTCCACCCCCCTGCTGCCATGAGCTGCCCCCCAGTGACTGGAGAGGCATTAACAGACTACTTCATCTTGAATGGTCCCTTGAAATATATATTATCTATGAATGCTAAATCATTTGTTCCACCTTGTATATTAGCCGTCACACTCTGAGTATCTTTCCCAGACCTCAAAAAGAACTCTGTGTAATTCAAAAGCTGGTCTCTCTCACTACCAGAAGCTGGTCCAATAAAAGATATTACCTCATTCACTTTGTCTCTCTAGATGCTTCAGTGACAAAAATCCCATGAGATTAGATAAGCAGTACTCCCTAAACTCAGTTATAGCTGCAGGACCAAAATGAATGGCATGGTTTGGTTCTTGGTCAGTAGAAAAAGTTAGTGCATCATTGTAGGCTATTTTAAAAAATAAATTTAAAAAAAATGTATGGAATCTCTCTGTCCCAACTAGGAAGGGCAAAGTGTCTAAACAGGCTTGTACTCCTTAAAAACCAGACCCTGCAGTCCTTTGAAGCCAATCAGAGTTATAGATCTTAACAGAGAATGAGGGCTGACATTTTCAAAAGTAACTGATCATTTTGGTCCTTTCTATTTTTGGGTGCACAATTTGAGATAAAGGGGCTGAATTACCAGAAAATCCACAGTGCTGCAACATCAGAGGCTCCTGGCAGGATTAGACCTCATGAGAGTTTGGCTTAAGCAAGAACCGCAAGATTTGGATCTCTAGATCTATCCAAACTTCATTCATCACTGGCCATGATGTAGGGGGTGGGGAGGAGGGGAAGAGAGATGAGGCAAAGGTGGCTGTTTATCATTTCCCAATTTTCAGGGCAACCAGGGACAAATTCAGCCCCCAGCATAGTCTTCAGGCTACTCCAAGCTATACTGGATTATAATGGCTTTTACTGTGGCTGGGGATTGCAGAGCCATAACATGTGCTGGCCAGGCTCCTGTATGTCTCTTACATTGGTGAGCCAGGAGTGATAGTACAGTACCAGGTATGCCGATTTTATAGTCGATAAGGATTTCACAGGGGGAATGCTGTTTAACTGGAGCAGAACAAAGAGATCATTAGCAGGGCCAGAACTTAGGACTGAAAATAGAACCTGTCATATTTTTTCACATGGGTACAGACCACAGATATGCCAGTACAATTTTACTATCTGATATCAATATGATACTTGGGACTACGTCATGCCAACCCTGTTGGCTGCTAAGGAAAATGATTCTATTAATTATGGTTAGTAATAATAATTTACATAACTGTTTCCATCCAGAGAAAGAATCATTATCCCCATTTTACAGAGGACTGTGTCACAGAACTGTTTAATGACTTGCCTTTGTTGCTCATTTCTGTTAGCTTCATGGATGTTTTTTCTATACAAACTCAAACTAAAAGTCAAAAAAGGAACTTCAAGAGAATTTATAGTTCTTTTTATGCCATTTTTGATTGCAAGGGAAATGTGAGTTGTCTGTAAGAGTTGTCTTCAGTGCAGTTATAGTTACAATACAGGACACTCTTCGGAATTCTTTAATCATGCAGCAAAGTTTAACTGCGGTGACATTCTTCCTGAGTAAGGTTGGAATAAGCAGTGTTGAATATACTCTAACAGTAATCTACTACTAGAAACATAGCATATTCTAGAGCAGTGGTTCTCAACCAGGGGTACACGTACACAGAGGTCTTCCGGGGGTACATCCACACATCTAATATTTGCCTAGTTTTACAACAGGTTACATAGAAAGCATTAGCAAAGTAAGTACAAACCAAAATTTCATACAGACAATGACTTGTTATATTGCTCTATATACTGCACGCTGTAATGTAAGTACAATACTTATATTTCAATTGTTTTATTTTATAATTATACAGTAAAAAACAAGAAAGTAAGTAATATTTCAGAAATAGTGTGCTGTGACACTTTTGTATTTTCATGTCTGAATTTGTAAGCAAGTAGTTTTTAAGTGAGGTGAAACTTGGGGATACGCAAGACAAATCAGACTCCTGAAAGGGGTACAGTAGTCTGGAAAAGTTGAGAACCACTATTCTAGAGAACTCAGCATGGGGTTGATAGCTAGTAACTCCTATGTGCTAATCTCAGATTTGGCTTTGACCTTGGACAAGTCACTTAACCTCTTTCTACCTCTGGGTCCCTCATCTTTGAAGAGGGGATAATATTTACCTCACTAGGCTGTTGTGAGACCTAATTACAATAATATTTGTACAGCACTCTGGAAGTGTAAGTTCTTAGTAGTTACAAATATTCTTGATACTAAAGCTTTACCGCACTGGTACTCATGGGCATTCGGGGAGCAGGATTATACTCACAGAATGTTCACAGAAAACAAAAGCATCTGCAAGTATTATTGGGAGCAAATAAATATTCCCAAGAAGAGCCTCACTACAACTGCTCTTGCAGTTCTTATGGACATATTTTTATATGTACAAGATTCATCCAACAATTACAAACAGCAAACCAATTCATACAAATCAAAACATTCCAAATGAGATTCCCCCAGGTTTAGAAAGCCTACATCAGTCACTTAGGGAAAAAAATGCCATGTTAACCAATAGCATGCATAGGGAAGAGACCTCAATATTGATGCCAATATGATATTAATAAAATTCCTACAACTTAATATTTTTAAGTTGTTACAAAACTTGTTTACATCTTTACTGAATATTAAGATAAAGGCACAAGAATATTATAACCAGGATCCTTGGAAATAACAATAGATATGTTTAGCTAGTCGTCTTCTTTTTCCTTTATGCCGCTTTTCCTGGTGAGGTTCGTGGTGGCAGCGTGGAGAATAGAGAGGACCAGACCCTCTTTTCCTCCTTAACAGTTTCCATCTCCTCCTGGGGGATTCCCCAGTGTTCCCAGGCCAGCTGGGAGATAGGATCCCTCCAGCATGTCCTGGGTGGGCCTCGGGGCCGCCGCCCAGTGGGACTTGCCCAGTACAGTTCCAATGGAAGCCTCCCAGGGGATTTCCTTATCCGGTGCCCGAACCACCTCAACTGGCTCCTATCGATCTGGAGGAGTAGTGGCTGTACTCCAAGGCCCTCCCGAATAGCCAAACTCTGTTTAGCTAGTTATGTTACAAAATGTTAAAGCTAATCAAAGATATTCCAGAAGGTTTCCACTTCTATCTCCCAAGAACAAGCAAACCTCAAGAAGACAGACCCTGTAAAACATTCATGTTTTAAGTAGAGGCCTAATTGTAAAAAAGGAACATAGAGTGTGTTATCAGAGCCAAATATCTAGGCAAAGTGGGCTCTACCAAGACCCACCTTCTTGCAAGAAACCTGATTGTGTTCTTAAAAACTATGGAGAAAAACACGTGTAGTTGGAGATGTTTTAAACTTTTGTTTATTTCTTAAATATTGACATGACAAACACCTTTGTGAAATTCAGACTTGCAAATATATTAGCTAAATGAAAAGGTCCTAATATCATTGCTGGGTAAATGCTTTATATGCCAACATGAAATCTAATTACTTTGCCAAACTAGGGTAAGGAGCCAATTAAGTATATGATATTTATATTAATGGATAATTAACTAAGTACTAGCAATGCACAAGCAAACTCTTACCACTCCAGAAGACAAGAATCATCTCTACAAAGCCAACAACTTTGAATTATTTAAGCTAGAGACTTTGTAAGAGTTATTTAATTTTAAAGGACTGTTTTGAGAACTAAATCCTTTTGTATGAAGAACAGGAATGGTTGGACTTTTTGAAAACAGAATTTCGTTTACCGTCAAACGCTAATAATATTGAAGAAACACTTAGAAACTGGACTCCATAAAAAGAAAAGGTTACAACTAACTTTAAAGGTTATTTGGACCTTTCCTGACACAAGAAGAACAAAGGCAATTACAGAAATGTAGCATATTCATTAAACTGATTGAATGTTCAGGAGCTGAGTTTGTCACCTGAGCCAACATTGAAAGGGTGACAACAACCAACTCTGAGTCTAAACAAGCCTGAAAGATGTGTGTTTTCCTGTAATTTCATGACAGTTGGAAGAAGGGTATAAAAACTCTGAAATGAGCCCCCTCACACTCACTTTCTGCTGTACTCCACAAGCAAGTTGCCACAGGCAGATGCGAGAAACAGCGAAGACTCAAGAAGAAACCAGCCCATGGAAAACCTTCCCAAGTTAAATGAAGTTAACTAAGACACTGCCAAGGGATTTGATTTACAACACTTGTAATGATTTTGTTGGAAGATTGAAATGCTGTTGTAATTTAACAGACTAAGAGTTTCTCCTGTTAATCAGCAAGTGGTTTGACCACGTATTTCTGGAAGGGAGACAGGGGCTAAACACTGGTAAACAAGGAAATAGTGGGATGTAACTGGATTTAAGATGCTTAATATTTTTAATTGGCCTCTCTTAAGACAGGCAAACTGTCCTGTGGCACCTTATAGACTAACTACATCTGTTAGTCTATAAGGTGCCTCAGGACTCTCTGCCACTTTTACAGATCCAGACTAACACGGCTTCCCCTCTGATACTTGTCTCTTAAGACAGTTCCTTAAATGACTCTTTCAAGGTAACTAATTTAAATATCATCCCCTATTTCACATGACTTAGTTAAGATTGCTTTGTTTGTCCATCTATAAACTGTTTAAGTTATTATTAATACCTAGACAGGCTTCACTGCCACAAAACAAATTATTTTGCTGATCATAAACAGTTTAAAGTATCTAATAAGCTACTAAAACTGAATTTACAATAATTTTGGAAAATAATATATTTTGGTGTTCACTTCCCATGAGAAACGTGCCCTCAGAGCTCACTCTCAAAGATGTCATCTCTGTTAAAAACTCTCCACAGAGACATAGCAAAGAGATTGTAACGGAAGTAATCAGTTTATCATTTGTGCTTGGTCATTTGTGTTGTTTTATCTAATGTCTTCTCTTCCTTTCATGAATAATAAAAAAGCCCTGGTTAATAATTGTGATTATTTTGCTTGACCATGGTGTTCCCCTAAGCTATGTAAATGAACGCCTCTGACTAAACAGTGGGAGCTACACCCTTATTTTGACAGTAAGCACAACACCAATTAATAAGAGCTGGTGCACCATTTCTCATTTCTCTCAACTAAATATTTTTAGTAATTTTTAAAATAAAAGTAGTTGGCGTCCAACAATTTGAAACGAATCCTTTCCACCCCACACATGGCATCAACACCAAATAGCAACCAGCCTTGAAATAAGCTATCAGCTAAAATTCATTCACTCAAGCTGTTCAAACAGTGAACCACTCATACAAAATATGACTTGCCCATGGATAATTTGTGAAAACAACATTTATCAGAGAAATATACACAGCGAATAATTAAAACACCTCCAATTATGACATATGGTTTTACTAAACTCAGCATTTACGCAGGCTTATGTACAGGTCAAACTTGTAAATGAAATAGATCTTCAATTATCCAATACCCTTTTATATTGAAATCTCCATTAGCTAAAACTGGGCAGTCCCTGGAGTGCATAATTTGCACTGTAAAGTTCCCCTTTTCCTCAAAAATCCATTTGGCTAGATAAATTCCATTAGTTATCTCTTTGGATTAATGGGGTTCTGTCATATGGTCTGTAATAAATCCACTGGTGGAATGTAATAGCCTATTTGGGACATATAAAGGGGTCTCATATTCCTCATTCCTTTAAAAGTCACTCTCTACAAAAACAAACTTGTTTTCTGTTCAGAGATCCAAGTTTTCAAGTTGGCTGAATTCAGCTTGAGAAGAAAGTAGCTCTACCTTTCTACTCCCATTCCCATTCCAAGGCTTGTGGGCATCTCAGCAGATTATAATTTATTTAGAAACACATAATTTGCAATATAAAGCAGTGACTGTCTTCACAATGTTGTCTGGCTTTTGTTATGGGCAGATTAAGGAAGGATCCATGCATCAGGCTGCAAGAAACATTGTTGAACTTGCACAGAGCTTGGATCTAATGAGTTACAGGAAAAAAACAAGGCCAGAATATGTTGGGGATGCCAGGAGAACTGCAGAGCAGGGGTTTACTAAGGCTGAGAGCCAGGAGTGACATGAGCATTTGGGGGAGCTGCCTTTTGTTTAGATTGGAAACTGGGCCTCATCATCACACAATCCACCCTACACCACCCCTTTTTAGGCTGGGTGAGGGAATGGGAGCGATACAGGAGAAATTGCATGCTTACACCTTTACGGGCCATTATCAGCATTTTGTATGGGGAAACAAGCACATAGCTCACATTAGTGATGAGAGTTGCATGTTGCCAGATTTAGAATTCATTTCTAAGTGGCTGCTCATGTCTTCTTTATACCTTCAAAAACCACCTTTCTGGTTCTCTTACAGTAGCATAGCACAGACAGTCATCCTACACAGAGGCATACTGAAAGAGTTTTCCCACATAATGAGCAACAAACCCATGGATCAAGGTATTGGACAGAGACTCAGAATACCTAAGTTCTGTTCCCGACTCTGCCACTTAACTGCTACGTGATTATGAGCAAATCACTTTGCCTTTCTCTTTCCCTTTGCCTGTCTTGTCTCTTTAAACTGGGGGAGGATGTAAGTCAATCTGGAGAGGTGTGAATAACTAGATTCTTGTAATACTGTTAGTTCATAAAATGATGGAGACAGGTCAGTTATAGAGACTGGCCTGGAATGCTTGGTAAGGTGAACTTATTTGAACAACATGTGTTTTACTACAGCCAGATGCAAGGTCATATATCTAGAAACGAAGAATATAGGTCACATTTATATGACGGGAGACAGTATCCTGGAAGGCAGAAAAGGACTTGGAAGTAATGGTAAATAACCAGTTGAACAGGAGCTCCCAATGCAACTCTGTAGCTAACAAAGTGAACACGATCCTTGGATGCATTAGTAGGGGGAAATCAAGGAGGAGTGAGGAGGTGGTATTACCTCTGTAAATGGCATTAGTGAGCCCATTATTAGAATACTATGTCCAGATGTCCACGCTTTTAAAAGGCTATTGAAAAAGAAAGGATTCAGAAAAGAGCTCCAAGAATAGAGATCTTCTAAAACATGCCTCATAGAAAAGATCCTAAGAAGCTTACTCTGGTTTATCCAAGATAAGATTAAGAGATGACATAATCAGAATTTAGAAGTACCTCCAAGGGGAAGAGATTTTTGATAGCAGACAGTGTCACAGTTCCTGTATCCCCCCTCCATGGTCCCTCAAGGACTCCCACTTTAGGCTCCCAGAGCCTCAGCTGTCACCTCTCTTGGGTAGAGTCCTAAGTCTCTCTCCCTCCTGACTTGGACTTTTCCAGGCTGCATGGTTCCTGCCTACCCTGTGATATCCCCAGCAAGCCAACCTGCCAAAATAGGACTGGATCTGCACTTTTCTGTCTCTCTGAAGGCTATGAACAGCACCACACAGCCTTTTCTGGTGGGCACATTTATTAAGGTGAAAGCATTACAGAGAAAACACATTAAAAACAGAAAAAGAACCTACACGCATGCTAAAAAGCTTACCAGAGGTCACCCTGACTCTAACCGCAGGCTCTGGCAGATGTTAGTCTTTCCAAGCCCACAGCTAGGTTTTCCCCATAGTTACAAGCTCATAACTGTCTCAGATTCAGACCCCAAAGAGCTATGAGTAGTTCAGTCTTTCCTTTATACATCTTGGGCCTTTGATCTTGAGACTCTGGGAAGAGGTAATCAGCACATAATGATCCTTTCCCCAGGGAATATCTTCAAAAGGCTAGGTTGTTGCATAACCAGAGGTGGGAATTTGCATTCACTTCCCCCTAGAGGTTTCCCCAGGCAAACCACTTGACACTGTTTGGCCCAAAAGTCTGTTCTTGTCTAGCGCATTGTTCAGTGAAGTCCTTGGAAGTTTGTAATACTTCCCAGGCTTCACATCACATTTCCCCCTACCCCCCCCTTCTCCCTTCATTCCCCCCAGAAAGATTACAGACAATCCCAGCCCACAATAACATGTAAACTTTGCATTTAATACAGCAGACTCCAGAGATACTTAAACTCAATTCGGTAAGGTCTCCCAATGTTATGGTAATTTCTTTCCATATCTGTCACAGATGGCTCTTCAATCTAACACATGAAGACACAACAAAAGCCAATGGTTAGAAGCTGAAGCTATATAAATTTAGACAAAATGTTATAATTTTTAAACAGTGAAGGTAATTAACCACTGGAACAATTTACCAATGGATGTGGTGGATTCTTCATCACCTGAAGTTTTAAATCAAGACTGAGTAGCTTAAACGGAAGTTATGGGCTTGTTGTAGAAATTGCTGGGTGAGGGTCCATGGCCTTTGTTGTGCACGAGGCCAGACTAGATGATCACAATGGACCCTCTTCTCGCTTAAAATTTATGAATAAGGCCCCAGTGGAGAACTGGCAAATGAGACAGGTGAGGAGATAATGGAGTGAAAGACAAAAATTAAGGCAGAAAGATAGAAGTTGAATAGTGGGGAAAAGATTATAGGGCAAAAACAGGGTGAAGGGGAAATGGAAAGAGGAAAATTCCCCTCAGCAGACGCAGCATCAGTTTTCAGGGAACATAACTTTTTGTGCTTTAGTTTACAGAATTATTGGGTGTAATTGTAAATAAGGACACCTTTTCAGTCCTTTCATAAGATGTAAATATAAAATAAATGTAGGAGTAAGACATGCAGCTGAAAATATAAGGGTGCATATGACAATGGTATGCATCTTCCCATAAAACAGCTGAATGAGCCTTGTGAGTCCTACCTACCATTCCTGTCCAGATAAATCCTCTCCAGGAAGAGTTCTAGTTTCTTGAGGTTTATGTGCATAAGAATAAAAAACCAACCAGCCAAGTCAGGAAAGCACAAAACCAGCCCAATAACAACAATACAGAGCCACAAATCCAAGATTTCCTGATCCCAAGCTCCTTCTCAATATATTTGGAACTCCCAAGATCCTGCAAGTGTTTTAGACTGTGTTGGATTTTTAACCTTAGCTCTGCACATTAACCACCCCTCCTCCCCCATTCATTTTATGTACTACTTTAGGCTTGTGCTGCAGGCAGCTGTCCAATTGACTTGTCCAGCTCCAGTTAATGGAGCAGTGATAGGATGTAATCCAGAGACAGAGGATACAAAAGGGACGAGCAGCAACACACTGTAGGGCCATTAATCAAGAAGAGATGTGTTCAGTCCAGTAGCTGCTTTGTCATCATTTGGGGTTCCCCTCCTTTATACTACAACCTAATAAGCTGATTGTGATGCATGGCAACCATACTGAGGTTTTTTTCCCCAGCATGTGAAATGTAAAGCCTCTAGCTTTCAGCAACAGAGGGTGCTTGAGTTCAGCACTGTATTTTCTGTATAATTAAGAAAACTGTGTCAGTGTGTGGCTGGCTGCAGCCTGCAGGCCCAGGAATTAAGTATGCATGTCCTTGGCATTTAGAAAGTCCAGATGTCTTTATCTTCTTGGGCATTGCGTTAGAGTTTGTCCAGATGGCATCTTGATTGCTGGAAGCTCAACTGATTGAATTACTGGGGCCGTTATCTGCGCAGCAGTTTAGGCACCTAATGCTTTCACCATCATGTTAAAATGTGTTTGCCAAGTGCCAGGTAGGAGGCCAGATCACTAACTAACAAGTCAGTAGCATTTCTAAGCATGTGTAGTTAATGCCCCAGGCCCATATTTATATGGTTTCCACTGATCTACATCAAGTGACTAGGCACATACTTTGGAAGTTCCTGAACCAGAATGTAGGCTCTAGATAGGTCTACACTGGAAAAATCCCCACAGCAACACACCTCAGAGTCTGGGCCAACTGACTCGGGCTTATGCTAGGGGGATAAAAATATCAATGTAGACATTCCTACTCAGGCTGGAGCTCTGGCTCTGAAACCCAGTAAGGGGGGGTGGGTCTCAAAGCCTGGGCCCAGCCCAGTTGGGAATCTCTACACTGCTATGTTTAGCTTTGTAGTACAACTCTGAGTCAGCTGAGCCAGGCTCTGAGACTCTCTGCCACAGGTTTGGGTTTTCTTTATGCAGTGTACATGTATCATAGAATCATAGAACTGGAAGGGACTTCGAGAGGTCATCTAGTCCAGTCCCCCGCACTCAAGACAGGACTAAGTATTATCTAGACCATCCCTGACAGGTGTTTGTCCAACCTGCTCTTAAAAATCCCCACTGATGGAGATTCCACAACCTCCCTAGGCAATTTATTCCAGTGCTTAACCACTCTGACAGTTAGGAAGTTTTTCCTAATGTCCAACCTAAACCACCCTTGCTGCAATTTAAGCCCATTGCTTCTTGTCCTATCCTCAGAGATTAAGAACAATAATTTTTCTCCCTCCTCCTTGTAATAATCTTTTATGCACTAGAAAACTGTTATGTCCCTTATCAGTTTTCTCTTCTCCAGACTAAACCCAATGTTTTCAATCTTCCCATCATAGGTCATGTTTTCTAGACCTTTAATCATTTTTGTTGCTCTTCTCTGGATTTTCTCGAATTTGGCCACATTTTTCCTGAAATGTGGAGCCCAGAACTGGACACAACACTCCAGTTGAGGCCTAATCAGTGAGGAGTAGAGCAGAAGAATTACTTCTCATGTCTTGCTTACAACACTCCTGCTAATACATCCAGAATGATGTTTGCTTTTTTTGCAAGAGTGTTACACTGTTGACTTATATTTAGCTTGTGACCAACTATGACCCCCAGATCCCTTTCCGCAATACTCCTTCCCAGGCAGTCATTTCCCATATATGTGCCACTGATTGTTCCTTCCTAAGTAGAGTACTTTGCATTTGTCCTTATTGAATTTCATCCTATTTACTTCAGAGCATTTCTCCAGTTTGTCCAGATCATTTTGAATTTCAATCCTATCCTCCAAAGCACTTGCAAGTGCCTGAGTAAAGCCGACAGACCCCGCTCGTTGGCGGGCACGATTGAACCAGGGACCTCTGGAGCTTAATGCATGAACCTCTACCGCTTGAGCTAAAAGCCAACTGGCTCTTAACTAAGACTGTAGAGCAGATTCATTTTAGCTCTCTGTGTCTCTAAGTGGTCTTGGTGCCACTAGGTGGGACAGAACACCACACCCAGGAGGTGTGTGGTTTACACCTGCTCTGGATTTCAGCCTCATTTAGCTAAGCCCTCTGTGTGGAACACCTGGTGGTACCTTTGGTTACCCCCATAGCCACCGAATGGGGAGGCTTTGGTGTTCTACCTGTCAGATTAGTTTCATTTTAAGAAAGAAACAGCTGTGTCTGCTACCAGGCACAGCTAACAGAACAGACTGTGCTGCACAGAGGCATTTTCTAAAGCGCTCAGCACTGGCCTAACATTGCTCCCATTGAAATAATTTCTTAATTAAGCCAAACTGTCCATCTTGGACTTGTTTTTACAGTGCCCTGCTCCCAGTCCCCCTAGTATGTCTGAAATTCCCTTCCCAGGCAGAGCATCCACCCTCTCTATATTCAAATCCCTCTTCCAAACTCACAAACACTGACTTCACGTCAGCAAAACTACTGAAAGAAAGGCCCTTCTCCTTTGGGTCTCCTAGCATGTTCTATGTTGTCCATTTATTTAAAAGCTGCAAACTCCTCAGGGCAGGGACTGTGTCATCTTCTGTGTCTTGTGAAGCACCAACTGCACAGTCAGCTTTAACACAGAAATAATAACGTAGTGAGAGCACGAGCATGTCAAAAAGAGGAAGGACTGCTTTGCAAGAGGATGTCCCACCCACAACTTGCTCACCTTTGTCACACAATTACCTCTCGTGCTGCAGCTCTCCGCAGTCACCTCTTCACCCTCTTCCCCTTTCCCAGCCTAACAGGTTTTGATCACATTGTTCCCGGTCTGACTGCTAATGAAACACTGTCTACAATTCTCTTGAATGCCAGCTTGGTTTCTTCTTCTTAAGGAACAATAGGAAACATATTCTAGTTCTAATTGAGCATAACCACAGTCAGGTGGAACAGTGAAGTGGTAATTCAAAGCATCTCAGTTCCATTTGCTAAGCCAGGGAACTTGCGTCTCAAATGTACTGTACATGTTTCAACTGAGAGCAGGACAATGTGGGTGTAAAGATTAGATCCAACTTAGATATAAGGTGGGTTTTTTTCAGCTACAGTTATTAGACCAAATCCTGCCCTCACACCCCATGCAACCTCAGTGAAAGAAATGGGCCCAGTTTAACTATGGAGTAAGCAGGCACAATTCCACAGAAAGCAATGGAATTGTAATCCACTTGTGCGAACAAAGTCAGTTGGGGCCCATGGGGTTGCACAGGGTGTAAAGCCAGAAGATCAGGCGATGTTGCAGGGACTAATGCCAGGCAGTTTGGGTTTGTTTGTTTTCATATTTGCATTCTTGCATTTTTTATATGTAATCACAAAATGTTATGAATCTCACGCCCTGCCCTTTTGTTTTCATCTGTGGCTGTGCAGTGAGAAACATGATTAAAAAGGGAAATGCTTTCGCTTTTTAGCAAATTAGCAGGCAACAGCCGAGGACAACTGTGAGCCAACTTGCTGATTCAGCAGAAGTAAAATGTGCAAAATCTCAAATTCAAGATGTAGGCTCTGTCCTTCACTCCTCGGAAGGCGAGGGCTGGGGGCAATAGTAAATTTTCATTTTATTTTAAATGCAGCCACCCTTTCCCTTCTCTCTGTCAATGAATTTCACCCCAGCTTTCCCCCCTCACTAATCTTTATCCCTTCTTCCAAACTGTCCAGGACCCCTGTAGCCCTTTTTCTATTCCACTGAGCGAACCACTTGTAGTGTCCCTCATGGGAGAGAAGAGATTAGACCTGGTTGTACTAAATGCAAAGCAGATTGTTAACTGTAGTTCCTGCTCTGTTGCTCTCTCTGGCTTGCCAGCAGACAGGCTGGGACTGTCTAGTAGCAACACACAGGGTCTGCCTACCGTGAGTAGTCAAGGAAGAAATGGCTGATGACAGTACAGAAGTAACCCTTTTGTTTGGCAATGCCTCCTCAAATTCAGTTCTGCAATACCCAGCAACATTGCGCAATGAAAGTGGAGTACTGTCACACCACTCTTTATAAAACAGCCAAAATTGCTCTCAGATAAAACCTTCTTCTAGATCTCTCAGTGCATTCAGGTCTGATAGATGTTATCTGGCTGGTTAGACTGTAAACTCCTTGGCGGCAACCTGTCTCCTTCTGTACCTTGTACAGGGTGTCTTGTACAGGGCTGAGTATTGTTCTCTCCTAACAAACAAACAGCAGCAATCATTCAAGTAATCTACCAACTCAATCCCATGCATTTTGGATTGGAGATGATTCTTTCCATAGCCACAGTTTTTGAGTTTCTAAAGCCCAGAGGCTGAGATTTTAAATGCTGCGTAGGGGGATTTAGGTGCTCAATTCCCATAAAAATGTACTATGAATTGTGTATCCAAATCTGATAGGCAGCTTTCAAAAATGTCAGCCATAGTGTACGAAGAGGCTCAACATACTGTAAATATATCCTATACCTAATGCAACAGTTCTCCATAAACTCATGGTCTGTTGTCCCTGTTTGCAGATCATGGCTATTCGGTCTACATCAAGTGATGATGGGTAACTACAGCATCAGGTGTGAAGATGAATGTTCCTATAAAAGCCAGCAAGGAGGAAATAAGGAATTTGGAGAAGAATTACAAGGTAATTCAATGTGTAAAGGCTCTCTTAATTGGTCAGAGTGCTGCTGAGTACAAATGTATTGTTTTGCCTAGGGAATCCTGCTTGGCTAGATAGTCACATGGCTACAGTATCATAATTGTAAAAATATATACATCATGGCTGATTTATCCTCATATGGCAGCATGACCTCCACAGCACCCCTTTCTGGCCCACAGCTCTGCCTTCATTGCCCCAGATTCATGCCTGCCTCCCTCTGTCCTTATTTTGGGGGTCAATCGAGAAGCACACATTCTCCCCCATTTGTGATAGTCTCATCTCACAGCACCCTCCATGGCAAGACTCAGCCTTGCAACTACTCTGCCACACTCTCCTCCTTGGGACTTTCATGGTCTGCGATGGTGAGTTGGCCCTCTTGCCAGGTCACTCTAACTAAAGTCTCACCCCTTCTAGGGTACCCAAAGTCCAAATTAAGTGCATATGAATGTAAATTCTTCTGAGCTCAGTCCTTGAGAGACTCTTCACCTCCTCCTGGGCTCTGCAGAGCTTTTTCCCAGGGCTTTCTCCCTAGGTGGCTAGCTCCTGCCATGCCACTGACCTTCAGATCTTCTCCCTGGGAGTCCATTTCTTAGACTGAGTCTCTCCAAGGTGGTTCTGACCTTGTCCCTGGTTTACCCCCAGGCTGTCTGTCTGTAGTGTTGGTCTTCTCCCAAGCCTGCTTCAAGAGTGACCTTTGCCCCTGCTACCCTCTCACCTCAGGGCCAGTCCCAGGATGTAAGCCTCCTTTCCCAGCTCCTCCATGGTTCCTTTCCCAAAGAGAGAGCAGAGACTCCAAAACTACCTCTCTCCTGGGTTGGTTCCTCATCCGCCTTAGGATCTCTCTGGTAAGTTCCACTCCTCCCATCCCGAGCACGCCCTCTCCAGGTGTAAGCAATAGGCCCCCTCAAATGCTCCAGCTGTTCATGAAAACCTTTTCAGCCTCTAACTCCACAGTAAGGCATTTACATAACAATGATCTGAATTTCAAAGGTGCTGTGCACCTGCAGCTCCCCATTGCTTTCGGGGCTGAGTGTGTGGCAGCGCTCAGCACGTCTGTAAATCAGGCCTCTTGTATTGAAGAGCTTAAATAGGGATTTAGAAGCCTAAATTTTAGGCATCCAGGTTTCAATATTTTAGTCCATACTAGAGCAGATTTGAAAATTTGGGGGAGGGGGTTCTTGCAGAAAGTGGGGGGTGGGGGGACGTTGGCAGAAATTCAAATACCAAACAATTTCATCCTTTCATAGCCTTCCGTGACCCTCATAACTGATACAGTGCCATTTATCTGACATGGAAAAGACATGAGATCTCTGGGAAGTTAACATAAAAGAACCCCACTCACATTAAATTATTTATTGGTGAAAAACACAATCCTAAACCTCCTGATTCCTTTTTCTAGGAGACTATTTCTGCTCTGACTCCTACTTTACATTGGTGTAACCCCACTGTCTTCAGTGTAGCTATTCCTGATTTACAGAATGGTCTTGTGCATAGCACACTGGATAGGGACACATAGAAGATCTGGGTTCTAACCCCGACACTGCCTCTGGCCTGTTGGGCGACCACAGACAGTCACTCACCCTCTGTGACTCAGTTTCCCCCCTCTGTAAAATGGGAATAAAGATACTGACCTTTGTAAAATGTTTTGAGCTCTGCTGATGCAAAGTACTGTATAAGAGCTAATTGTTATTATTTATACCCATGTAAACAAGATCAGTATCAGTCATAGGTTTGTCCCTCCATTTTCATTTTCTAGATAAGCTCTGGGCCCACAAAACATCACTTCTCTATCAGTCATTTGAATGACTATATTTAAAACAGGGAACTTCCCCTTTCAAGCTGTGACTATGATTTCACCATGCTAAGCCTGAGAGGTTTATCAAACTTTTTTTTCTTTTTCTGCCTTTACCATTTAGTTAATTTCCAGCAGACTGTTTCAGTTTATGTTGGTTTTGCTTTCATTAAGAGAAGATACCACAAAATCATCTGAGTTTAGAAGCCATCTAATGCCTTAATGGCTTGCCATATATATTGGTTGATTTTGATGGGGCTTTTCTGTGTTAGCTGCGAAGTATCTGAGCCTATAGCTACGATGTGCACTGAGGTGAGTGATAGTTATTTCTTTCTCTTGAGGCAAGGGTGTAGTATACATAGAGAATCAATAATGAATCTTTGGTGATTATTTGCATGCTAACATCTGATCGTTTTGAAGTGCAGGGGGATTTTTTGGGGGGCGGGGGGGTATCCGTAAGCCTTGGACTGGGAAAGTAAGGCAGGCCTTTTCAGACACACTCCATGATACTGCTCAGGCACTAATATGGCCCTTTTATATGGGATCCTTCTGTATCTGCCAGAAACTGACAGTGTTTTATACATTTCATAATGCTTTGGGCATATTGAAATCTCACATGCATGTCTACAGCAAGACATCAGAGCTGAAAAAAGAACAGGTTATAAGGGGTTTCTTTCCTGCCATTTTTGTCCAAGAATTTGTATACACCAGTACAAATGGGCAAGACAGTGATTCTCTTTCATGTAGTGGGTAATTGTAGCTGAATAGATATAAGATTCCACACCAGAGCAATAATATAAGGAAATACCAGGCACTCCTTAGTTCTTTTTGTCTGGTCTGGTTCGTTTTTAATTAAAAGGGCAGGGGAAGGAGGCGGGGAGGAAGAATGAAGGCAAGATGCTTCTCAGGGTTCTTTTGGTTGGGGAGGGAGGGGTGTTAGAGACTCATAGGAATTGCCTTCGTATTTTATGTGCCACAGAGGCCTATAATAGATTCTTTGCTTTATTGAAGTTGTACAACTCCCATAATCCTCCTAATTGTGCAAAACTGTACCATGAGGGAATTTCTTCCTCTGCTCCATCTGGAGACCAGTTTCTGCCCTGAAGCGGGAGGGCTGATCGCTCCTGTAATTTTATTTGAAAGGGCATAATGCAGGCAATCTTCTCAATTACATCAGCAGCTAAACCTTTCTTTTCTTTCTTAAATCTTACTCAGCCATTTTCCCCAATAACAAACTATGGCTGCAAGTTCTACAGGTTAATTATAAAGTGCATAAAAGCAGTGTTTTTCTCTCATCAGTCTGGAATGTACTGGTTTTTCTTAAGTCTGTATTTGACATTTCCCTAAAGTGATCGTCTAGGAACTTCTAAATTAGAACTGTCTCTTGTTATTTAATTCGAGGATAGAGCACATGGCAGCTACTCATTTGCTGTCACTCTATGGTTATTTTATATACTTCTTTATATTTCCTGTTATTCATAACTCCTGTTTGTGGTTCTACTGTCTGTATTTGTATTACTTGCAAAATTCCTACTGAGTAAAGAAAATTTTGAGTGACCTAGGAATAATTGGAGCCTCTACTTGTAAAGAAATGGAATTATTTTGTTACAAGTCAGTTTGCATCAGTAGCTTTCTGTGAGCACGCCCTGTTGGCCACCCACTGGGACTGCTCTGGGGGGAATACAAGCCTTTCTGCACTGGATCTCCTGGGGTGTGTTAAGCTTTTAGTGCCCAGAAAATGTGGCAGAGAGGCCAAGGGAGGAACCAGTGCCGTAGCCTACCAAGGCTCAGGCTATTACCCTTTCTCAGAAATGGGGCTCCTCAGCCCACTTGCCCTAGAGGCCCCCAGGACCAGCACTGACTCCCAAGTTACCCCAGTTACTCAAACACACCACTCTCCCGGAACTCCACCCCGATGGTGCATAGCTTCCGGTCCTCAGCTTACCGCTCTCAGGGGCATGCAGTAGTTGTGCAGTGGTTAACATACAGAGACACACTTTGTTCAGAGTCTGTCACCTCTATGCCCTTTTACACTTATGTAAAGCACAGGAGAGTACAGATCATACAAAACAATAAGCACTCAATGCGTGTCCCTGTCCAGTGGTGCTGGAACTAGGAGTGATGGGGGTGCAGCCACACCCTCTGGCTTGAAGTAGTAAAAACAAACATCAAATATATGGTTTCCATTAGCAGCACCACCACTCTAAAAATTGTTCCAGCACCCCTGTCCCTGCCTCGGTTTCCTCACCACTCCAGGACATTCTTTAGGCTGGGGTCCAAGTCTCTTCAGTTGTCCAGAGTCCCTGGGGCCATATGGGCTCAGGAAAGCAGGCAGGGTCCCCCAGCCCCATGAGGCTGCTATATTGCTGGGTGACCTCTTCCTCCTGAAGACCCTCACCCAACTTCTATGATTTTGTCTCTCCTGCCCCATGTTTCCTTTTCCTGTCTGCCCTCCCCATCTGTGGGTTTCTTCATCTAAACTGCTGCTGGTCACCTGGTCTTTTTTTTTGTTCTACTCCTGGTAACTTTCTACTGTGCCTACCTTCTCTGGTCCCTTCAGACAAAACAGTGAAACTTTTTCCCCCCTAATGATTTCTTTATTAGCTGCTTTATTAGCATAAGCTTGGTGCGGTCAAAGTATCATTGTTAACCATAAGTATTTCCCATTCTCCCAGCCTGGTGTGTATCTGCTATAGGTCTAGTTAGTAATGGTGGATGCATGTTCATATAGGCACAGAAGGATACAGCATTTTTTCATAATATAACTTCACATCATCAATCAGAATTCATAAATGGTCCAGACATAGCCCAAATTCATCACACCTTCCCATTATGTGCTGCAGGCATTTATTTGCAATAAGGACAGGTCTACACTAGGAACTTATATTGGTATAGCTACATCTCTCAGGGCTATGAAAAATCTGCCCCCCTGAGAGACATAGCTATACCAACCTAACTCCCGGTATAGACAGCACTAGGTCGACAGAAGAATTCTTCCATCAGCCTAGCTACTGCTTCTTAGGGAGGTGGATTGCCTGCACCAGTGATGGGTGAACCCCTCCTGTCGGCGTAGGTAGTATTTACACTGAAGTGCTGACGTGGCACAGCTGTGCGGCTGTAGCATTTTAGGTGTAGACGTTCCCTGAAATAATCCAATAATCATTTTGGTTGTACATTGAGGCGCTGCTCTTTTCAACACAAATGATTTAAATAACGCTTCTCCTAGTTAGTAAGCCAGTAACATTAAGAAATCTTGTGGTCTGACTGGCACATTTTGGAACCATTGCTAGTAGGGCGTATTGAGATGTGGTTAAGTAAACAAAAATAGCTCCACCTCAGAGCCTCCTGCCAGGATCTCATAGTGGCTGCTAACCAGTCAAATCGAGATTTCCCAACATAGGGCAAGCTCCTCACCCCTTCTCAGTCTTCTTTGCAAAGAGGCAAAGTGGCATAAAGGAAATCTCAAATTCCAGGATCTGGCTGGGGCAGGATTCCCCCACTGCAGGAACAGGGAAAGAGAGTCCCTCACAAACGCTGGTTTTGTGGGCAGGAAGCAGCATAGCTGGGGGCAAGGAGGACATGTTTAAGTCAGGACTGCAGCAAGCAGTGCTGCATCCCATAAGGCAATGAACGGAGGCTGCTGTAACTTCGACACTCCCTCGGGACTGTATAATTTACGCCAGGAGTCCCAGAGCAGCCCAGGATCAGGAGGGCACCATAGGTGCCGACTTCATGGGTGCTCCAGGGCTGGAGCACCCACCAACAGTCCCCCTATCAGCTCCCCCCCAGGACTTCCCGCCTGCCGGCAGGCCCAGCAAGTCAACACCTCCCTCTCCCTCCCAGCATCTCCCACCCGCCGCGAACAGCTGTTTCCTGATGTGCAGGAGGCTGGGGGAGGGAAGGGGAAGGAGCAAGGATGCGGCGCTTGGGGGAGGGGTGGAGTGGGGGCGGGAAGAGACAGGGCGTGGGGAAGAATCGGGGGTCGAGCACCATCCGGCACTTTGAAAAGTTGGCGCCTGTGGAGGGCACCTTAGGCTCTGTCTACACTACCGCGGTAAGTCGACCTACGCTATGCAACACCAGCTACGTGAATAACGTAGCTGGAGTGGATGTACCTGAGGTTGAGTTACTGCGGGGTCCACACTGTGGGGGGGTCAATGGGAGAAACTCTACCGTCGACTTCCCTTACTTTTCTCGTCGGGGGTAGAGCACAGGGGTTGACTGGAGAGCGATCTGCTGTTGATTTGACGGGTCTTTACTAGACCTGCTAAATCGACCGCCGAAGGATTGATCTCAGAGCGTCGGTCCAGGCTGTAGTGTAAACATAGCCTTAGTTTTTCCTCAGTTAGGAGTTCTGTGCTGCACCTCTTAGAGACTTGTCCACTTGGGCTGGCCCAGATGTTTTGTCACCCATGGCAGAAAATGCTCCCCATGCAGCTACATAAAAGGCACAAGCAAAACACACACACCCCCCCAAAAAACCCAACCACCCAAAAAATGAGGATTTTTGGAACACTGAACATTGGTGCCCCAAGTGACCGCCTGATCACCCAGCCACCCCTGTTGCCCCTAGTTTCCTAATCAAATGTAATGAAAAAAAGTGTTAGTTTAGTTCTCCATTTGGCAAAGTTGTGAAATTCTCAGCACCGCTGCATAGCAATACAATAGTCCATAGTTTATTAGAGGACACCATTAAAATTATTCACATCCCGATAGCTAATGCAAGGTGAAGGCCACACGCTCCTTGCATCACCCATCTATGGGATGATCGAAAACCAGTAATGGTTTATAAATGGAAGTGTGTAGATTATCAGCTACTAATAGACTGATACCTGCTCTTAAATCTGGCTGGCTTCTCTTGGAATCTGGTTGTTACATTAACAATAGTTTCCAATGAACGCATTACTGTCCAATAATAGAAATTCTCTATTAAAGAACAGAATAGGGTTGGTCCAAATATTTTTATATCCAAAATTTTGATGAAAAACCAGGAAAAAATTAAAGTGTTCACAACTTTTTTTTTCTTTTTTGGACCAGCACTTGTACAGATCTGTTCTTCTTTCAAAGCTTAAGTGTGTTTTCTGTAGCGAGTTGAGAGTTATTTTATTTAAGACTTTAGACAATGCCAGTTATATTTAATCTCAGCATTTGAGAATCTGTAGAGTAGGCTGGGAAATCTTCAAAGGATTTCTTCTCTCCTTGGAGCTAATTTCAGCAGTAATTAAGAGTCTTTGAGGAGACAACATAGTCTTTTTCTGAAGGTTCCTTTAAGAAAGAAGGGCTGGTCTTACTTAAAGGAAGGCTTGAAGTCCTCTGGTGAGTGGCTGCCTCTTCCCTGCACTCTCATTCCATTGGTTCTGATGGGCAGACATTCCTTAGGCATTGATTCCACTGCACCTGTGAATGTCAGCCTGTTTGCTTAGGCAGCGATCATGGGTTTGAAGCCTGAAATAAAGACGGACTTTTCATGCACCTGTTTTGCACACAGTGACGCCGATCAGCCTACTGAGGACTGTGCCTGAGCATGCATAACGCCCTTGTGTTTTGATTGATAATATAGTCCCCTGTGAAGTCAGAGGCAGGTCTGGTATATTAATGAATCCCTCTGTTTTAACTTTGGAGGGGTGAATATATTTGCATAAGAGACAGATTATTCCATTTCCAAGACTGAAAAGTCTTTAAAAGAATTTAAAAGTTTCAGTTTCTCAGGTACTAATTTTTGTCCAGTTTCAGCTAAATGTGCTTAGCAGTCCCTTGCTGAGAGTATAAACACAGCTCAGCTCCTTTTTTATTTGAGCAGACATTTTCTGTTATAAAACAGTATTTTAGCACTCTGAGCCAAGCTCTCTTTGCAAGATCTTCATAATTCCCTGGGACTTATTTTACAGCGAGCCTTGTTACAAAACCCACAGATTATTTATTGGGGATTAATAATTTATACTGTCCTACATATTTTAATTGGTTAATGAAATACAGAATGATGTGCACTTAATATTAGCATAAAAGATCCAAGCCTGTGGTTTAAAAACTGCATTCCACGAAGTCCCAGGATTGCATATTTCAGGTTGATATTAAGAGTTCAAAAAACACTCTCATATGTTGCCAGTAGGCTCCTGTTAGGCTTTCCTGCTGCTGATCCCACCTCCATCCTTGCAGAATCCAGCAGTTTGGGTTTTTTTTAATTGAACTCAGTTTCCTCACCATTAGGCATCTGGGTCATAATAGCTCTTTCTCCACTCACTTCACTGCTATCCAGACGTTTAATCTTTAAGGGGGGATTGTTTGTTTTTAAATACAATGCTACATTAGGTTTTTGAATTGTTCTAATTCAAGGTTTTGGAATACAGTGGAGTGTGATCAGGTATTGTAAGTGCTATAAGATATGCTTTGACTGTTATGTTTTTAAATGGTTTATTTCTAAGGCAGCTACTTGGTAGAATGTGCATGTCAGAGCTTCGTGTTTAAATTCACAGTATGCCTATATTGGTGTATTTAATAATAAATATATAATTTCCACAGGTTATAGCCAACAAAAGCTATAGCTGTGAAGATTTAGGACTGAGAGAGATTCCTGAAAGACTCCCAGCCACAACAGAAATCCTTGACTTCAGCTTTAACTTGCTTTCTTCCCTTCACAATTCAACTTTCAGCAAGCTAAAGAATCTGATATATTTAGACTTAACAAGGTACTGGAAATCTTTGTCACTTCCACTGATCACACAACTCATAACTTATTTTGAATCTGCCATTGCTTATATGCCCTTGTTTCAACCTTTTGCAATACCAATAAAGAACTGAAGGCTTCCATAGTATACCATGGCAACCATCTTCACAGCACAACCTTAAGAGACTTGCAGATAACTGTTGCATTGTCTTGCCAATTAAGAATGCCTAGCTATTTGGAAATAGCGTTTGTTTGGGCTCTCTCCTGTTAAGGCCTGGAGTCACTGGACCATTTGCAGGACAATGGGTGAAACCCTCACGTCCTATTATTTATGTTAGCACCAACAAATTTGCTGTAGGAAACATCTCACCTGCTTTTCCATGAAAATATCATTCATGAAATGTGGGGAGAAGGAGATTCTAGCCTTGTAAGAAGTGCCCTTATTATAGGGATAAGATTTTGATTGTGTTGATTAGGGAAGACAATGGGAAACCCTCCCTTACTTAGCATGTCTCTGTGTGACTTTCATGAACAACGTCACAGTCGGGACCTCCACACCCGATCAGCCCTAGACAGTTTTCACTTCCCATTATGTCGTCTTCTTATCTGAGTTTAAAACTTAGTGACTTCTGAATATCAGCTATGTGCCACCAGGAAAGAAAATAATAGCTTTTAACGCAAAGAAGACCATAGTTCATTGGGTTTTCTTTGTACATGAGATTGCATTTCGATTGTTGTTTTTAAATGACCATGTAATAGTGGGAAAATTTCATCAGATTGATTTATTGCTAACGTCATTGGATTATTGTGTTCTTTTCAAGGTGTCAAATTAACTGGGTGTATGAAGGTGCCTTTCAAAGCAACACTCATCTGAACATTATTGTCTTGACTGGAAATCTACTCATGTTTCTGGCTGACACAGCATTTGTTGGCCCACAGTCTCTGAAGCATCTTGTCTTAACTGAGACAGGTCTAACCAGTTTAGCATTTATTCCAATGCAGAATCTGGAAAATTTAGAGACTTTTGACTTGGGCAGCAATCACATCTCCTCACTGCAGCTCCCTCCAAGCTTTCCAACCAGAAACCTCAAATACCTTGATTTTCAAATGAACAACATACAAAGAATAGCAGCAAAAGACATAGATATTCTGCTGCAGACAAAGAATTTAACTCTGATCTTGAAGGGAAATGATATTATGCACATTGAAGCTGGGGCATTCTAGTCCAACTTATTTTACAGCTTGGACTTTGGAGGTTGCATTGACATTTCTGTGGTTTTAGCAGGGATGCAGGATACCAAAACCCATACTCTTTGGTTGGGGTCATTTGAGGATGTAGAAAATGGGCTTCCCATAAACCCTACTATGCTACAGAACCTGTGCAATATCTCAGTGGTGGATATCAATCTGCAAAAGCGGCATTTCCTTCACATGACTGCTGCTACATTTCAGTGTTTGAGCAAACTCCAAAGGCTGGATCTGACTCACACCTATATCAGCATGTTACCTCCTGACATCAGTGGCATGAACATGTTGGAAGAATTAATTCTCAATAGGAACGCCTTTAAGCACATTTGCAACATTAGCTCCACCGCCTTCTCCTCCCTCACCCACCTCCATATCAGAGAAAATGCTGAGAATCTGGACTTAGGCTCTGGCTGCTTAGAAACACTGTCAAAGCTTCAACACCTGGATTTAAGCCAGAGTTACATAGAAAATGGAGACTGCTGCAGCAAGCAGCTAAAAGGCCTGATCGGATTACAACACCTGAATCTGAGCTACAACAAGCAGCTTCAGCTCCAAGATTTGGCCTTTAAGGAAGGTGTGAACCTGGAGCTCCTGGATTTAGCTTTTACACGTCTTCACATCAATGCTTCCCAGGGTCCTTTCCGCAATCTGCATCTCTTGCGTGTCCTGAACCTTTCTTACTCCTATATTGATACCAACATTCAGCACCTTTTACAGGGGCTGCAAAACCTTTTCCTGTTGAACCTTAGGGGGAATAAGTTTCCATCAGGGACCATTCTGAATGACAATCTCTTTCACCAGGTATCCAGTTTAGAGGTGTTAATTTTATCATTCTGTGATCTGACAGCTATACAAAACCAAGCATTTCACACCCTCAAGAAGCTAAAGCAGGTTGACCTGAGCCACAACAAGCTTATTGCATTCAGCACAGATGCATTTTCCAATCTCAAGAGCATCTATCTCAATTTTGCCAATAATAGGATCCATATTATACCACGTGACATGTTAACTAACTTATCTGGCCAGAGTATAATCAATTTAAGTTACAATCCACTGGAATGCATCTGCTCTAATATTGGTTTAATAACTTGGTACAAGCAGAATATGGATAAAATTGAAGACCCTGAAGGGACAGTGTGTTGTGAGCCCAAATCTCTAGCAGGTGCTAAGCTGTCCACTGTAACATTGTCCTGTGGGATCAGTGTTGCAGGAATTGTTTGCGCTGTGCTGGTTTTGATATTGCTTGCTGCTGTTATCGTGGTTTGGATCACACGCTTTTTAAAGAGACATTACCAACAACTCTAAGTGAAGGATGGCTCCACCAGTGTCATTTTTAAAGAAAGGAAGAAAGGACAGTGACTAGACAAATTTTGAAGAAAAGGTCATTTTCCCTACTTGTTGCTTTGTTCCTGGGCAATATTCCTTTTAATATTAGTATTACACGCCCCATTCTCATTTTTAGCAACTGATTAAAGAAAAATTACTATGAAAAAACAAACCAGGGCCAGATCCTGTGAAGAGCTTTAGCCACACAAGTAACATAGTAGGGTCCTGATCTATGACAAGGGCTCCTAGGCTCTCGGGTAATACAAATAATAATAATTAGTCCCATTGAAGTCTGCCACTAGCCCTCAACTATAAGCTTGTTGCCTCAGGCAGCTAAGTGGGCTAAGGGAATGTCACCGAGGAGGAAAGGGGTGAGAAATGAAGTGGGAATACCGGTTCCCCCAAATGAATAGGCTGCTCTGAAGTCAGAATTTAGACACCAGTGCTGTCTGAATGGCTTAGGCAATAGCACGGCTGGTCCTGCACACATGGTTACTCTAAAAGAAAATTAGACTGGCCTCTTTTCTGATCATTGTTCACTGAATCACTGGGTGTAGGTGAAATGCAGGGCTTTATTTTTTGCCCTCAAAAGTGTGTGTGTGTGTGTGTGTGGTGGGGGGATGGGGACGCAAGGGCTTGTGAGGAACCAGGGGCAGCTTGTGGGGGAATCAGGGCAATCTGAGGAACTTTGCAGTCACTGGCCAGAAGGGAACCTCTTATCAGGGAATATCTAGACGCAGTAGTTCATGTCTTCTCTACTAGCCTGTCACCCACATCTCTTCCATATTAACCCCTTCTCCTCCCTTAGCTCCTGTCCACTTCCTTTCCCACCAGTAGCCCCTCACCTTTTCCTCAATAACTCCTGTCACCCCTTTCTACCTCTTGCCCCACCATTTCCCCCCAGTAGTTCTTAGTATCCCCATCGGAGCTCAAACCCCCTGCTGGGGCACTGACCCTGCTGCAGGCAGCTCCTCCTCTCTGCTGGGCCTGGAAAAGCAGGAGGAATCGAGCAGGCAGAGAGGCTGCAGGAACATGAGAGGGGGGCCAGTGTGGGGGTGTGTGTGTCACAGGAGCCGTATGCATTTTGCAGCATTGAACATGCTGTGATGATTTAATGAGAAAATATTGTTTATTTTCTCCATATACTAATTGTGGGGCATTTGTAACAGCGGTCGTGACAATGACAATACCCCTTCACAGCTGGGCTTGTACGGGGGAAATACCTGAGCCAACAATGCAGCTGTGATTTGTGAAATGCAGTAATGATGACTGCCAGGGCCAAGCATTTCCCGGAAGTTGATGGCCAGCTGTTTTCAATTCCTCCAACTGCCAGGAAGTGCCCAAAGCTGGAGGTCCTCACTGTTCAAATGAGTTACTCTCCTCAGAGCAGAGAAGTCCTGTGGATCCTTGTCTGTAATGTCCTTTACTGAGGGGCTAGAGAGGACTCAATCACTCACAGGTTAATTTCTCAGCCCAGCTTCCTACTTCCCGGCTCCTGCTTCCACTCCCCAGGCAAGCAGCACCCTTCCCTCTCCCTCTTAGGGCGGACCAGGGAGAGCTAAGCATGTTCTCTTGTGGCTCACAACCCGCACAACTTCCCTGCTTCTGGCATGTTGCAGGTTCTCCCAATTCAACCTGCCTCCCATCTACTGGTTCATGGACTGAGGGAGGGGCCAGGAACATGCAGCAAAAAGAGATGGGTCATGTCAAAAGGTCAGGACAAGTGAAGAGGGAGGGAGATTCCTGTGTGGGGACCATCTCCACCGAAACCTCACTTTGCCATTCAAGCAGCTAGAAATTCTCCTTTCTCCCCGGGACCACTCCTCAGCTGAATGATCACAGATATCAGTCGCACTTACATAGCACCTTTTGTCAGAGGAACTCAGAGCACTCTGCGAAGTTGGGTTAGTCTCACTTCCCCTTGACAGATGCATGAACAGAGGCAGAGAGGTTAAGTAACTGGCCTCAGGTCACATAATGTGTCAGTGGCAGAGGTGGGGAAAGTACCCAGATACCATCAATCCCAGTTTTTCTTCTCAGTTTTGATTTCAATGCTCTGCAGTGCGCTATTGTAGTGGCATGGGCAGTGGGATGGGATAGTTGCTCAAGTACCCAGGGTCCAGAGCAGGATTGTATTCAGAGCCGCTAGCCTCTCCTGCTTCCTGCACCATTGAGGCTACTCTGCTATTTTTAGTGCACTAGCTTGATCAAAGCTGATGCACATATGTCTACCGAGCTGGAATTTACACCTCCAACTCAAGTGTAGACCTGGCCACAGAAAGAATGACAAACTAGCACACAAGAAAGGAAGACCTTAGGGAATAAAAGATGATATTCAGTCCAGGATCATGAATGTGTGTTTGCAACTCTTGATATATTAAAATACCCTTCAAATATTGCAGGCATTTTACCTATTTTTCCAACGTATTAGTAAATTTGCCACTTTTTTTTTTTTTTTTTTTTTTTACAAATTCTATTGGGTACCTAACTTCAAAATGTGTTTTCTACATTGCAAAAAGATGCATGCTAGGTTAATAAGTAAAAGGATTTTTTGGGGACAGGGGAGGGACATGCATGGTTCCAATATGTGGTATGTAACCTATCATTTAAATCAGCTTCTGTACAGATGACTGGAGGATAGCTAATGTGATGCCAATTTTTTGAAAAAGGTTCCAGAAGTGATCCCAGCAAATACAGATGAGTAAGCCTAACTTCAGTACCAGGCAAATTGGCTGAAACTATAGTAAAGAACAGAATTATCAGACACATATATGAACATGATTTGTTGGGGAAGAGTAAATATGGCTTTTGTAAAGAGAAATCATACCTCACCAATCTATTAGAATTTTTTTAAGGGGTCAACAAACATATGGACAAGGGTGATACAGCGTACCTGGACTTTCAGAAAGCCTTTGACAATGTCCCTTACCAAAGGCTCTTAAGCAAAGTAAGCAGTCATAGGATAAGAGGGAAGTTTCTCTCATGGATTTGTAACTGGTTAAAAGACAGGAAACAAAGGGAAGGAATAAATGGCCAGTTTTCAGAATGGAGAGAGGTAAATAGTGGTGTAGCCTGGGGTCTGTACTGGACCCAGTCCTATTCAACATATTCATAAATGATCTGGAAAAAGGGGTAAAACAGTGAGATGGCAACATTTGCAGACAATACAAAATTACTCAAGATAGTTAAGCCCAAAACTGACTACGAAGAGTTATAAAGGGAGCTCACAAAACTGGGTGACTGGGCAACAAAATGGCAGATGAAATTCAATGTTGATAAATGCAAAGTAATGTACATTAGAAAACAGAATCCCAACTATACATATAAAATGACGGGGTCTAAATGAGCTGTTACCACTCAAGAAAGATCTTGGAGTCATTGTGGATAGTTCTCTGAAAACATCCACTCAATGTGAAGCAGCAGTCAAAAAAGCTAATAGTATGTTAGGAATCATTAGGAAAGGGATAAAAAAGACAGAAGATATCATAATGCCTCCATATAAATCCAGGGGATGGATCACTTGATGATTGCCTGTTCTGTTCATTCTCTCTGAAGCACCTGGTATTGGCCACTGTCGGTAGACAGGATACTGGGCTAGATGGACCATTGGTCTGACCCAGTGTGGCCATTGTTATGTTCAAACACCCTCTGCTCCTGACAGACTTGAACATGAAAGTCTGCGAGGACTCTGGGTCTCCCCTATTTTCTGAACAAATCTTTGGTCCTTGGTTCTCATCTCTTTGATCCATTTTGCCATTTGGACTCCTCTGTTGTCTCAAGTATATGCCTTGTAATTGGTCTATATATTTGGCCTACCTGGTCAGCACCACCCCTTGTTAACAGGGAGTATGAACTACTCTGGCTTCAAAACAAGGCCTGAAAGCCCAATCACATGCTCCACAGAAACAGAACTAAACAGAACGTTAAAATGCCAGACCTGCCCCCAGGGCCTGAAAGCAGAATCCTCACAGGGTTGCAGCTACAGATATTATCATTTAAAAAGACAGAGAATATTTTATCACATGTAATTATATTTCTCTTGATTTAAAAGGGAAGATGGCTGTATTCTTATTCACACGATTATTGCCTTTTGGTGGGGTTGGCTTTTATGGAGCATTGATCTCTGAAAAAATATAGAGAGAGTTTAATTAGTAAATGAATATATAAATACATCATAATATTGAGAAGTCAGACTAAGCCTTGGAAGGATTTATAATTAACTTAAATTGTAAATGGGGAGTGGCTGGACTAACGTTCCACTAAAGCCATATCACCACTTCAGTTTTCTCCGACCTTAGTATCTGAACGTTCATAGAATCATAGAATAATAGAGTTGGAAGGGACCTCTGGAGGCCATCTAGTCCAACCCCCTGCCCAGAGCAGGACCAATCCAACTAAATCATCCCAGCCAGGGCTTTGTCAAGCCTGACCTTAAAAACTTCTAAGGACCTTAAAAACTTCTTAGTCCAGATGCTGGGTGGGCGGAGATCAGTGTTGTTGGCAGCCTTTGTGTCAGCTGTGCTGGTAAATGCCAACAATTTCCCTTTGTGGAAGTGCAGAAAAGGAAACTAAAGGATGTAAGCAAAATGAGATGAGATGCCTAGTACGTTCATGTGCATTCGGATACCCTAATGCTCATGGAGCTGATGGCTATTTCGTAGTGGGACTGGGGTCTGTACTTCTAGTGCATGGCCTTTTCTAGTAAGCTCTGCAAAGTTCAGAAAAGACTTAGCATTACTTAATAGTGTTGAATTAGGGAGTTTCTGCTTTACTTTATCACAGGTTACTAAATCCAAACAGCAATAGTTAGGAGTTTAATATTTATACTTGGCCCAAAGCCTGACAAGTACTAGGTGTGTCTATTAGTCTGCCCTTTGTGGCTAGAATGCAAGTTTTTGCACCAGTGCTTCCATAACAACTCAACCCTGTTGTAAAGAGCCAATCCCCTCTAAAGCTGTGCACTGTTCTCTTTCCACAGAAATGTATATACACTGTATGGAACAAAGGCTCTCAGTTGTGATGAATGGAATGTTGCATTTACTCGATGCATGGGAGCCGAGTTCTTCTTTGAACACTCTACACAGGTCAACTTCAGCTATTATCCCAGAGGCTTTTCCTTGAATGTTCTCCCTATAAAGTCTAAGATAGTTAATGTATTGAAGATCACCCTGGGTTGGAAAGTTTCCACTCAATTCGCGAGACTTACAAGATAGAAGAGAAAACATTGATAATACTTCTCTCCCTTTTGTAGCAGGTACCAAGTTTGGCTCGTGTAAGTCTACAAAATGGAGATTCTTTTAGCTCTTTAAAATGTCTGCACTTCACATACACAGATTGACCTACAACTTCCCTCACATATTATACAGCCCCCAACCTATTTAACTTAGATAAACAATTATCTGCCGGCATCCCTATTTTAAGCAGGAAAGCCATGCTGAAAATTGCACAGTAGGCAAGTTTTGATGTCTGCTGTCCATTCCACAGCTGTGTGTATCACTGCCATGTCTTGGTTATGATAACATAGCATGTCCACACACTAATGTCAATTGTTTTTATACATTACAAGTTGTTGCTGTCAGAGGCAAGCTATCCAATGTAAAAATGTGGTATTGTGACCCAGTGAGCTGACCCTGTCATGCATATGGTATTTGTATAGACAGAAACAGCAGAACAGGCAGCCTCCATCAAAACGATGCTTGCACCCAGAGTGATCTAAGACAGGAAAAACGTCTTGGGGCAAACCATGTCTATGCAAAGCCCCCTTTAAGCAAAGAAACTCATCAACACTGGATTGGGTATTTGCCTGGTCTGCAAATAATTCTTTGCAGTGTGGTTGGAGCCAGGACCTGAGGAAGAGCTCTGTGTAAGATCGAAAGCTTGTCTCTTTACCAACAGAAGTTGGTCCAATAAAAGATATTACCTCACCCCCGCCCCTTATTTGAAAAATAATTGCTCAATTGACCGGACAAACATTGGTCAATAATGTCAACAATGGTCAAATATTGTACAGCACTGGTTTATTAGAACAGTAAGAGTAAGACTTTATGGTTGCCAGTAGGCTTAGCCTGAGATAGATACTTGTGGCTAATTACAACAAACATTTAACTGAGTAATTTAAACTCACAATAATGGAAACACAATGAAATGAAGTGCTAGAAAAATGAAAGAAGCATGATGCAACCAAAAAGGGAGGCCGCCAGCTACAGCAGGGCATTCTTGCTGGAATATTGAACAATATTTGACCGTGGCCAAACAATAGGTGGTCAATTTACATGATTTGACTGACTTGTCAAGCCTACATCAGCATATCTTTGAGAACAGTGCAAAGCGAGCTACATAAAACCCAGAAACTGCTGAACTTTCACTAGCTGATTCAAGGCACATCTTCCAAAACAGAATTGGTTCAATATAGTAAGCTCTGCAATTATTTATTTGTATTACCATAGTGCCTAGGAGCCCCAGTCATGGACCACTATGTTAGGGGCTGTATAAACACAGAACACAGTGATGGTCCCTGCCCCAAAGACCTTACAATCCAAGTCTAAGACAAGAGTTAATGGTTATGAATAGGGGAGTACAAGGAAGACGACGACAATACTGGCCAGCACGACAGGCAGCGGTCTTAGCATATCAGCCGCCTAACCGTTGTCACATTTTTTGAAGTCATCACAGCAAAGGAGAATTTTAAGGAGGGATTTGAAGGAGGACAATGAGAAAACATTGTGGATGTTTATGGGGGCGCAGCAGGAGAAAACATGAAGGTGCCTGCTTGAAAATGTAAGTGGAAAGAAACATGCATCTCGAATAATTTATTCTCTACAACAGCTTGCTACAAAAGCGATCCACAAACAGTGGAGTCAAAAGTGAACAGAGCAGCATTACAGCATGTGAAAGCATTGTGCCAAGGTTTCCGAAACATTTCTGCTGACATACCTCATTTGTCGAACTGCAGCTCGGCAAGTATCAACTACTCACCCTGCCTGGGACCCAAAACTGTAGCATCAGCACTCTTATTCCAGCATGCATCACCGTGCCTTCTGCAACACTGCCTCACCTTGAAAGAGGAACTTTAGACTCAAACCTTGCTCAGCTCCCAGAGACAAAATCTCCAATGTGAACCCCTTTGTAGCTATAGAAACCTGACCCAGTGTCCTAGGGCCATGAGCAGAGCTAAATTTCAACCACTTACAAGTCAACTAAGAAACAAAAAGTCAACAAAGAAGGTAAAAAACTGAAAATGAGCAAAAATAATTTAACAAGAATTAAGTGTACCAGGATGCTTAGAGGGCCAGGTGACCTAGTGGATGGTGTGCCTAACTTCCAGTCCCTTGTTTCCCTGGGTCAAGGTGCCTCAGTCTTTCAGGCAGTGGGGGGGGGGTAGAGGGACCTAGGATCTCCCACTCCACCGGGTCCCAGCCCAGGGCCTTGTGAGAGTCAACACAAGGGGGGCTGAACAGGGGGCACTGCAAGCAGGGGGAGAGAACGTGCTCCCTGGGGGCTGCCTTGGCTTCTTCCTTTCAGGCAGCTAGCTCCTGCCTCTTCACCAGTCAACCCTGAACTGGCCCAGGCTCTCTCTTCTCCCCACTCTAGGCCTGGGGTTGGCTGCAGGTATAACGAGGTGGGGCTAGCTAGGCCCACAGGCGCTCCTTAACCCCTGCTGAGCTGGCAAGCAATTTCTCCACTTTACCACATGAACATATTTGCTCTCTCTGGGAGATCTGTGCTTCTCCAAGTACAATACAATACACGTCTCCGCCACGTTACCATCTCACTTCTTTTTATTTTTATCCCACCTTGGTCTGCTGTCATTTTTGTTTTCTCTTTTATTTAATTTAGAATGTGAACTCTCTCTGAGCAGGGCCTTTGCCTTTTTATTTGCCTGTCAAGCACCATTCACACCTAGAAGTTACACAAATAATAAAGGTGAACGGCATATGTTGCTCATTACTAGGTATACAAATCCTAAATATACAGATTGGACTGCCCCTTCTGAAGGAATATTTTTATATAAACACAATGCAGCACAAAGCACTGATTATATACGGGCAAATTCAAAGTCTAAAGGTTTAGTTTTTTGGGGATTACTTAGTGAGGATATAAATCAACAGAAAGTGACATTGGATTTATCTTTCTTTATAGGATTTATTTTACCCAGTAGAGCTCTGATCTGATGCAGCAGTTGGTTTTCAGTCAGGTTTTGCTTTTATCTCTTATTTTTTAAACACAGCTGGAGAGCTGACACACACAGAGATGAAGTGAATTGCCTGAGGTGAATGATGTCTGATGGATTTGAACTCAGGACCATCCTGTCTCCCAGCTCACCGATGTAAACAAAATTACAATACAAGTACAAACCTTACAGTGACTTGCAATGTAGTTTTTGAAGTCATTATTTAGATGGGAAATGAACCTAAACTGCTTGTAACTAACAAGTTATGTTTCTGAGATTAGGGAGTAAATTGTTAGATTTAAAGTAGCAGTTCCCTTTACTCCACATTGAAAAACCAGCAATGCTCAGAGCAAAGTTCTTCCTTCCCCATCTTTGGCTAGGAAAAGGCTGATGCTCTAACCAAACTGCAGACCTCCATGGCAAGATGCAGGCCAATTTCTTGAGTGAATAACTTAAAAATAAAGTGTGTGTGTGTTCATCCCTTTCTTTCCATCACCAAGCTTGTCCATGCCTGGGACTGAACCCACCTTGACCAGTCACACTTCTGATTCTGGGCCGGCCACTCAGACCATGATACTCTCCCATCTGAATCCCTCCACTAGTTTCCTCTTGTCTTCTGATTCAAGTACAAGCTTCATGCCTAACCTTCAAAGATGCTATATCACACACCATTGCTACCTGCATTTCTGCCCTTGTTTCTTCCTATTCTTCCCTAGCCCTGCCAGAGCCTCGCCTCCCACCTTGCTGTACCTGTAAGCCTTCTCTAGTCATTGTTGTGCTGTCATCTAGGCTCCCGCTTTTAACCTGACCTCTATATTCTGGTGTTACCTATCAGACTCCCGTCATTCAAATCCCTCAAACACACTTCTGCTGAGCTTATCAATGCAAACGTACCCACAGCCTGGAAGAAATGCTGTTACGCACCTGTTGAAACGTGCAGCGTGCCCTCCTTCTGGTTATCTAGGGCAGATTATCTGCTCATTTAATCACTGCCAAATTCTCTGCAGCTCCCAGTGTGACATCTGTACAAATTATTTTACTAATTTATTATCTATCATTTGTATATGGGGCTAAGTACCATAGGCGCTGACTCCATGGGTGCTCCAGGTCTGGAAAAAAAATGAGTGGGTGCTTAGCACCCACCGGCAGCCAAATCCTCCCCCTTCCCCCAGTGGCTCCGATCCACTGGTGGCCCCACCAATCAACTCCTACCCCTCCCTCCCAGTGCCTCCCACCCACCACTATCAGCTGTCCCGCGGTGTGCAGGAGGTGTTGGGGGGGAAGGAGAAGTGGGAGAAGCAGGGGGGTGGTGCACTTGGGGGAGAGGACAGAACTGGGTGGGAAGAGGCGGGGCAGAGTGGGGGCTTGAGAACCCCAGGGCCTTGAGGAAGCCAGCACCTGTGCTAAGTACCTGTTTTGAAAACACTGTGTGCATTTGGTGCTGGTGAAAAGCATTGAATAGAGGCTAATTTCCCTTTCACACTTTTCCAGAGCTCCCCTGAGCAGTTGGGGGCAGGTGTGGGGAGTGTGGCACTGCACCCCAATATTCTTCACAGTGATATTATTATGATATGAGTATGATGTATTTTATGCAAGATAAGTCATGTGAGATGTCATTGGAAAGGTTATGGTTTGTGGAATATAATTATCCTATTTGTATGCATGTATCATTTTTGTATCCAAAGTTATGAAGATTGACTATTTTTCAGTATTTCAAAATGTTGTTACACCTGGGCAACTCCCACTAGGCAAAATGCTCTCAGTCTAGATGGCTGACTGGGAAGGGCCAATTCAGGTTAACGAGCCATTAAAAAGAAACAACAGGCCTTAGGAGAAGCTTATCTCCCACCTGGGGAGCCTTCCTGAGGCTACAGACAGCCTCCGAGTTATGGCTACTGTGACACTACAGGGACGAGTGACCAGTTCCCCTGGTGCTGAACTCCATCTTGGGATGTCAGTATTTTTCCACTGACTGGTGTGGGAACCAAAATTTGAAACAAAGGGCTCTCACCATGGCTAAAGGGATTTTTAGCCTCTGAATGGAACACCTGGGGATTCCGATGGGTAAGCAAGTGCAGCTTGCCCCTTAAGAATCTGCAGTCTGCTTATATCATCACTTTGGGTGAGAATCTGCTATTCATTATCAGTCTATTTAGTATATTAAGATTAGTTTGTGTATTTTTGTTTATTTGTTAGGTAATCTGCTTTGATCTGTTTGCTGTCCCTTATAATCATTTAAAATCTATCTTCTGTAGTTAATAAACTTATTTTTGCTTTATCTAAAACCAGTGCGTGGAAATAACTCAGGGGGACAAACCTGTTGCATATTCCTCTCCACATTGAGGGAGGGGGTAAATTTTGTGAGCTTATGCCATACAGTTCCCTGTGCAGCACAGGACGGTATAATTTTGTGTTTACATTGCAGAGGGGGTGCGTGCCTTAGGAATTGGGAGGTGCCCTAGCTGAAGCCTTCCCATGCAGGGGCTGGTTAAAGAGCCTGCCTGTGTGTACTGCAGCTGGGTATGTCCCTACCTACATGTATGCTGGTGAAAGTGCAGGCTGAAGCCTGCAGGTTTTGTAAGCTTGTCAGAGCAGTACAGTGTAGAAGGGAGCCCAGGCTGCTGGGTCGGGGGGCTCAGTGGTACCCCACTTCCAGGTGGCACCCTGGGGGGAACCTGTCACAGGGAGGAAGGAGAGCCTATAACTCAGGTCACTTCACTTGTGTTGCCAACTCTCATAATTTCTTTTGTGAGCAGTAACCTATGATTCCCACTCTCCTTCCTCCAGCTTCTCATCTGACATTCTACGGACCCCTCCTCCTCCTCTCTGCTAGCTAGGGGCGCTGGAGACAATACTGGGAGAGGCAGAGAGCAGCCTGCTTGGCAGGTGCAATCACCACCCATGGTGGCGACAAGTCAGACCGGCAGCTTCTACCCTTCTGCTTGCTCAGAGTCCAGCATAGCATTTAGTGTAGGTCATGGGTGACCATTCCAATATTAGGGGCTTTGTCTTATATAAGACTATTACACCACCACCCCGATTTTTCAGACTTGCTATCTGGTCATCCAAGGGGTGGCCTACACGTGTGTCAAGCAAGATGCTGGACACTTGGCAGATTTGTCAAAGAGCTGTAGATCAGCGACTGTCTTCCTATGTATTTTGTACAGTCCTTGTTTAACCAGTAATTGTATCGCTGTAATGACACTGACACCTGGTTTTGTAGGGGGGAAATAACTGAGGAAACAATGCAGTTTTGACTTGTTAATAGCAGCAATAATGAGGTCAGGCATTTCCTAACAACTGATGATCAGCTGTGTTCAAGTCATCCCCCTGCTAGGTAGTGTCCAAATCTGGAGACTATCACTGTCTCAATGAACCACCCTCCTTGGAGCAATAAAGATCAGTGTACCCTTTTCCGTAATGCCCTTTACTGAGGGGCTGGACAGGACTCAATCACTCCCAGGCTAAGGACTCAGCCCAGCAGGAGCCCCACCCGCTTCCCCCTTCTCCTACAAAAAGTACCCTTCTCTCTCTCTCTCGCCCTAAGGGGCCAGGAATGCTAAGGATGCTCCCGCATGGCTCACAGCCCCCTCAGTCCCTCTACTAATGTTCTCACTCTCATAATAAAAGAATCAGGGGACATTCAATGAAATTAAAAGATGGGAAGCTCAATAAACAACACAAGAGAATACTTCTGCACACAGCCTATGATTCAGCCGTGGCACACGCTGCCACAGGAAATTGTTGAGGCCAAGAACTTAAGATTCAAAGAGGGATTGCATATTTACACAGACATCAGGTATATCCAGAGTTACTGTAATTAAAGACAACAACATTTTGGAAGGGATATTGAAACTTGTGCTTCAGGGCTTTCTCCAGTCTCTATCAGATGAGAACATATACCACATGTATGCAGTGGAGGGTTCTTACACCTTCAATTGAAGCATCTGTTCCTGGCCACTGTCAAGAGACAGGACACTGGACTATGAAGATCTTGGGTCCAGATACAGTACAGTAATTCAGTCATACGTCCCACGAGGAGGGGCTCCCACTGTCAGACCCAGGGATGGCTGAGAGCGGGAGGGAAAGAAATCCTGACATTTGAGAAATTTATCACGAGATCACGAGTCAGACTAATTTTACTTAGAAATCACATCTCTTGCAATTAATTCATGAGAGTGTCACACTTCACAGATGAGAAAACTGAGGCAGAGTGGTTACCTAACCAGCCCCAGCTCACATGGCATGTCAGCGGCAGAGTTAGGGAGAGCACCCAGAGAAACTGAATCCTAATCCCCTTCTCTAACCACTAGACCAGTGATTCTCAAACTTTTGTACTGGTGACCCTTTTCACATAGCAAGTCTCTGAGTGTGACCCCCCCTTATAAATTAAAAACACTTTTTTTATATATTTAACACTATTATAAATAAATAAAGCGGTTTTGTGGTGGAGGCTGACAGCTCATGATCCCCCACATAATAACCTCATGACCCCTTGAAGGGTCCTGACCCGCAGTTTGAGAACCCCTGCGCTAGAGCATGCTGCCCCACGCAAAATATTTGGTTAGCCTGTTCTAAAACTGGCTTGGTGATAAGAAAAAACTAACAAACACATTTAGATCATACCAGAACTTAATAAGTTAGAGCATGTGCCATCGAATCACATGTAAATGCAACGTAGTACAGAACTGCATTGAGTAATGGGCAAAAACGGGATTAAAGAAATCTAATGACTATCTTTTCATGCTCAATTTTTATTTCAGTTTTATGCAACTGCATAAGTATAAATATTTTTGTTCAATATACAACAATTATGACATCCATAGGTAGTTTCTTAAAGAAAATAAGACTGCAAACACTTTATTGCACAGACCCTAACAAACTGGTTTTGTAAGCTGATAAATCTACAGCAGGAAGTCTACAAAGGAGCACGTCATAACCAACAATCACACAAAGACAGACCATCTAGTACACAGGTGAAAGGATCTCTAACAGCTCACTGGTAAGGTAAACACCAACAACAGGTACTACGCGAACACGAGCTTGAGCACTGTTACGCTTCCAAAATGCAACAAAAAAACCCAACAACAACAAACCCCCAAACAAACAAAACAAAAAACCAACAACCCTTATTGGGCAGAAGTGATAATGCACTATACAAAATATACATAAAAGATACATTTGTAAACAAATAGCTAGGTGTGTTTTAAAGGAAACAAGAGGACAGTTTAAAAATGCAAAAGACTGTAAACTAGGAAATACCTCCCAGCCAGAAATGTCATGATACCTAAGTGCATTAGTGTTTGGTTATAAACAACCGCCAAAGCACAGATATATACTGTAAATGCTGAGACCATTTTCTCTTCAAAATTTTTCAAAACTATTTTCTCCAATTGTATCGTGTGAGCGCATAGAAAAAGAAATGAATGTAATAGCGCAGTGTGAAAAATTAGGAGGACTTGCTGGCAATTTTATCTTTAATTGGAATGAATCTAAACCCAACTAACCAGTGGGGGTGGAAAATTAACACACCAGTAGGTGCCTTACAAATCTCCAAGCCTAAATTACACTGTGCTTTGAGGAAAAATTGTATAGCTCTAGAAAGAGAAAGAAATTCCAGAGGAAACTGATAGTAGATTGGCTCTTATATGGATATTTAACACAAATAAGCAAAAATACCATCTTATTAATACCAGTTATTTTAAAATACTCATCTGTGTGGATATTTCTGTAGTGCTCCTGTACATATTTCAAACTTTACCTTTTGTCCTTCAAAACAAACCAAATACCTCCGCACTAAAACAATCAGACAAATTCAACATGTTCCACAGTATACAAAATTTAAATAAAGCTTAGCAAAAGTAATAAGGACAGTCACATTCTAGCACCAAATAGCTCCAACACGTCCCTTAGTTACAAAAATGCTGCTTTTTTAAATTACAGTATTTACTTTTTTTTTTTTTTTTTTTGCATACAAATAAAGAGATCATGTTATGAAATGCCCGGAGCTACTCAATGCATTTAGAAATGAATGTGAAACCCAGGGATTACTTGCTAAAAACAGCAAGTTTACTCTACAACATAAGGCCGCAGCTATGTATTAAAATGTATCAGATGTCCTGATCTTTTGTGAAGATATGATACTGAAATCACTTTTTTCCTTTTTACCAGACTTGTCATATAAAAGAGAAAAAAGCTAAACTGCACGAAGCTAGTTACTCAAACCTACATACCATGATAATTGATATTCTTTAAATTCATTAAAAAACAGGGATAGGAATAGTACTGCAAGTCATTTGCTTCTACTTGTGCCTCACCTCTATAAAGGCCTGAATTTAAAAGAGCTAAAAGGGAGCCAAGACAGGATTGCAGCAGAAACTAAGCACACGTGCTTGCAGTTTCAGCCTTGTCTGAAGCAAAGGTCCCAGGTAGCCTCCCTAAAGACAAGATGAGAACATCTGTTTCACCAGATAATGCTACTCAACTGGGTGTAGTGTTAACGGAGGCTTTGCCCTTCACTGTAACTATGCCTATTCTAAATGAGGGGCGGACTGTGCATTGGGGAGATTCGGTTAGGTCTTACATTCGATCCGGTGAAGCAGTTAGCCAGATACAGTACTATCAAAATCTATGGTTATTTAAAATATACATAAAAACTCACAATAAGCCACCATATTTTTTCTATTGTTTTTAACACTATATAGAATTAACAAGTAAAAATGTGGCTTATTTTCTTTCCCTTTAAATCAGACCATATTTGTATGTGTTTATCCGAGGTCTGAGTTTCAGTAATTCTGCTTCATATTTGAGTATGGCATATAAGTGGCAAAGCAACTTTCTCTAAAGAAAAGGTAATAGTAAACAATGCAATCAGCAGCAACGTATATATGCTACATTCAAAACCAAACACGTCATGAGATATTTACAGAGAAAATCTTTTTCTCAACAACTCTCAACTGTAAAGGTACTTTTATACAAATACTCTATGGTAACAGTTTTACCGGTTACATTTGGGAAGGCATTTTGAAAAAGGTCCTCTCTTTGTACATGCTGCCCCCTCCTGGAGTGGCATGAAAGCTTTGCTGTGTAAAGATACCACACAGTGCTGGTTTCAGAAGGTAGTCAAGTCACAAACAATTTTCAGTTAAAGTCTAAGTCATATCCGCCAAGTTACTGCTATTGAGAGGACTTTTTGTGAGGACTGCTCCGTGAAGCATCCTTTCCTCGCCTCTGCCGCACTGAGTCTTTATCAGATGAAAGTGCATTAGGACCATCAGGGGTGGTTACTGACCTGGGTAAATCTTTACCTACATTCTGTTTTTTTGCAGCAGGAGGCTGAGCTTGAATGGCGTCTTTTCCCTTTACATCCACAGTGTTGATTGCAGAAAGAGGCTCTTCTTGATTTCCAGGTTTACTCCCAAGGTTTGAAGCAGGATGAAGGGCTTCTACTGGGACAGCAGAGCTATGCAAGGTCAACAGTGAAACGCTCTTTGTGATTTCTCTTTTACCATCCCCTGTAGAAGAGGTGGCTTGCTTTTCCAGTTCCTTGCAGCTGGTGACAGGAAGCTCTGGTGAGCCTGTTTTAACCTTGGTTGAAGACACATCATTGTTTGCTGAAGACAAACGAGATGCTTCTTGCCTACATTCCAGGAAGTTGGGTGGACAAATCAGCTGCTTTGATGGAGTTACAGCTGAATGACATGAACTCTGCACAGTGGAAGCTGATAAAAGCTTTGCTGTAATCTGCTTGTTCGCATCTGTTAACTGTTTTTGATTAACTTGTCCCTTCCCTTTTGAATCTGGAGAGCCTTTGCTAACTATGGCTGCCTTTTCTGCTACTTTCCCCCTGTCACAGTTAAGGAAAAGTCTGGGCTCCAATTTCCCATTGTCATTCTGAACATAAAGTGCTTCAGTGCATTTTTGTCCTTCAGGTCTTTTGTCTGCAGTGATGGCCTGATTACTGGGGCCCTTGTCTGCCAGTTTGTTCAATAAGAGACAGTCTTTCACAGTGGAAAACTTTGGAGGCATGTTTTGCTTTTCACTTACATAGAGTTGCTTTTGATCAGCAGTCTCACTGAAGCTTGCTGTTTCCTGACTTAGAAAATGCTTGGAGTTTTCTGGGCCTGCTGGTGCATGGCCGTTACAAGAGGATTTAGGTTTGGTTTCAGGAGTGCTGCTATTGATTTGGATTGAAGGTGCTGACCCACGTTCCAGACCCAGAGGCTTTTCTACCTGAACATGCTCATTGCTTAGTTTTCTCTGAGAAAATGGAACAAAAGCCAGAGAATCCTGCACATTTTTATTGGCATGTTTCCCATCTTTCCGAGAGCCAGCAGAGGGTTGAATAACTGTTTCTTTTTCTTTTATGTTTGCAGTGTACTGTTTTTGTGCAAATGTGAATTTGTCACAGTGCTTAGATTTAGAGGAACAAGTTTCAGTTATTTGCCTGGATTTATTGTTACTGCTTTCCATGCAGGCTGAACCAGCTTTGACTTGCTCTTGAACACCTAAATGCACATGAGCATCTATTACACAGTTTCTGTATACAATTTCTCTTACAGAAGGGGAACCTGAAGAGCTAAATTGCTGCCTAGTAATCAGGTTGGGTAGCTCTCTCTCCGTAGTTTGAAGCTGTATATTGCTGGACTGTTTCTGATCTTTCTTTCTCAAATCTTTGGAGTTGTCCTTCTGCACACTGGAACACACAAGTGATTTCTCATTTTTAGTATTAGACTCTACTGATTGTTGTACAGGCCTTTTGGGCAAAGACATTTCATTCTTTGAGTCCATCACTTTCTGCTTGTTCATGTCCCTCTCTACAGAAGTACCAGCAGGGGTAATGTCATCTTTGGCAAATTGTTTTGGTAGATCTTTGCCATCTTTAGACTCTACCTTAGAGCCAGCTGCCTGCACTTTCATTGTTCCATGTGTTTGAAGGGGAATGGCAAAGTCAGCAGAGTTTCTCTGAATGGTTTTGGAGTTGCTTGTTTTAAAAGCATCTGGGGTAGATTTCTTCACAGATGAATCTCTGATCCCCTCGGCCTTCGCAGGGAAAGATTCGTAATTTCTTTGTGCCTCTGGGTACTTGACAGGCAACTCCTTTTGGATTTGCCTCTCTTTTCCTGCAGTTTTTTCAGGTGTGCCTGGGGCTGTGGAAGGTGTGGCAGACGCCAGGGCAGTGTGGAGACACTGATTTTGGACAGTGTGTAATTTTGCCTCAGTTGCATGGTCCTTCTGTTTTGAATGGGAAGCCTCTCTCTTTTGATCAACTTCTCTGACAGAAATGTTGCATGTAGCAGCTGGGCTGGAAATCTTTTTCCCTGTTTCTAGTTCAGAGGTCACAGGGGTTGCTGGTGCATTTTGAAAACTGTTGCTTGACTGTGAAAATTGGGGCTCTAGTAGATTAGATTTATTAGACTTTGAACGGGGTGACACCACCTCTTTCTGACAGGATGTCTCCTCCTTTACACCATTGCACTGAGATGCCAGAGGCATGGAGGAACCCACATCATTGCTGGTGTTTTGACTTTCTGGTAGCAGGCATGAAGGCAGTTCTGTCTTTGAAGCCTGTGGCCCAGACAGTAAGGCAATGTCTAAAGTGCCTTCAATTGGTTTCAAACAAGAAACCGATCTCCCTTCTAGTTTATACTCGGATGGACTTTTTCTGACAGGAGACTCAGTAGAAATCAGGGCTGATTTTTCCACACCAGTTTCCACTCGGCCATTCAAGGCTTTGAGAGGAACAAAAGAAACTGAGCTAATCTGAGCAGCATGTGCACTACTAATAAATGCTCTGCTATCAGCAACTGTAGTGGAATCCTGCTGTATATTGATGGGTCTGACTGTGTTAAGTTGAAGGCATTCATGAACATTTGATGTCAGTTTGGGCTTTAACACTGGACAGAGACTATCATCTTTTTCTTCAAAGGACATTTTCTTTCTGAGATAATCAATATTTGCAAGCTTACCATCTATTCTTTCAAATTTGACAAATTCTTTAGTTGGTGCATTTTTATCTGTGTTTTCTCCCTTTCCATTTAGCAGCCTGTCAGATGAGTGAGGTAGCACATCTTGCAATGTACATGGAGGGGAAATTCTTTTGAAGTCATAAGAGAGATGACTGAGTTCATGAAGAGGAGGCCCATGACATGGCATGTGTGTATCTAAAGGAACGGAGTCATTTGGTCTCATGTTTGCATTCTTGTGAAGGGTGTCTTTGAGTATGCCACCTACTGACGGAGTCTCCAGAGCAGTAATTTTAGTTTCAAAGTGATTTGATCTTTCCAAAGCCTTCTGAAATGTTTTTTTGTCTCTTTCTTCCAGTCTTAAGGTAGCAGGATTTTCTGATTCACCACAAGGCTCATGTATAGTGCTTGCTTTCTGCAGACAATCTTGTTTCTCAGCAAGATCTTGCTTTTTCATAACTATCTTGACCTTTAATTTCTCTCGATCCAGCTCATCAACGGACTCTTGCCTACCCAACTTTCTGCAGACAGGGCGTTTCAGGCAGCCTTGCTCTGCAGGCCTGACTCGGGTGAGTGATGGCACATCACACACGTTCTCCTCCAGGCTCTGAAGAGTTATTTCTCTTTGGGACAATTCCCTATTCACCTCTTCTTGAGTCACTTCCAGGCTGTGTTTGCGTGAACATAAGTGTTTCTTGTCACAACCATAAGAAGGCGCAAGTTTCTCTTCAGACTGGACCCTCTTTAGCAGTGGAGACCTGGGTGGCTCGGCACTCTTTGGCCTCACTATATGTCTTACAATAGTTGGAGGGGAGTGCATCTTGCTAGGGAATGCCTGAACTATTTTTGAATTTCCAATTGAATGCCCCAGTAAAGGTGATGGAGATCGTTGAGGGGATGGTGGCTGGGGTGTTGGAGAAGGTGTTCGTGCCAAAGGGGAGAGAGGAATGCTGCCAGCTGACTTGCGTCTTCCTGACCGGTATCTTTGTCCACCAAGCTTTGGACCCAACCCATGAAGAGTACTGGGTCTTATGTGACCTGAGCCAGCTGGAGAATTGGGTGCACTTGAGCTAGGCGAGCTGCTCTGGGAGGAATTGGTACCTAAAAAAGAAAAATATAAAACTAGGAAAGTTCTTCAGCTCTTGTCTCTAACAACTAACACGGATGCAGCACACAAAAAATGTACTGATAAGCATTTGTTCTATCTGCCAAAGCATTCCATGGTTTGGTAGGCTGTAAGTTACTGGACTATAAAATAACATTACTCTTATAAACATGTTTTTTCCCTTATATTTAAATTAGCAATTATTTTCTGCCATTTCAAAGAAAAGTTCCAAGCTTTCAGATGGTTTACACCTTCAGCAATGGATAGTAAGCAACACCACCACTCATTTTTACAGTTGCTAAAATCATGAGAGAACTAAAGTGGGGCTGGGGCAGGGGAAAATCTAGAAATCAGAATGATGTGACATTTAAAGTCTACTGTATCTCTATGCCCATCCATCTTTCCAATGGTAGTCCACATTTATTATACCCCACACACTGGTCTCATGATCTAACCATGCTTTTTCCAATGTAATTTTCATTCCTTTATTAGTAATATTCTCTCAACTAGTTTTAATTTTTTCAGAGGTAGTTTCTAGACATGATTTATGCATTCATTACGTTTTATTTTCTATTAATTTTAGATTTTAAAAAACCGAACAATAATAAAATTTTGTACACAAACGTACCACACAGTTTCCTTTTAAGTGCTTCTGTGGCATACTAAAATCTTTGACTTAGTTTCATGGTTTTTCTTAATCCAAATGAAATCAAACTATTCAAAGTGTCTTGGATTTCACATAGCTGACTATTCTCAGTTGGAATTCAGTACAGACTTAGCTTCATGAAGGTGGCACATACTTCCATTTCCCTTAATTTTCTCCCTAACAACTCACCGGATGGGAAATCAGGAGTGGAGCGGTAGCTTGGGGTAGGAGACCTGGGAGACAAGCTGTGAGTTGGGGAGCCAGGCAAGCTCTCTCCTGATGAAAGGGATCGGTTCAGGCAGGAGAAACTTCGGCTCGTGTGAAGAAGGGGAGAGGGCTGCTTGGCTAGCTTTTTGAAGAGAGACCTCCTCCTAGTGTGAGAATGGTACAGAATTCATCAGGAGAGACGCTGCACAAATCATCATCCCAGCAGGAGCTCTTAATGCTGGCTTTTAATAACATCCCCGTTACCTCCCCAAAAGTGAATTGTACAAAATTGTAGAACTGCTAAGGCTTTAGAAAACAGGATGAATTGCAGACAGATGGGATAGAAAACACGACCACAATCTATCATCTCTAAAAATTACTCACTACACTTCCAAAGAAAGTTTGAGTTACAAATAAATGAGTGTAAAATCTGGTACATTATTCCTTTGTTTCCTTAGTTTAAGACCATACCAAAATTTATGGAATTGTTTAGTGCCAGTAAGGGGGGGCGGGGTGGGAAGGGTGCCCTCCAGCCCCTCACACTGTCTCCCCAACCCTGGCTGACGCCCAAGGGGGTTCTTGTAGCAAACAAACAAAAGTCCTCTCCCCTCTTTCCTCCCTTATGAGAGAGGGGAGTCTGTGGGAAAATACAGGGAGGTAAGAGTGACCTGGAACTCAGGCAGGATGAAGCCACTTTCAATAGTGTTCTCTTAACCATTGTGCCACTGTCTGGGGTCTCACCCCCACAGGGTAGCTCTCTGTTTTAAACCATTGATGGTGGGTCTCCTTGGAAATACCCAAGTAGTCCAAAATGGTGGCCTTTACTTGTTTGTAGTCTATTGCCCTCTCTAAATCCAGATTACAAAAGGCTGCCTGGGCCAGACTCATCAAGTATGGGGACAGGATCAGAGCCCATTGTTCTGGGGGGCCACTGCTAGCACCACCCTCTGGAATGTAACTAGCAAGGCTTCAGGGTCATCGTCTGGCTCCATCTTGGTTAGCTTCACTGGTACTGGCAGGGGAACACCCTTGCATGGCCTGCTGGGACTCCCTTGGGGCATAGAGATGACACCATCTCCTTTTGATACTGCTGTTGCTGGGCCAACAGTTTCCTCAGCAGCTGCTGTTGTTGTATGGTCTATATTTTCTACTGGGTGTCCCACTGCTGCATCAACTGCAGTTGGAATCGCTGTTGCTGGGCAGCTTGTTGCCGCCACATCTCTAACCACTTATACCACCGCTCCAGTTCCATCTTGCACGGAGCAGCCGAGTGCTATCTCCTCTAAGGCTTTTTTAAAACCCCTTGTATTAGGTGTGGTTATGACTGCATTCTCCACCATCTGTGTGGGGCAGGAGTCCCAGCCCCCTCTTCCAGTCCTTATACTGTCTTCCTCTCCCTTCTACCCCACCCCGGCAGATGCCGAAGGGGGTTCTTGGAGCAAACAAACAAAAAGACCAGACCTCTCCCCTCTTTCCTCCCTTATGGGAGAGCGGAGTCCATGGGAATATAAAGGGAAGTAAGGGTGACCTGGAACTCAGGCAGTCTTCCTGGATCAGCTCTTTGGGCTTACTTCAAATGGGGTCTCCTTCCAGCACCTCCTCATAGGCACATTGCTCTGGGGCTGGAGAGGTGAGGCTTGTTGCTGTCTACCTCTCGGCAAGCCTGTCTCTGTTATCTGAGCCAGGGCAACCCTCTTCCTGTTGACCGCCCCTTCCTGTGGCAGATTTTTCCTTTGAAGTTCTATACCACCCACCCACTCCTGCCCCAGGTAGAAGAGGCCTTGCAGGAGCATCTCATTGGTACTGAACAGGCCCAGAGGAGTTTGCTAGTCTCCTCTCTGCCAGGATGAGGGCATGTCCCTTCACAACCAGCAATATGTTTGGAGCTGTAAAAGATACACAAGACAACTCTAGTCTCAGAGAGGTTATTTAAAACAAAGATGCACTGGAAGACCCAAAAGAGGGGGCAACCACAGTTATTCACTCTCTCATTTCTATTTCTGTGCCTTGCAGCAACAGTGCATCTTCAGGAGGGATTTAAATAAGGATAAAGTGGGAGGCATCCTGGCATGATAGGATGGGGAGGATGTTTCATGAGCATGGGTTACCATGGATGAAGGTAAAAAGATGACTGTGGGAGGTCAAAGAAAAAGCAATGGTGTAACAGGATGTTTTTTAGATGTGGTTATACATACATTATCACATCCCTACACACACATGAAAAAGCAATATATTTGTCATAAAACAAAACTACCACTCACCTTTCTAGGCTCTCTTTCTTTTTGGTTTTCTTACTGCGTCTAACCATTCGACTCCTGTAGCTATTCCTCCTGGCCGGGCCTGTTTTGATTGAAGTGTTCTCGAAGGGGGTTGTAGTAATTGACACTTTGTTTCCACTCTGCCAAAACGATTAGAATGTTTTGGAGTGAGTAATACAGAACCACTGTCCTGTAAATTGGAAGTTCCATTACACTGCAAATGCAGCAAAACACAACTCCAACTTGGGAGTAGGAGCTGACAACGTATGCAAGCACTCTATATACTTATGAATCAATCATGTTGTAGGGACTAGTCACAAGGAACCAAAATACACACAAATTGGCAGGTTACTGTATTCACCACTTACACATTCAAATCAGGTGCCTGCTATTAAACATGAGCACAAACAATTCTCAGTCAAGCTTTTGTGAAGGTGGTCACATTGTAAGGGACTCAAAGTTTAAAAATTTCCTTCATGCCCAGACCCATAATTTTCAGGACTAGTGTAGATTTTCAATTATTTTAATTAGTTAAAAGGAGACCATGGGTTGGCCAAAATTGCAAATTGTGAAAGAATTTAATAGACTCTCCTCCCACACCTATTTTCCCACTACAGGAATTACAGTCATTATATCTTGAGCGAACTACTTCAGTGAACACACACTCTCTCTCTCAAGAAACCAGTTATTGCAACTGTGAAGCTGAGCTGGAGAGCCCACCTCAATGCCAGCCTCAAACAAGTAGCAGCAAAGACATTTATACATGTTTGTTGTTTACACAAGTGATGACTTAGTTATTTTAAGCTAAAAGCTTCTCGGAATTGTTTAACTGAACTGCCATGGGCTGTCCCAAAATTCTATTTGCATATAAGCCTGACTGAAAAATAAATAAATACCTATAGTTCTATGTTAATAACAAAACCACTCGACAAGAATAGTATAGCATCAGGATAAAGTCTTCCTTTGTAACAAGACTGTGATGATAAATCAAATCAATTAATTCCAGGTCTGGTTTTTGGATGAACTGCATCATCGCATGCTGAATTTACTCTTATGAATATTGTAAATACCATCAGCTAATCATTTTTTCTTTCCTTTCTGTAAGTTCTTATGAGCTTTAAAAAATACTACTTTGGCTAATAAAAACTCAAATTTACATTAATTCTTTAGACAAGGAACACACATCCAAAGAACAGTGAAGAAACCTACAATAGGCAACTGGCTGCCTAAAATTATTTAACCACTGAATGTTCTATAACATATCCTTCTCACATAATTTATTAATTTCAGAGTTCCTCTGGTTTCAGAGAGGAGAAAAATTTATTTCTGAGCAAAATATATATTTTTGACCTTTTTTATCATCTCTATATTTTGTTACACATGTGTGGCTTCCTAATCCACTTTTATGACTGACTATTCATTTCGACGGATGAAGTTGTTCATACACCAGCATGAAATTGTTAATAACGTAGGAAGCAAATGTACTGCTGTCTAAAATAATGCTGACCTACTTTTAGTCTGTGCTGCAAATATTATAGAAGAGCTGCAATATAATGAGCTACAGTGAAGCAATGTGTAAGAGAATATTGAACTCTGAAAAACTCTGTAAAGCCTCTAAGGAAAAACAAATATAAAATGATCTAATAAGGCAAGTCCTGGTCTGCCCTTGCAGAACCCCAATGGAGCTGTATAAATGTTCAAGTGTCTGTCCACATGGATTCCATTTTAAAATGGGCATAAAGCGTAATTAATGACATTAAAGGAAATATGCTTTCCTATTTCTCCACTAAATGTTATCTTCACTTTTGGAAGGAGAATGGGATGCTTAATGTGGACATGTCAGTATCCTGAATGTACTCCTAGCTACCTGCTACATCAATAGCAGTGTCAAGCACTAGCCCAGAAATGAAAGGCTTGGTTGTGCTTATGGATTCAGTGGCTTCTTTCCAAATCTGTCCAGCTATCAGTTTAGGATCTGTTCAAGTATAAAATAAATTTTCTGATAACTGAACTTTGAAGGAAAGGGATACGTAAACCAGACAGGTAGGGTGTAAAATATGAACTAAGATACAATGCTCGTCTAAAAAAGTAATATTGTACCTTTAACAACAGCTCTATGACTTCAGTGTGAACAAGACCATGAACTGGCTCTCCATTGATATGTGTGATCAGATCCCCAGCCTTTAGGCCCGCTTGATAAGCTGGGCTTCCTTCTTCGACATTCTGGAGGTTAGGGAAAAAGAGAAGAGTTCTTTGAACAAAGCAGGCTCATGGTAATCCTCATTCTTCTGAACAGTGCTCTGTTTTAATGAACTAATTATCTGCAAACAAACTTTTGACTTTCAAACAGTAAACTACATTGAAATGGCCTTATGGCTTAATGTGATATCAGAAAAAGGAATTCAGACAGTCCATTCCATCTTTAAGAATTCATTTGTGTCCAAGTTTTATAGCTCACGTTGGTGCAAAACCCACTGAAATCTTTCCAGTCACTTCAATGGGCTTTGGATCAGGCCCATTATTCCTGGCATGAAATAAAAAAAGTGAGTGATATGTTCACTAAAGCTGAGAGTGCAGATATGGAATCAGATTTTGAATACCCCAATGTTTACAGATGTGCAAATCTAAGATATCTGGTTGAAACCATAATAAAGATAGTGATTATTTGCATATTTAGATACAGACTCTAGTTTCTGTACATGCCTCCTTCCTCCACTCAAAAAAAAAAAGTAAGAGAGTTTAGGAAGGTTCATATCTGGGATTTTGGTATGGACAGTGCAACATCAAAGCACTGAATACAAATGGTCAGATACAGAAACTCTGTGAAGAGGATGCTCCTGCATCAGTACTCTAGATATTTTCAAAGTTAAATATTGTAGTAATTTAAAATAAAGACATTTTAGATTTAATTGAAAAATAAATAAAATAAATAAAAAAAAAATCAGACTACAAGTGTCATCCAAATTAAAAACTGCTGGCAAAATTTCATTAAAAAATCTTTTAGTTCATTTATTTTTTTACAGTAAAAAGAAATCAATTTCCAAGAAAATGAATGAATGGCAATGAATAAAGAGCAACCAATATCCCATCCTTTGGCCTAGTTCAGTAGTGACCAGAAGAGAATATGTAACCCAAGAATAATTATTTATTAAATCAGTTTAATCTTTTTTTCCTCTCATAAGAAGTCCCATGAACAGGTAATAAAATCCACAGATTAATTCATTCTTCAAAATTATTTGCAGACTTCTACAGTAAATATTCTTCTTTAAATTATTCTAATTGTGACTATTATATTCAACTATACAATTTGTGCTTTGACACTGAATTCAACTAGTTATATAAATTAATTACATACGTAATTAACTTAAATAACTAATACATCGTAAGCAACTAACATACACAAATAAATTGCCAACACAGCATGAATTTTGAATTGTATACTGAATTGTCATAAACGTAATTCATTTAGCAATTCACACTACGTTGATTCAGTATAGAACTCATCCAGCCAGAGAACAAAATCAATATCATGTGGCTTATGAAACTAACCAACACAGCACAAATTGCAAAATTTATAACTAAATATATAGTTTGAAAATCATTTGAATATTCAAACATTCTAATTAAATGGTGGCCCTTTGCACAAGGACAAATGTCACCCTAAAAAAATAATTTGCCAGATTGCCACCCTTTAAATAATGACTGCATACAAGTAGATACCCTGTCTGTGAGATATAATCTGATGCAGTTTGAAAAGGCTCTTAACTGCAAATATATCAGGTTCAAACTTCTGTTGGGAGAAATGCTGAGGAAAATTTTATTCTTACCCAAACAATATGGTGCACTGTGTAGATATCACTGTCACCCACATAGACCCTGATTGCTCGGATGGTGAAGCCATACTTTTTTCCTGAACTGTGAATTAATATAGGTTGATACGGGATTGAAGAAGCAATTGAGGAATCATGGCTAGGGGAGGAATCTCTGGAGGATGAAAGGTCTGAAGAAAGGGAATGTGGGGACATAGGACTTCCCAAAGGAGAAACACCAAACACATCTGGAACAGATGAACTTCCTGTTAGAGCACATTCCAATTCTACAAAAACATACACAGATCAAAACAGTGACAATTTTAACCTTAGTAAACTGGATAAAGATTTATAGCATAAAAAGCAACTTATTTAATGATGCTTGAATTGTTAAGAACACAAAACTTCACTTTCATGATCAACATTAAAATGACACTGGAAAGATATTTTCAAAATATTTATAAACTCTATATTTTATTTAGTCTTTATAACTCCTCATCAGAAGCTTGAAATGACAATCTACTCTTGGAATAGATTTTTTCTTCCACCACATGCACTGTTTTATTACTCACCAGCTCCTCTAATTCTCAAGGTGTAAATTGTTTGTTTTTTCTTTGAATGGAAAAAGGTGATCAAAGACTCTGTTTTGAAAAACAAGTCTCCAATCTATTTCCCAACAAATAGACACAAAAGGAATGTCGTAAACTTTTCTACTAAATATATCACACAGACTTGTAGGCCCCAAAATAATGGAACTGTCCACTAGCAAAAAAGACAGTTTTCATGTAGCTGGATTTAGGGTAACTTTTCTGATAATCCCAATTTAAATTCTGAAATGAATACTGTAATCGAAACCATTAATTTTAGTTCCTACTTAAAAGGATAACTTGACATTGTCCCAGCAAACCACTATTACTTTTGTCCTGCTAGTTTAATTAAGGCCACATATTTATGTTTGCCAGTATAGCAATCATATTTAGGGGTGCAACTTTTTGATAACAGTTCTATGCTGACAAAAGCCCTAGTGTAGATGCAGTTATACCGGGATAAAAGGGCTGTTGCCCGGCCTAGATTATTTTGCTCGTGAATTTGTACAAGCATGAAAAACCATTTTTTTGCCAGTATAAGCTGCATCCACACTAGGAGGATTTTGTTTTATAGCTACATTAACAAATTTTTTAAGTACATTATGCCTAAACTCTGATTACAATGTGATTTCATACAGCCATATCCAATTTAAAATAAAAGAAAAGCTTGATTTAATGCTTTTGATTAATAACAAATCAACCTGCACCATCTTTGAACTATTAAACCCCTTTTGTGACAGGGGTCACAGGATGTTCAACATACAACTACTGCACAGCTGGATTCACAGCACTGAGTGCTAACTGGATGTGTGAATTACCCGGTCATCAGTCTCTCAGCTTGCTGTAACATCTAATCTAATGTGCCCCAAAAGTGAAGATTACAGCCACTACTCAAAAAGAAAATCTGAAACACAGGACAAACTCTAGACTTACTGGTAAAGGATTGCTCAGGAACACATACGTAACATCATATAAAGATCCTGTTTGGGGGAGGCAGCATATACAAGGAATAAGCAAGGAATTATGTATTGGGCACTCCTGATTTTTAAGCCCAGCCCTGACACAGACCTGGGTTTATCATACTCCCTCTTTCTCCATCTGTAAAATAAGGATACTTTCTCTTCCCTCACAGGTATGTTGTAAGGATTAATTATTGTTAATATTTGCACAGCACTACAAATGCTGAGTATTCTTTCTATTGCCAGTGGGTTGGCCTGCAGGCATTCAAGAACAGGCAAATGCTCTTCAGACTTTTCCTCTGATTTCCCTCATTTGACACTATCTGTGACCAGCAAGTGCGTGGTGCAGAAGACAGAAAAGCTTACACTGTTCTTTTAGTTGTCTAGTAAGTAGGGAGAGAAGAAATTGAGTGATGCATGGGAACCCTTTGCAGTGGGAGTGGGTGGATTGGCTTTTGTCTCCCCTCAGCATTTGTATGCAAGTGCAGCGTTATCATATGTGCATTTTCCCACTGTGATTCTTGGAAGGGGTGGGAGTTTAATGTTTTATTCACACTCCTTGCCTGACTACGAGAGCATCTTTCCTCCCCCCCTTAGAAGACCAAGCATAACATTTTAACAATGTACATAACTTCCACTAGCTTGATGACTAGGGTCCCTGCTGAAGCTATTGTCAAATCCATCTCTTCATTTGCACAACAAGTGCAGTGGGTTGGTTACCAGACTAACAAATATTCAAATATCATGCTTGATATATGGGTCTGAAATGGACAGGTGTCCAGGCTGAAAAGCTGAGATCCAGCCCTACTTATGAAAATCTCTCCCTCAAAGTACAGGGGTGCTTCGATCTTGAATTTGGCCTATAATACAGAGAGGGTCCAACAATGACATTTTTATCTGGATTCTGCACTCTCCACAAGTTTGGGGAGCTTCAGATCAGGGTTTACTTTTACTCTAGTATAAAGACAAAATATATATGTTTATAAAATAGAAATTAGTTCTTCTTTCTTCCTGGAGCATGAAGGAAAGCAAACAAGATCGAAACATGGAGTGCTCCACACAGTGACCTGTGAGAATAACCATAGGCTTGTAGGTAAACAAGGGAAACAAAGACAAGTCCATTTTGGACTCAAGAAACCTTGTATTTAGATCATGTTCCACACGGATTATTCACAAGTCACACAATTTCATACTAATAGATTTATTTCTACCTCCTGGAATCATGAGGGACAGAGCACTGGCAGACAGGGACTTTGTGACTTTTCCATATATTTTCTTTTTCTCTGTGCTTTCTAATCGCTGACGAGCCATATGAGAGGCAGGTTCATTGGATGGCTTTGAGGAATTATCTGTACTGTCCACACTCTCGTTTCTTCCGTTTATATGATCTAAGTGCTCTGAAAAACTGCCAACTGTACAAAGAAGAAGGGATAAACACATTGAGGGAAACTGGGGGTCAGGGGGAGGAAAACAATACAATCGCAAGGTGGGAATATGTATTTTAGTTCACAAGTTCACACAATATTACAGGTAAAATAAAAACGACTAAAGAATTACAGGTTTTACAAAGGTTAACAGGGTAAGGTGAAGTAATAGTAGCTCACATGGTTTTACATCACTGACATAATTAAAATGTAAATAAAATCTTCAGCATGTTGGTAGCACAGACAGGCGACACACAACTTCTAGGACTTAACTGTACACTTATTCTGTATGTAGAACTCCCACTAAGGTCAATGGGAGATTTGAGTGTGGGTTTACTGCAGCATCCAGCCCAATCAGCTCTTCTAACAATAAAAGAAAACACCCCCTGTGAAAGCATTAAAGTACCAAGGAGGATTCCCTTTCTAAGTTTTGGGTGTTTGGCAGGGGTAGGGGGTGAGTTCTGTGCCGCGTACCACAAACATAAGTATGGGGAGTATAATAGTTGGTAATTTAAGACTCAGAAGCACAATGATGTACTTTGTTATTTATGATAAAATGATACCATTTCAGACACTACTGATCATGGAAGGAGGAGAACACCACTTAAAATAATAAAAATGGAGAAAAACCTTATACCTGCTGATCTACCTGCAAAGGACCTGTTGAAATATACAGTGATGGATGCAGGAGAGTTCTGTGACCTTACGGGATGGGCACATAGAAAAGCTCAGCCATTTTATTTAAGCGGATATCAATAAGAGCCCAGCAATTTCACAGATCAAAGAACATCCCTGCTGCTAGCACTTTGGAGAGCAAATAAAAATATATTCTCTAATTTAACTGACATTTGCATATCTTAAAGTAACAAAAAAAACCAAGCAAACAGCTTGAATTATGCCTCGTATTGGTCTGTAAATTACCACCAACCACACACACACACACACAAAACACACACACAAAAAACACCTTATTTTAATGTCTGTGATCTAGAACTCCTGAACCTGCATTACAAGGAAAAGGAGCTGGTAAAGGAAAGTTCATACAAAGTAAGAAAACGTGAGTAGAACAGAGCTGAAGCAGCTAAAGAGAAATATATGGAGGAAAAACTGATTTTCAGCAGTTAAGTAGTAGCAGTAATTTGTGAATTTGTTGTGGATAGTTTAATTGCATGTAGAAGGAGAACACCAGATTGGAGAGACTCAAGCAGTGAGCTAAGGGAGAAGTGGAGAAGTCTTGGCAGCAGGAATGTACAGTACACTCACGGATTTTGGTGACAAATAGGAGGGAGATAAGATAGTATTAAAGAGGTAGATGGGTGGGAGGGGGTCTACCGTCCTCCTCTGTCCCCTGCAGTATAAGAAGTTAAGCTCCTTACCTGATAGTGTTGAGCTGCTGATGGTACTGGCTGGAGTGGTGACCTCAGGCTCATCTTGAGCAGCCTCCTCACTTAAAGAAGCCGCCTTTTCTTGCTCCTCCCGGGATCCTCCTGAGCAGGTGGTTTCATCTTGATCCCCCTCAGACGATATGGCCAATTTTGGAAGCAAACCTGAACTGTGCCGCTGCCTGGCACTTTCAGTATCAGAGGACTTGGATGTAGATAGCTGTTGCCTGAATTTAAAACAGCATTTACACAAATCGTGTTTAATGATACTTTTTAAGCGAAGGCCAATCACAGTGGAACTGACTGGCTACAAAGCAATCATTAATGGCTGTTAACTTGAATTTGAACTCTCTGACAGTTGTTTCTACTTACAGTTCAGAATATTCTGAACTCCAGCTTAAAGATTCCACAGATGGCAATGTCACATTTTTTGTTTTGTCTCCTGTATCTTCCTTTTCTTCACTTTGATTTCGAGTTATTCGATCTATGGTACTAAAAACCTATTACAGAAAAAAAATTGTATCATTAACACGCATTTGATACAAAGAGATTTTCAGGAAAACACATCTAATGCAGGGCTCTGGATACACTAAATGCTTATGCAGTGTCCTGGAGTTTAAAAGGACTGAGGTGGTTTAGGTTTAAAGTCTAGGAGTTTGTGTTCTTGAAATGCTTTTCAATTTTATTTTCTTGGTTCCTCAGCTACAGGGTCATGAATAACATCTTTTAGTTATGAATCCATCACCTTTCTCTCACCACTTCACTGTGTGAGCTCCAAGTTTGCAAACAAAATCCATAAATGCTCTTGGGCTTTTAGATCACAGGATCAATTCTGAGATGGCTTCTTAACCATAAAGTCAATCAAAAAGAACTGCCACCCAAGCTAGTGATTCAATGGCCACCAATGTGGGGTGGGAAGCAGAAAAATGAATTGGAATGGACTGTGAAGAGGAGCATAAATTACTTGGCTAAAAGTTTTAGAAAAAATAAATTCTGATAATAAAACGTCAGCTGTTCAGCTGATGAACTGCACACAGAGACTGTCAACTGTGTGTTCTACAGCCTCTACGCCACAGCTAGAGATACAAACAATGACATACTGGCAAGTTTTAAGGTATCAAGCTGCTCTTGCAGGTTCACTCCTTACAAAAGGATAAAAACACCTCTAAAGAGGAGATTAAGAACTCTGAATCATTCATTCCTCCCTCTTCGAATCAGGTTCATGCTGCTAAGTCAGGACAGAGTTCACATACCAGGATAGCAAGACTACCGCCCCACACTCCTCCAGTCTAGCATGGTCTCTGTAGTATAGGGGAGTGGTATTATGGAGTGTACATTTATGAAAATATAAACCAGGATGAATGGATTAGAAATGTAAGCTTTCCTTTCCTTTCCTTCCCTTCATTGGCTTTAGATTTTAATTAAATATTTTTGAGAAAAAACACCAGTATCTGAAGAAGGTGCACAGTAAATGTCTATTAATGAAAGCTTTTGAAACTCAGTGCTGACTACCATTTAGGATAAAAAGCCCATTATATAAAGACATTCAATTCTCTAACCATTTATTGTCTGCTGTTTTTTCTTATAAAACATCTCCAAAGTCTGTCTGCTTTCCAACTGCTAGCTTTTCTCCAGGTCCTAATCATCTTTCATTTGACTACTGCAATCTCCTCTTTTTGAATTCCCAAGTTTGCCCCCTGTTTAGGACATTCAAAATGTGCCACAAAAAAAAAAAAAAAAATCTATATACCGGTAACTCAGAAAACAAAAATTGTGGAACAAAATGTGCTAACCAGTCCCAATCAATCATTGGATACCACTTTCTATTACATTCTCTAGAGTTTTAGCGTTTTCACAGATGCCATATTAAATTTTGATTTGAACCCTACTGGTTTCATCCCTATTAAATTCCACAGGATTATTCAATAAGGGAATAACGTACCACATACACACACTGCTAGCCCTTTTCAAACCCCACAAAAGTCATTGAGTGTGTATGCAAACAAACATATACAAACACTTTACTTACTTTTGAAAATCTATGTGAACATGAGGAAAACTGCCTTATCTCCAGATTAAAGTCTTCATCATTTGTGTCATCCTCTTCTTCAGTTTCCATATGGTGGTATTTCTCAGAACGAGCTACAAACAAGGGGAAAAATGATTTAAAACTTATCATGCAGCATCAGATTCCAAGGCTTAATGTTCATTAAAAGGGTAATTTTATTTTTAAAAATTAGTTTTCCTGAAATGTCAGACTGGCATTCCACTGGTTCTAACAAACAGGATTTTCAACCCACGCTGAGGAAAGGTAAAAATCAAAGACAATTATTACGTAAATTCCCCCAAAATGCAAACATATTTTTGTACAATACATACTGTCAAAATAACTTGTGTCATCCTCAGATTCCAGCTGTGGAATGAATTCTGCTTTCTGTCTCAGCAAACTATTCCAGTCTAAGCTACGAAAGAACTGGTGTTGCTTTACTTCATATGCGCCACCTGGGGGAGCCAGAGAAAAACATGTGGGTGATTTCTAAACAAAAATACTTCAGTAAATTCAAAGCTAAATCCTTGGTAAAAGAAAATGTTAATTAGCATGAAGAGGTACAATCACCATTTCAGGCTGGCACGTCGAAGTCTAGTGAACTAGCTGCAAAATCATGGATAAATATATTTCTTCAGCATTTTTGTTCAGTGAGAAATGTGCGTTATTGTGTTGGCATTGCTATTGTTCTGTGAGCATTTCCATCAAAAACTTGTGTTTTAGGAGTTTAATTACTATATATCAAATACATATTAGGCTGAAACCTGAGACTGAGTGTTGTTAGCCAAGATACAAATCTCTTCAATACAAAAGTGTATTTAGCAGCACTTTGTAACAAGTATTGTTTGGATTTTAGTATACTGTATTTTAATAAGGTTCATCATTAAGAATCTGTTTCATATTTTTGGGATGGTAATATGCAATTTCACTGGAATATCTCTATAATTTAACTTTCTATGGATTAATGTGCACTTATTATAAAGTGCTTTAAATACTGAAATAAATTAATCTATTTCTGATCAAAAACATCCATAAAACCTCCATGGATTACTTGGAGTTTGTGCCTTTTCTCATGGTAACCTATGACCACCATAACATAAAAATGATTTCAAAAACTAAATGGAAAAGTGACAGGAAGCTCTTACACAACCTACTTCACAAAAAAGAGTAACTATGAGAAGTGCTGCAACCAGTTAAAGCTTCAAAAGAATCAAATCACTTTAGCAATTTTGAAACAAACATATCAAATTAAAAAACCCAATCTGAAACACACAATTGAAAAATAACCTGCAGGAATTCATGAGCAACTTTTCTTTTTTCAGTTCATCATTTATTACAATTTGTTATAGTCTGTGAACATTTTTGGTTTATGATTTCGTTGAGAATTTGAGCAGTATGATGTGGAAATAGTGAAACCTTAGAGAATAATGAAAGTATCATTTTACAGGCTCACCAGCATTAATGCATGCAATGCTGTTAAAACCAAGTTAAATCCTGACACATTTGTTGGGTTCAACACACATCCTGATATTGCTGTACTGTAACATTATGGCAAAGTGTAATATTCTTGCAACCTAGAATACCTTCCTAAGAAAATAACAGACTATTCTTTTTAAAGGTTTCAGAGTAGCAGCCGTGTTAATCTGTATTCACAAAAAGAAAAGGAGTACTTGTGGCACCTTAGAGACTAACCAATTTATTTGAGCATAAGCTTTCGTGAGCTACAGCTCACTTCATCGGATGAGGGGTACTAATACTGGGAAATGTTATATCTGTAGAATTTGGACAACACAGATTATTTTACTATGTTGGTTACCTTTGTCTCACCTAAAATCATCCATCATACCAAGAAAGTTTACAAAAGCTAACAAATCTAGCATACAGTATTTACCTACACACTCTTCTAGGCTCAAGAATGGCCTTCAACAGGCATTTTAACCAAAGTATGACTTGTTCTTACTGGCAGGAAAAAAAATATTAGGAGAAACAGTTTTTAAAAACAGATTTTTAAATAGTTTTTCTTGAACTTGTCTTTTTGCTAAGACAAAAGATTCCCCTCCTTCCAATGTTTTTGGCATGAGATGGGGCTCTCTAAACAGGATCTAGCAAGCTGACTGTGTGAAAAAAGGGGTCTGCAGGAAGTGTACACAGTGTATGCTTGTTTGAGTCTGGGATGGGGAAGAGAGACAGAAGAAACAATAGAACTGCAGCTTGTTGTTATTTAAGTAAGGGTGTCTGTCTATTTTTTTAAAAAGTCGTGTTTTGGGCTCTCTATCTTGTTTCTAAAGAGGGAGTTTAGCCCAAAATACTGTTTCATGGAAAATTTAAAACAAATAAAATAATAAAAACAAAAGTGGTCTAATGGCAAGAAACTAGTCCAGATAGTCGAAAAAGGGAAATGCAACAGCAGAATCTGTTGTTTTTTTTAATTGCAATGGCAAGAGTACAATGATTTAACCCCAACACTGATCTTGAAGCTATGTGATTATTTTGTGCCACATTTTAGTGTTAATACAACGTTCGTCTTATATTTCTGTTATTTTTCCTTCTTTTATGGAAGTGTTTTAGAAAATCTGCTCATTTCCTTACAATCTGACCAAGCCACTCCAGTCTCCTGAGTAAATATGCAATTATATATTTTCATGGAGCATTATTCAGCCAGCTAAATATGTATTATATACACAAGGCTGTCATTTGAAATGTGTGGCAGAGCAGTATTTTCCAGTGCCCCTATGGGACCCATCACATTGCAGTCGCTGTTTTTGTGAGCTGCTTTTGACACTTCAAAAGCTTTGCTTTAGTTTTTTAATATCCCTCTGAGCTTCAAAGCAGCTGCAGGATTCCCCTTCTCAGATTGTCAACTCTTAAGAGACCGAGAACAGTTGAAGAAATAAACTAGTAAATAAATTGAGCAGATGTTACATTTGGAGGCACTGACCATTACCACACGAGAGAAAGAGAGAGTGCGCGCACGTGTTGGGGGAGGGGACAGAGACTCTACTAGTGACTCAGTCTCTCACTCATAGAAGAACAGCTTTGGCATGAATACTACATGTATTATGAAGGATCAAGCGATAAAGTGAAGGGGTCTACAATGAATATATTAAAAAAACCTTCCATCAAGTGCTGAGCTGGTTTTGGCTCTTCAGACATTTGCTTACAGCAATGCCCTATGTATGTGGTGGTACAAAGCTGTACAGCCTCAGGAGAAGCCATGGGAAGGAACTGTGATTAACCACCTTCCTCCGAGGGGCTGCGATATGGGGGAGAGAAGAGAGTAATTTGATATAGCTCTCTCCTGGATGTTGCGTACCGTATGCTAACAAGTGCATTGGAGGTGGGCAAGGGTGGGGTGAGAGTTGGAACCAAAGCTCTGCCCACTCCCTGCCCACCTATTTTGGGACATTGGCATGTGGCTTCTCTTCCTGCTCCCACTTCACCTCTCACCACACCACCACCCAAGGTCTGGCGAACTGTAATGTGGTCACAAAGGCACTGCGGATGGGTCACCCTGCCTGGGCTGTTAGGGCCAGTCAGAACGTAGTTCTTACTATTCAATTGAAAATGACAGTCCATATTTTAAAATTATCTCTGTAAAAATGCACATCACCGAACATTTTAAAACTCTGGACAATGGACCCAACCTCTGCAATAATTTTGTGACTCCTGCCCCTTCCCCAAACTTATAAATCCCCAAATAAGACCATCTGTAGGTGAGCTAACACACACACACACACACAGATTTTAATATGGACTGCTGCATTATGGGTCTATGCAGGTCTATCTGCAGTTGACTTCAGATGTCAGCCTCTTTACCTAGCTTGGCTTGGGAGCGGCACTGATGAGAGAGAGAACGCCCACAGCACAGTAGGCAGCAGCTTATCTTAACTGATTCTAAGACAAGACGGGATCATTGTGATCATCTAGTCTGACCTCCTGTAGAGCCATAAAACTTCCCCAAAATAATTCCTAGAAGAGATATTTTAGAAAAATATCCCATCTTGATTTTAATATTGTCAGTGATGGAGAATTCACCACTGCTCTCCATTTATTCCCTTAACTTCTCATGCTTTTTATTTTATTCTTTTTCGTACTAAGGCAGTATCACAGAATAAGAGTAATACGACAGTTCATGATCTAATCTCAAGCAGTCATTTTTGAGTAATTAGTTCAAGTAGCAATCATATGCCCTGAAGCCGGTGGGAGCTCATTGGCCAGATCATGGTATTTGTGGCACACGAAGTGGCTCTTGTATGTTGGTTCACTGCTCTCTATTTTTGTAACTTCTAAGTAACTTAACCGTCTGAATTTTCATAAGGTCAATAATTCCAAGCACTAAATAGATTGCCTTCATGAGAAGTTTATCTTTTATTTATTGAAACAAGATAAGAGGAAAGGAGAACAATTGTATAAGATAAGAACTGTATAAGGTGACAACTGCACTAATATATGTCCCCCTACAGTATTACTGCTCTGAATCAGCAAAAGAGAAACCAAACCAGCAAAACACACTCGTGCCCTAATGAGTTGGCATCATGTTGTACGCATGCACAGATGTTTCCTGGGCAAAACAATAAAGCAAACAAAAGCCTCGACATGTTCAACATAGATGCTATTTCTAGCACATGAGCAAAATTTAAATCCTGTCCCCTAACCTGTTCCCAGTCTCTCCAGGGGGTTTTGTCTGAGCAGTAGAGTAATCAGATCCTGGGTATCTGGAGGTGGGGCTTCATCCTTTTCAGGCCAGTTGATCTCATCTAGTATGAAAGAAAGATGTTCGTGAATTTATTTTAGTCCCGTTCCAGTACCATTAAGGATGCTGGGTATCCGCTGGTCAGCTTAGTCAAAATGAAACAGACCTTTCCTACACAGCATATTAGTCAAGTTGTTTTTTGTTACGTGTTCATTGCTTTCGAACATAACGCAATCTGCACCTATTCTTCAAAACTCAGTTATTTAATCATCATTCGTATTATTTGCAACAAAATGTGATTTAAACAGATCTTAATAACAAGAGGCAGAAGTGATTATTGTGTTTACAAAATATTTGTGCTTAGCACTGCTATGCTGTTCTTCCCTTGAAAGATGGTTATGGTTTAAATTCTAGTTCTGTTCCTTGGTCACTGCTGCGAAAATGGACACATCTGGTCTGATCCTGTAATCATTGCTCACATCTGTAATCCTTACTCATGCTAGTCATTTCACTGAAGTCATCACTCACATGAGTGAAGGCTGTATGACTGGCCCTTATGGTTTGGAGCACAGGTGCCGGCTTCTAATTTTCCCCAGGGGTGCTCAACCCCTGATCAGCCCCAGTCCCCACCGAAATCCACCCCTTCCCCCAAATCCTACCCTGCCTCTTCCCACCCCAGCCCCACCCCTTTCTGCCCCTTCCCCTGAGCACTCCCCATCCCTGCTACTCTCCCTCCCTCCCAGCGCTTCCTGCATGCTGCGGAACAGCTGGGGGATGTGTGGGGGGGTTGATCAGCAGGGACTGCCGGTGGGCAGGAGTGGCGGGGAGGAAGGGGAGCTTGGCTGTTGGTGGGTGCTAATTTTTTTTCATGGGTGCTCCAGCCATGGAGTCAGCGCCTAAGGTTTAGAGAGAGACAAGCCAATGTGGTAGTTTTTTCCTACATCTCTTCTACTTAAGAGAAAAAAGCCATCAACATACTTCAGTTAACCCTGACTATTGCTAAAGTCTTCTGTACTTCATGACAAGATGGACTTAATTTCTGTGGCAAGGCTCCTGGATTCTGCAGCACCCTGGTCACAGCAGACTGGAAATTCTGCCCAACCTTCCTTTAAATTAAAACATGGGAATTGGCAATGACTTCAACATAAAAATGAACACCAAAACCATAAGGAGGAAGGATGGTCCAGTGGTTAGCACATTAGCCTAGGATATGGGAAACCTGGGTTCAAGGGGCCTGCTCTGCCATAGGCTTCCTGTGTGACCTTAGGCAAGTCACTTAGCTTCTCTGTAAAATGAGGAAACAGTACTTCCCTAACTCACAGGGGCACTGTGAGGATAAGCATATTTAAGACTCTGAGGTGCTCATATACAATGGCGATAATTTTCGTATTAAATTCAATTTATTTTTTTGCTGATTTTCCATAGGTTTTCCATGTCAGATTTATTTTAATCTACATATAGACTCATTGTACAAGCTGTCAGAGAGAGGCTAGAGATGTTGGCAGCTGGATGGGGACAACTGGGACTTTAGGTACTAGGGGGAGACATGGGTGGTAGTTTGGGATTTTGCATTAAGCACAATAGAAAAGTGGATTTTTCTATTAAAATGACGAGCAATTAAATAATTAGCAAAGACGACATTTAAATTACCATGTTTAGATTGCAGAAGTATATAAGATATCGAGAGGATGGGGTACGAGGAGTTATTGCTATTGTTTCAGGCTTTCTGGAGACTCATGCAGAAAATACTACATAGGTTAACGTTTGGTTCATGTTCTTAAGGGATTTTCCCCACATCCATATGGACTAAAAGACTTTTTTTTTTTTTTAAATGAATGCTTAGCTAGAGATTTTGCTTCTACTGTAATTGGCATTAACTGACTGTCAATTTTCTGGAGCTAAGACTTTGGTAACCTGACATGCCAAAACATTTGTTTCAGGACACAGCCAAGGGTAAACCACAAATGACCCTGGAGTGTCTAGCTCACCAGTTACAAAGATCTTAACTAACTCAAATTAATTAATAATCAATTTACACAAGTTACAACAGGAGCAAAAACTATTCAAAATATACTCAGAGAGAGGTTCCGAACTGTGGGGCACACCCTAAGGTCCTGAGGATCTGATGGGCCATGCTCAGGAGGGTGCTCTATCCAGCAGGAGTAGCGGACAGTGCTCTTTGCCGGAGGTCTCAGCTGCCAGGACCAGGCTTCCTGCCTGTCTCACTTCCCATTCCTGCAGTTATGCTCCTCTGATGGGGATGCTGGCAGGAATTCTGCAAGCGAGGAGCAGAAGGCTGCACCCCAGAAATACTGACCGCCCCCCTGCTGAACAGAGGCCCTACCGGACTCCACCCTCTCACTGCAGTCCCAGAGCCCCATTCATTTCCCCTGCCGGACAGGGCTGTGGCCGTGCTGAATGGCTGGGGTCAAGAGGGAGCTCTGCCTGGCAGGGAGCCAGTGAGGTGCAGCCTTCGACTCCCCTTCTGAGCTCGGCCCTTCAGAGCTACCCCATTCAGTTGCTGCATGGGAGGCAGGCGAGACTGCCCAACTGTGCAGAGAGCAGAAGGCTTCCTCAGCTTCCACATGATGAGTACACTTTGCCTCTCCCGTGGGTACCAGCCATCCCTCCCCCAGGGGTACAGGTGGCATACACAGCGCATGAATCTCTGAAGCGGAGAGCTTGACAAAAAATGTTTGGGAAGCTCTGCTCTAGGGATATGTCTATACAGCAGCCAAGAGGTTTGATTCCCAGTGCAGGCAGACATACACATGCTAGCTCTGAGTGTGCTAAAAACAGCAGTATGGCTGGCAGCGGTGTAGGCAGTGACTCAGACTAGCTGAGCGAGAACTGTCCCGCCCAACCGCCCTGTATGTACTCAAGCGGCTAAGCCCAAGCCACCAGTGTCACACTGCTATTTTTAGCTGCTAGCCTGAAGAGAGTTAGCGTGAATGTCCGTCTGTGTGGGCACTACACCTCTCAGCTGGTGTGCAGACATACACTTAGGGTGAGCCTGTGGCACCACGGATGGCAGTTTTCCCATTAACTCCAGTGGGGTCAGAACGTCATCCATGAAGCCTGGAGGACAAAACTGTGGCAAGGGTTAGAGTCTACAGCCAGTTCCATGGCTGTGCAATACATGTGGACCTGGCTATTTTCACTGCATAAAGGAGTTATCTTGAATCATTTGGCAATAAGAATGACTTCAATAAAATAATTACAATTAAACAGAAAGGAAAAATCTGACAAAGGTAAAAAAAAAAAGTCAAAATCTGAATCTAAAATAAAATAAAATGAAAAAAAAAAGGGGGCTGAGTTTACAAATACTTCCATGAATCACCCATATAAGGTCATTTGGAGTGGTCAGACACAGAAAGTTACTCACAAGCTTATGTATCGATTGGATCAGGGCCTCAGATTTAAAATGTGGCCATTTAATTTACAAAAAGAAAGAATATAACATGGACTATAAAGTTCCAAAATACATTTTTTAAATTGTTATAAATAATAAAATATTTCTCCTTCCCCCCAAAATCTAAGAGAGCAGCCTAACGATATATATTTTGTGTGTGTGTGCGCGCGCGCACATGCGCAAATGCAATAAAAACCATGAGCTATTTCCATGTTTGTTTGCCTGCAGCTTCTACTGCAGTTTAAAACTGATTTGGATAAAATAAAACATGAATATGCATTTCAGCCGTAAGGCATCGAGAACAAAGCCAGCATTTGCTGCTTGTGTTAATTAAACAGTTGATTCCCCTTGCCACTCAGGCCTTGGTGTATCACATCAGAAAACAGCATGGTTATAAATCCATAAACAGCTAGGATATTGTATAAAGAGGTCATATACTGCAGGCAATTCACAAATCCACTTCATTAAAGATTACAAACATGCCCGGCTTGCAAAGTTAGAGATGGAGAACAGTGATATAACAGAACACCTCCTTACATACTAAATGGGATTTTTTTCTCTTTTTTAGCTAGTGGACCTTTTATGTATACTGTAAAATGGACTGGGAGACATTCAGTAACAGAGATGTCATTCTGATAAACTTTTGGCATAAAACGGAGGCCATCTACATCTATGCATTTGGGAAATTTATGGAAACAGCAGGTAGGATAGTGAGAGATTCTGTTTAATTATCATTTAGTTTTGCCACAAGCTGCATGACAATACTTAGGGTCAGCTTGCAGGTTAAGATCTAAAAGGTTATTGAATTTTAAATGAAAGAAGAACAGCTGTTACAGAAATAACATTACACTATAACAACCACCAATGAAATCATTAACAATCTGTGAATGAATTCGTTTCCCTCTCTTTTTCATTATTTATTATTTGGGAGACATTTGTTTTAGGGTTTTATTACATTTTTGTTAATTTCTTCATTGTGCCATTAGGCATGTTTCCATTTCTGCAAATGCAGTCCACATTAACCTTTCCTTCTCCGGCACAATTCCAATTATTTGACTGTCCAACTGTTAATAGTTATTTTCTCTTTAAACAGTGTACTTACAAATATGACCTATCATGTTATTCTGAACTCATTACTGAAGTATAATACAAGTTCAGTTTTTAGTTCAAATTTCACCCGTCATTTTGATGGCTGGTACTGTGGGAACATGAGTGATTTCATTTTTTAATTTTTTGGCACAACTAGTTGAAAAATGCTAGCTTTTTAGTAAATTCTTAAATATCTTTTTCATTAAGTGATTGGTTTCAGCAGGTTAAGAAATTCAGTTTTTCATGGTGATATTTACCACTGATAACTTGTCCAAATAGCTCTTCTGGTGTATCGCCAAAGAATGGCACACACCCAACAAGAAATTCATAAAGGATAATTCCCATGGCCCACCAGTCCACTGGCTTGCCATAACCCTGCCTCAATATCACTTCTGGTGCTATATATTCAGGTGTGCCACAGACCTAAAAATGAGAAAAAGAAAATGTTTAAACAAGCAAAGTTTAATAACCCTAGTTATTGTGCTTAAATTTTCCCAATAATTCTCATGATGTAGCAAAATCTTACAAAAAACATGGAGAATTTTAAACTTTCTTTTCGGCATGTTTTACACTGTTCAGCTTGCAACACAGTTAATATTTTTAGAAGAATGACCTACATTAAGTGGTTGTATTGTATGCGAAAAATGCATTTTGTGAAAAATACAGTTTTAAAAGATTGTTTTTTACACACAAGAGTCAATTAAAACAATGGTTTTATTTAATCTAAACATATCTTCATTTTTACATGAAAGTTGTAATGGTTTTACCTTAAGTAACTTTTACAGTGAACAGATTGTGGGCAAATGGTAATGAGGCATGCTTAAAGGGAAATGGGCCATAGCTAGGATTTTAGCACCCTTGATTGTACAATGCATCATGAGTTCTGCAAATACTCTGCTGAGACTCCTGAATTCCCTATAAAAACAGTTTTCCATTTGTCTCTCTCATGATCTCACTTGCACACAATTAGATCGTTCATCTTACTAATAGACCATAATGCGGGGGTAGGGGGGAAGGGGAGCATGGAACAATCTGCAGTGCACCAGTAAAGGTAACTCTGACACATACATCTGAAATACCAATGCAGAAATAATAATGGCTTATATAATATTATGGCATATCCCATTGGTAAATGTGGCTTTATTTAATCTCTCAGTGTAGAAATGAAAAAAAGCATCTCTTACCTGCTTGTCAAGGAACTCTCTAGCATCCTTCTCAATGTGACCCTCATAAAGATTTGTAGTCATGCTCATTAGCCCCACCTTAGAAAGCCCAAAATCTGTAAGCTTTATATGTCCCATGGATGTTACCAATAAACTGCAGGTCAGAATGACACTCAATTACTATAACATAAACTGAAATTGTACTAGTTTGTTTATTATAGTCACAGGATAATGCTTTAACAGCACTACACAACTGTCTAAAAAAACTATTTAGGAAACTACTGGGCTAGACACAGAGGCATCCTGGAAGTTACCAAATGCATGATACATATGTTGTTGTTACTGAATTTAAACAAACCATAATCTATATCTGCTTGAACACCTAATAGTTAAAGGATCTTAAAAGGATCCACATAAAGGCTACAAAAAATATGGCACAGCGTAGTTAGCACAAGAAGAAATGGCAAGCATTCTGGAAGACGTACAAATAGATTGTAACTTTAAAAGGAAAAACAAAGAGGAGTCCGGTGGCACCTTAAAGACTAACAGATTTATTTAGTCTTTAATGTGCCGTCGGACTCCTCGTTGTTTTTGTGGATATAGACTAACAGGGCTACCCCTCTGATACTTTAAAAGGAAAAAGGCATTAGTTTTTTCTACCTCTAATTAACTGTGCCATTCATTTAAATAGGGGAGAAGACGGGGAAAAAAAGGAAATTGATGGATATTAAGTTGGCAGACAACAGATATCCAGTACCAGGTGGGTATTTTGACTCAGACTCATTTGGGATTCAAATGTGTTTTGAAACAAGTGACAATGAAAACTAGTGGAAGATATGTCAGGTTCTGTCTTTATTTCAGCAACCTGCTGTAATGCAGTTTACATTTATAGAAGACATGAAGTATTGTAACCCCAAATACTGCAGAAATGTGATAGAGGGGAAAGATTTCCCATTTAACACTGACCTTATAAGAATTTGTATGTACAATTTTTTTTTCATATTCAGCATTAAATAGGGTACAAAGTATATGTAGAGAGAGCTTGCTCTTATTGGCCAGACTTTATTATCCTTCAATTCAGCCTCAAGAAAAAAAAAATGTATTTCTCTCATGCTAGTCTCGTTGCCTAAAGGATTGTAAAAATCAACACATCACCTATAATTATGGCTAAACCACCCAACTCATATTATGAATCTATTATCTGAGAATTCTGAATGCATGGGATAATATTCATAACCAAACATCCATTTCCTGCAGAGCAAAATTACACCTTTCATATCTGACTAATTTTCAGACAAAGTTCTTTTGTGGTTATATTCTATACACTTACTTGTCTGGCTTCAAATCCCTGTGCACAATTCCATAATTATGCAGATATTCCAAGGCTAGCACAGTCTCAGCAAAATACATCCTTGCCATATCCACAGGTAAAGGACCCATATTCTTCATTAAAGTAGCACAATCTCCACCTGAAAATATAATAAAATGGTCTAGCAGGTATCATATTTTGAGGTGCACAGACATAACTAAAAGAAAAGGAGGACTTGTGGCACCTTAGAGACTAACAAATTTATTTGAGCATAAGCTTTCGTGAGCTACAGCTCACTTCATCGGATGCATCTAAGCCATGCTCCATATGCAGGCATACGTGGACCTCCATATATTTACCAGTTGTACAACGGGGATTCTGAATGTTCGCTATTTGAATACTGTCTTTTAGGTTTATTTTGCAAAATATTTTCATACAAGCAATTTTTTTTAAGAGGGAGAGGAAGGAGAAACTGGTGCCGAAACAGCATAAGAACATAAGAATGGCCATACTGGGTCAGACCAAAGGTCCATCCAGCCCAGTATCCTGTCTACCGACAGTAGCCAATGCCAGGTGCCCCAGCAGGAGTGAACCTAACAGGGAATGATCAAGTGATGTCTCTCCTGCCATCCGTCTCCACCCTCTGACAAACAGAGGCTAGGGACATTCCTTACCCATCCTGGGTAATAGCCATTAATGGACTTAATCTCCATGAATTTATCTAGTTCTCTTTTAAACCCTGTTATAGTCCTCCTCAGGCAATGAGTTCCACAGGTTGACTGTGCACTGAGTGAAGAAGAACTTCCTTTTATTTGTTTTAAACCTGCTACCCATTAATTTCATTTGGTGGCCCCTAGTTCTTATATTATGGGAACAAGTAAATAACTTTTCCTTATTCACTTTCTCCACACCACTCATGCTTTTATATACCTCTATCATATCCTCCCTTAGTCTCCTCTTTTCCAAGCTGAAAAGTCCTAGCCTCTTTAATCTCTCCTCATATGGGACCCGTTCCAAACCCCAGTCATTTTAATTGCCCTTTTCTGAACCTTTCCTAATGCCAGTATATCTTTTTTGGGATGAGGGGACCACATCTGTACGCAGTATTCAAGATGTGGGGGTACCATGGATTTATATAAGGGCAATAAGATATTCTCTGTCTTATTCTCTATCCCTTTTTTAATGATTCCTAACATCCTGTTTGCTTTTTTGACTGCCGCTGCACACTGCGTGGACGTCTTCAGAGAACTATCCACGATGTCTCCAAGATCTTTCTCCTGATTAGTTGTCTCTAAATTAGCCCCCATCATATTGTATGTATAGTTGGGGTACTTTTTTCCAAAGTGCATTACTTTACATTTATCCAAATTTAATTTCATTTGCCATTTTGTTGCCCAATCACTTAGTTTTGTGAGATCTTTTTGAAGTTCTTCACAGTCTGCTTTGGTCTTAACTATCTTGAGCAGTTTAGTTATCATCTGCAAACTTTGCCACCTCACTGTTTACCCCTTTCTCCAGATCATTTATGAATAAGTTGAAGACGATTGGTCCTAGGACTGACCCTTGGGGAACACCACTAGTTACCCTTCTCCATTCTGAAAATTTACCATTTACTCCTACCCTTTGTTCCCTGTCTTTTAACCAGTTCTCAATCCATGAAAGGATCTTTCTTCTTATCCCATGACAACTTAATTTACGTAAGAGCCTAAGTACACTATGTCCACTGGATCCCCCTTGTCCACGTTTGTTGACCCCCCTCAAAGAACTCTAATAGATTAGTAAGACATGATCTTCCTTTACAGAAACCATGTTGACTTTTGCGCAACAATTTATGTTTTTCGATGTGGCTGACAATTTTATTCTTTACTATTGTTTCAACTAATTTGCCCGGTACTGACGTTAGACTTACCGGTCTGTAATTGCCAGGATCACCTCTAGAGCCCTTCTTAAATATTGGCATTACATTAGCTATCTTCCAGTCATTGGGTTCAGTAGCTGATTTATAGGACAAGTTACAAACCATAGCTAATAGTTCCTCACTTTCACATTTGAGTTCTTTCAGAACTCTTGGGGTGAATGCCATCTGGTCCCGGTGACTTGTTACTGTTAAGTTTCTCAACTAATTCCAAAACCTCCTCTCGTGACACTTCAATCTGTGACAATTCCTCAGATTTGTCACCTACAAAAGATGGCTCAGGTTTGGGAATCTCCCTAACATCCTCAGCCATGAAGACTGAAGCAAAGATTCATTTAGTTTCTCTGTGATGACTTTATCGTTTTTAAGTGCTCTTTTTGTATCTCGATTGTCCAGGGGTCCCACTGGTTGTTTAGCAGGCTTCCTGCTTCTGATGTACTTAAAAAACATTTTGTTATTACCTTTTGAGTTTTTGGCTAGCTGTTCTTCAAACTCCTTTTTGGCTTTTCTTATTACATTTTTACATTTAATTTGGCAGTGTTTATGCTCCTTTCTATTTACCTCACTAGGATTTGACTTCCACTTTTTAAAAGATGCCTTTTACCTCTCACTGCTTCTTTTACATGGTTGTTAAGCACGGTGGCTCTTTTTTAGTTCTTTTACTGTGTTTTTTAATTTGGGATATACATTTAAGTTGAGCCTCTATTATGGTGTCTTTGAAAAGTGTCCATGCAGCTTGCAGGGATTTCACTCTCGTCACTGTACCTTTTAATTTCTGTTTAACTAACCTCATTTTTGCATAGTTCCCCTTTCTGAAATTAAATGCCACAGTGTTGGGCTGTTGAGGTGTTCTTCCCACCACAGGAATGTTAATTATTATTATATTATGGTCACTATTTCCAAGCGGTCCTGTTATAGTTACCTCTTGGACCAGATCCTGTGCTCCACTCAGGAGTAGATCGAGAGTTGCCTCTCCCCTTGTGGGTTCCTGTACCAGCTGCTCCAAGAAGCAGTCATTTAAAGTATCGAGAAATTTTGTCTCTGCATTTCGTCCTGGGGTGACATGTACCCAGTCAATATGGGGATAATTGAAATCCCCCACTATTATTGAGTTTTTAATTTTGATAGGCTCTCTAATCTCCCTTAGCATTTAATCATCACGATCATGTCCTAGTCAGGTGGTCGATAATAGATCCCTACTGTTATATTCTTATTAGAGCATAAAATTACTATCCATAGAGATTCTATGGAACATGTGGATTCATTTAATATTTTTATTTCATTTGCTTCTACATTTTATTTCACATATAGTGCCACTCCCCAAACCGCACAACCTGTTCTGTCCTTCCGATATATTTTGTACTCCGGAATGATTGTGTCCCATTGATTGTCCACACTCCACCAGGTTTCTGTGATGCCTATTATATCCATATCCTCCTTTAACATGAGGCACTCTAGTTTACCCATCTTATTATTTAGACTTCTAGCATTTGTGTACAAGCACTTTAAAAACTTGTCACTGTTTATTTGTCTGCCCTTTTCTGATGTGTCAGATTCTTTATGTGACTGTTTCTCGTCCGATCTAGCCCATACTTTATCCTCTTCCATCCTCTCCTCCTGACTAAAACCTAGAGAATCTCTATCAATAGACTCTCCTCTAAGAGAAGTCTCTGTCTGATCCACATGCGCCTCTGCAGCAATCGGCTTTCCCCCATCTCTTAGTTTAAAAACTCTGCATCCTTTTTAATGTTAAGTGCCAGCAGTCTGGATCCACTTTGCTTTAGATGGAGCCCATCCTTCCTGTATAGGCTCCCCCATCCCAAAAGTTTCCCCAGTTCCTAATAAATCTAACCCCCTCCTCTCTACACCATCGTCTCATCCACGCATTGAGACTCTGAAGCTCTGCCTGCCTACCTGGCCCTGTGCGTGGAACTGGAAGCATTTCTGAGAATGCCACCACAGAGGCCCTGGATTTCAGTCTCTTTCCTAGCAGCCTAAATTTGGCCTCCAGGACGTCTCTCCTACCCTTCCCTATGTCATTGGTACCTACGTGTACCACGACCACCGGCTCCTCCCCAACACTACACATAAGTCTATCTAGATGCCTCGAGAGATCCGCAACCTTTGCACCAGGCAGGCAAGTCACCATGCAGTTCTCCCGGTCATCACAAACCCAGCTATCTATGTTTCTAATGATCCAATCTCCCATTACCAACACCTGCCTTTTCTTAGTGACTGGAGTTCCCTCCCCCGGAGAGGTAACGTCAGTGCGAGAGGATACCCCATAATCATCTGGAAGGAGGATCCCAACTATGGGAAGGTTTCCCTCTGTTCCCGTTGACTGCTCTCCTTCTCTGGGCCTTTCATCCTCCTTAACAGTGCAGGGGCTGTCTGACCGGAGGTGGGAAAAATCTACAGTATCCCAGAAAGCCTCATCAACATACCTCTCTGCCTCCTTTAGCTCCTCCAGTTCCACCACCCTGGCCTCCAAAGTGCATACACCGTCTCTGAGGGCCAGGAGCTCCTTGCACCGAATGCACACAAACGAGCTTTGCAAACAGGGACCGCTAGCAGGGAGTTTCGAGAGGGGGTTTGGAAGGGGAGTGGAAAGGGGGCGAGGTACACTTGCCAGTCTTTAAAACCTTTAAACTAAACTATAATCAAAACTTCTTGATTTAAACAAAAACCCTATCATTAACCTAGGTAGCTGTAGGGAAAATACAGGCAAAAGCCTAGCAGCAGAGTGGGGGCTATCCTGTTTATTGCACTCAGTGTAGCATGTATGACTACCTGCCCTGTGGCCGAGTGGTGTACGTGTGCATTTGGTGCAAGGATAAAGATATCCTAGACCCTGAATGAGATTCAGGTGTTTTCAAAAAGAATTTTTTATTTTTTTTACTAAATTTTGATTCACTACCTTAAATATCATCATTAAGACTTAGGCTTGGCCTACACTACTATGTTCGCCTACACTGCTATGTCACTCAAAGGTGTGAAAAATCCGCGTAGTTCTGACCTAACCCCCAGCATAGACAGCGCTGGGTCAACAAGAGGGCTTCTCCTGGGAACATAGCTTCTGCCTTTCAGGAAGGTGAAGTACCTACACCGACAGGAGAAACTCTCTACTATCTACCTACCTAAGATATTTATATGGACCCATGAACATAGAATCTGCATGCCTCTTACTCTTTAATGTATTTATTCACAATACCCCTGTAAGGTAGAGAAGTATTGTTATACTCATTTTACAGATGGGGAATTGACACCCAGAAAGACCAACCAAGATCACACAGGATCTTTCTCTCTTTCACGACCCAGGCTAACAGTCTAACCACTGGACCTTCTTTCTCCCAATGTCAGGGTCCCCTTGAAGGTGTCTCTTTGGTGTTTCAAGCTTATTACTGTAAATTGTTTTCAGATACACTATCATTTTCACAGTGGTGAAAATTTCAAAAGCAGAAGATAACTTCTTAACTTTATTTTCACATGAATTTCCAGTGTTACAGGACACTTATGATTATAAATTATAACAAACTCATTCATTGAGCATTACTTCTCTTTAGAGCTGCAAGACAAGCAGTTTACAGGCAATCACCAAAAGATAATGATTGGGAATGAAGCCATCTCATTGGTGGATTTAGATCCTACGTGTACATAGCTACTGTACAGAGAACAGACAGGCGAGCTTTTGTAATGTAAATACAGTGTGGGTTGATTTTCCTTTTTTGATGCTAAAATACACTGTTCTTCCCACTGTAAAGAGAACAAATACTTTACCTTCCACATACTCCATGACCATACATAAATGGCGTCTAGTTTCAAAGGAGCAGTACATGCTGACGACAAATGGATTTTCTGCAAATGTCAGGATATCACGCTCAACAAAGGCCTGCTGAATCTGGTTTCGGAGGATGAGATTCTGTTTGTTAATTTTCTTCATGGCAAATCTCTGTCTGGTTTCTTTATGTCGCACAAAATAAACGGCACTGAAACAGCCCAAACAACAGGAGAAAAAGGGATTGGTGATGAGATTTATTTATATTTATATATAGTACAAAACAAAGATGTCAGTGACTAGTCTTTCAAATCTGAGCTCCCGAATACTGTTTTGTTTCATGACCAAGATGCAGCCTCAATTGAGGCATCAACCTCACACAATTAAAAAACCTAAATAAAGCCTGCAAATGCTCTCAGCTCAAATGGATTCTGGGCATTTCCACCTGCAAAGGATTTATAGAGAAAAAACAGCTATGGCCAACATTATAAATCATTCTGACAAGTGCCTATTCTGCAAGTGTGTGTCATAATTATGATTCAGCCTCCATTTCAGGTAATTTTCAAATAAGTCATGGACTTCTCATGAGGTTTCATATGTGAAATGCCTGGAAGGGCAAAAGCTGCTCAGTGGGGTGGCTCTTGCTTTGCCAGTTGCCAAGTGCCTCATCTGTTACCATCACCCTGTCCCTGACATCACCATTTACCACTACCAAGGGCAGATCAGCAGTGGCTGATTCCATCAAAATGGATCACTGTGTTAGCTTCCCTATTAATGTGGGATTAAGTCTTGCCCTAGATATGTAGAAATTCCATTGGGACCACACTGACTGGGCTTCCTGTCATCTGGGTTGGGATTTGGGGGTGAAAGCAAAGCAGAGTGAAAGCAAAGCAGCATCTGAGCAGCCCTGGTTGCTTCCAGGATTTGGTGAAAGAGATCACTCATTCCATGACCCCTGCACTGGAGCGTGGACACAGGATGTAAATTACTACATTTCCTAAAAATCCCTGGAGGCAAATCCTGAAAAATCTTTACATTGCATTACCTCTATTTTGTAATATTTATTGCTTAGGGCATTTTTAGTATGTAATTATCATAGCAGTTTGGGTGTGTGGAAAGGAAAGGATGAGACAGAGAAAGCAAAGAAAAAGAGAGAAGTCGATTATGTCATTTCTTATTCAATTTGTGCCCCCCAGAGACCCACTTATATCTCCATATAATTATTTAAATAAAAAAGGCAGCTCAGAATTTACTTTTTGTCTCACTATTTTTGATAAAGAGTACTCTAGCCCCACACTAGAGAAATTTATAAACCCTTCTGAACAGCCAAAGTTGTTTTTCATTTCTTTTGTGGTGTGATATTCCTGGTGAGTGTTTTCTCTGATTGAAAAGGTTGTCATTAATCTTTTCCATTGTCTCTGAAAGTACAGTTCCCAACCAAGGGTAGGGCAGCTGAAAGACATTACATCATAATGTTTAGGTAGAAATCACCTTGGGCAGTGAGTCAAGTGAGTCAAGCCCCACCCTTTGTGCCTTTTACAAAGACCTGCTCCTGTTTCATGCCCCTCCCAAGGTGGAATAAAAAACTGAGTTAGTTACGCAACTCCACAGATCAGTTCTCCTCCCTGTTGGCTTCTTACTTTTCTTCCTCCATCTCTTCCCACCCCTCCCTGAAATGGATTTTCCTCTCTGCCCCCACCCTCCCTTTCACTTAGTTTCTAACACCCTTCTTTTCCCATTGGCTCTCTTTCTGTCCTCCCTCTCCCTTCTCTTTGTCCCCATTTCCTGTCAAGCTCAGCCTCTGTCTACCAATTTTGTCCCTTTGTCCTCCTCTCTTTTTCCTATTTCAACCCTCTTATTCTTGTTACCTTCCTGACATCTTACGCGTGGGAAAGTGACCCCTTCACCTGCCTGAAACCTTGATCTTCCAAGGAATTCTTATGTCAATACACAGTCTCATTGAACTCTGCAGGACACTGTGCAGGAACTCCCTTTTCAGGATTGGGGCCAATGAAGCACTGCTGATGGACTCCAAAAGCTGCCCTTCAGCCAGGCCTGGCAAGATGAGCTCTTAAGGATGCAGTAATAGGTATTAATTGGAGGCTATTAAAATTGAGCCTTAATAAAAATGCTTCCTTCTGCACAATCTATGGAGCTGTGCAGCTAGTAATTTAAAGTTAAAGACAACATCACAGGAACTAGTAAGATCAAATGTATCTGACCTGCCAAACAAATTATCATCATGATTAATATCAGAGCCTTTATCTAATTAATGTTACACTTCCTTATGCCACCACCTCAGCCTTTAATGTCACAGGTAGGCACCCATATACGCTTCCATGTAAACAGGGCTCAGCAGTCCACATTTCTTCAGAAAATATTTGTCAACTTCAAGCAGTATCAGACTCAACAGGGAGCGGGAGCAGGAGACAGCACAATTATATAAACACATGCATGCAGCGTTTTACATTCCCATGTGTCTGACAAAGAATACACACTCATGACACCATTCACTATTCAATTCCGGGGGATCTCACACTGCCATATTCACTCAAGCAATCAGCAACTGAGTATTCTGAGTTTCATGCTGGTGCCACAGGAGGACAACTCAACTTGCAGCATTTTTTGACTCCTTGTCCTTTTGTTTGTATTTGCATCTGAAGCAATGCCCTGTGTCAATATGGATGGAGACATGGGTAAACACAGGTTTTTGAAAATGTCTAGTGGAATTCTCTCTCCATATTTGTGCTTGCTGAAATGAAGAAAGTGGCTCCAGATACATTCATATTGTAGATTTCCTTTCTTCCTCTGAATTCATGGTAGTTATGCTACTTTTCTCTCCCCACAACCTGTCAATATCCTGAGCATACCTGAAACAACTCTATAACACAGTTATTGAAGTCAAAGCGCCGAATCCTGAAGTGCCCTCAACTCCCACTGAGTTAAAAGTTGGTAGTTAAATGTGCTGAATGGTCACTGAAATGGCTGTTGAATAGCAAGACTCTCCAGAGTAGAAGAGTTAAATAAAAAGGTACAAAAGTTGTTGCAGTTTCAAAAAATGGGGGAAAATTTAATAATGTGAATTGCCATCTATACACATCACCAGGAAAGCAGGTACTTGTCTTTTAGGCCAGCTGCTTTCCAAGTCTTTGTATATGTTGCACTCCGAATGGAAGGGAAGGCTAGGAGGAATATACAGTCACAGAGACACTTGACTGAGAAGCTGAACTTATCACAACTTCATTGCAATAAGACTGAAAAAAATTACAGAAACTTCTCCTGCTGCATCTTAACATTCCTAGGCAGGCCTCTTTTCTGTACCATGCTCTTTTGTACTCTGATCTGCCCCGAACCCACGGAATTGGGCTTCTATGACTGTACCATAGCTTACCAAATAAAGGGTGAAGTCCCACATTATACTGAAGGGCCCAGTCATCTTCCCACATCCTCTACACCCCCGCATCTCACTCCCTCTTTTTTCTTCCCAGGTCTGATTTTCCTGCCTTTCTCCCTTTCCTTACTTTTAATAATGACACAGCGGTGCTGCTTGATAGGAGCCACAATGAACAGCTCACCCTACTGGTCCAGTTTACAACTATAGCTTGATTTTAGAGATTTCTTCTAGGATTGGAGGGTAACTATAAGCCATATAAATTAATTAATAGTAGCAAAAATATGGTCTCATTATTTCATGACATCAGCGGAGATGTTATTGCTATAGATGGGAAAACCTGGAGCATACTACAGATTATTCCTCAACTGTTCAATGAGACACATTTCAAAGTCACGATTTCTACCTTCCTTGAATGCAAGTGGTAGCTTATTTCTATCTTGGATAGATGTTTCTGATCAACAGGCTATTACTTGAAATGTACAGCACTGCAGCTGAAACAATATTGTCCCCCCATGTATTGGATGAAGCATCAAAGTGCAAAATGAACAGCTGATCAAACTTGGGATACGTCATCACACAGGAGGGGATTGATGAAGAGGAAGCAGATAACAAAATAGGCCTTCAGCCTCTTAGTGGATATCTGTCCAGCTGACTTTGATAAGACAATTGGCTCTCTCTTCCAGCTCTTTCCTTGTTTTTTATTATTTTTAGCAGGTCCCAAGAGTTTAGTAACATGAGAACAGCCCCTAATTAACCCACGATAGCATCCCAGAAAATCCCTTCGCTTTTATAATTCATGGACTATTTTTGTCTTCTTTTGCTTCCAATTTTGCATGCTGACCATATTTAAAGGGTCAGCCCAATGCACTTCACTTGATATTAATCTTCCCAGCTATCAGATTTCTTTTAGAGAGACTATATTTACAGGTTTTAATTTTACTTCACAGCTAAACAATTGCTTTAGCACTTTTCCATATGTTGGTCAAAACCCTTGCTATAGACCATGATAACATGTAAAATGGGATGCATATTTAATCCCAAAGGCCCATCAAACACTCCTCTGTATAACATTGGAAAGCTGCCAGTGCAATAGTCAACCCTGAACGGAATACAAGCTCACTCAGAGTCCACATGGTGTTACAAGAGATTCTGGGCATCCTCACTCATAAACCCCTGGTGATAAGCTTTATTTGCAACAAGTCAGCAAGCGATTCATTTCTACCACAAGTAAACTATTATTTCTAGCACTCTGGAAGCTCTGGCCCATTACTTACCAGGACTTTTACCTGGCCGCATTCACTGCTTGCAAACCAAAATTTTCCTTGGTGCCCAGACACTCAGTAAGTGGGCACAATCGCACAGAGTAAATACTTTTTCATCCAGACTACATTTAGGAGACTCATTGGGGCACCTGTTTCTTACATTGCACTTGTTTTTACGTCATTTAAGCAGCATTCAACTAGAATTTTGTCTCAATCAGATGGACAATCCAGAGTTCCTGGTTCTGAATGGCATTATTCTAATCCTCTAGTTTCTGGAACTGTGGGTTTGGGTTTTTTACCTTCCTTTCTATCTACTTTCTTGGCATGGCTGCTGGAGTTTGCTTCCATGGTCTGTCTCACTGTGATGATCAGCATTTATATTTAGTGACAAAGTTTTGCACTGGTATCCTATATTTTATTGATCTTACATTTAATCACAATAAACAAAGTTTACTCCTCCAAAAAAGTCTCATCACTGGCATACGGATCTTTCGAATATTGCCTCTTTCAGCTCTAATATTAATTACTTCAATAATCCTGTCATTATTGCCTGAAAACATTGGCTCTGATTTGGCTGGGCTAGATGCAGAGGATAATACACTCCTACAGACAAAGGAGGTTTAAAAATAAAATTTCAAAAGGTTTACCTAATCAAATGCAGATGTTAATTGTGGAAGACTTTTCCTGCACAAGGTAGCCTCAAAATCTGCCACAGGAGAAAGAGCATTTGGGTTTGTCTTAAATAACTACAGCGCTTCAGTCCTGGTTTAAAGCCCTTATTACAACTTCCACAATTGCATTAGAGCCATTTTGTAACCTGGGGTAGATTTGGTGCTTGAGGCTAAAGAAGCTGCATTAGTCTCTTTGACCCGGTTCCCTAATCAATCAAAGAACCCTGGACTCCTTAGGGAATAATCAGATACCTTGCTATATTTGCAGTTTAAAAGAGACAGTGTCTATCTCTCAAGTGCTAGCGGCTTTATTTTCAAGTAGTTTCCTGAGAAGAGATTTGTGAATTCTGCATCACCCTAGAATTGAGGCTTTGTTGTCTATGATGTAGGGAAAACATCCAGGCAACTGTGATTTATGGTTTGTCAATGTAATATGCATACAGGTGATAGTGAAATATCCCTACTTCTGATCTTAAATTATCTTCCAGCTAGCTGATGCCCAAACACTAAGTGATCAACTACCCATCTCATAAAACCCAATAATTTTGCTTTCCTCCTGCTACTAGTTGCAGTTGTTTGACTACTTCATGTAGATTTTCGTTCTGAAGCTGAAAAAAGCATCTCTCAATATCTAAGGGCAGGTCTACACTACCATTTAAGTTGATCTAACTTACGTCACTCAGGGGTGTGAAAAAGACACCCCATCAAGCAACGCAAGTTACAACAACCTAAGCACTGTCCACACTGACGCTATATCGGCAGGAGACGCTCTCTCGCTGACATAGCTTCTGCCTCTCTCAGAGGTGGAGTAATTATGCCGATGGGATAAAGCTTTCCCTTCGGCATAGAGCATCTTCACCAGATGCACTACAGCAGCACAGCTGCGCCAATGTAGCACTTCTAGTGTAGACCTGCCCTAAGAGTATCTCCTCCCACTTTTAATACTGTTTGTAAAAGTCCATGTAAAACAATGATACTACTGCCCAGCTTTTTTATAAAATGAATAATCTCAGTGAAAGTTCCACTTTGTTGCATTCCGAATAAAAAAAGAGGGCTGGGAGTAATTGAAACACTCACTTGAGAAATTATTTTCCAGCACTTTGTAACACACCCTACAGTCAGCAGTGATTGAAAATGGGACTTTCAGCATCAAAAGCATCTGCCTCTACTACTTGAGCTAACTCCGTAGCTGGTAGCTTTAGAAGGATCTTATTCTCCTCTATGTACCATCCACTGGAGAGAAGCAAGACACTTATCCAGGGTGTTACTCCCCTTATTATGGGACATGCATCTGAAGGGCACAAGAGTTCAAATTCCCAGATAGGCCACCATGCACAGGCCCTCAATGGGGACTGAACCTAGGGCCTTCAACATCAAAAATACGAGCATCTACCATTTGATTGACAGAAATTATTGGATTAGCTAGTAGCAGTATTAGGCCTTTTTACTCTAAATGGATCAGATGCTAATGGGGAACGAGACACACTAGGCCAGTATGTCGTATGTACCCAACCCAAATATTCAATTCACCACCCCTTTTTCAATTGATGTAATTGGCACCAGATCATTGCGTAAAGCAGGCACTATTATGCAAAACTAAAGCAACTGCCTAACAAATCCAAATGGGGAGTTCACACGCCCAATAAAACTAACTGTAAGATGTAATTGATTGAGCTTGTTTATGCAGCCATGCTGACGGCAGCTGCAGCAGGTGGACCAAAGAGTTCCTATATGTTACCATTTGAAATTTTAAAATTTGGAGAAAATCTGCTTGAACAGTAATAAAAATTAAAAATTTGGGGAGCATTAAAGGAATACCTTTTGGCTGGTGAGAGAGTCTAAGACAGACAGCTTGTGAAACCATTAATGATCTGGCCTGCATCCTACATGTTTACTGATTCACAGCTTGTTTAACTTCTTGTATATTCCCAACCATTCCCAAAAGCCCGATGTACCTCATTACTATACAGTCATTTAATTACACTACAAATGAGTTTATTCAACCAATTACAAAGCAGAATACTGCTAAGATATTTACTCAAACTTTCAAAAAAAAAACCAATGGTTCAAATTTAAACTCATGAAGTTTAACATATCTGACAAATCTCTGAAACAACGTGCCAAGACCAACAATTACGCTGTCAAATTGTCAAAGCCTTTCACTTCACTGTGAAGGCAGGAACATCCATTGCAAAACCAATCAAACAAAGACACTGCACTCGGTAACATTTTCTTCTCATTTGGTTCAGGAAGAATCCTTTCACTACATCCTTGAAAGAAATGAAATATTACAACAACATAATCAAGTATTAGCAAGCCACATCACAAAATACACCTAGTGACATATTCCTGAGAATAAATCAGTGAAGCACAGGCAGAATTCACACACATTTAGATTACTTCAGAGAGTTAACGAAGTGGAAAAACACTGGAAGAGAAAAAAAACCCGTGTAGCATAACAATAACTTTAATTTCAGCTGTTTATACTTGTAAATAAACTGTAATAAATTCCTATGAAGAAGTTTATTGCTTTGTATCAACAGATGCAACAGACATTATTGCTTAATTATATTCCATTTCTTAGACAGGATAAGAGGAATTCAGGGTACTAATGATATGTTACCCTTTAAACATACTGATAATAAATGTACAGTAAATCAACCAATCACATGCTGCCAACTCAATTAAACACACTAAATGCCTGAAAAATGTCAGTGCAAATTAATCTACCTCCTACCTTGTAAAGCGGAGTGGAAATCTAACCAGAAAGGTGCTTATCAGTTCCTCTTCCAAGACATGAATGCTTTACAGGTATGGCAGAGTGAGTACACCTGGGCCCAGAGTTGCTGCTTGAGCCCTTCCTTACAGTGCGGGGTTTGTATATCCCACCACCAGTACTCTATTCTATATTGGTTCTCACACCACCACATACAACAGAACAGAACACAATACTCATTTCTCCTCACTTGCTATGAAAGTTTGTGATGTGTGGGGTCCCATTATATGCAGCTTGAGAAAATATCGACAGCCACTGTTTATTCATGAAAACATCTGTGAATCCCAAAGGTTTCACATATTTTAGCCTGAATTCATTTGAAACCACAAGTTATTGGGCTTGCTTCAAATTACTGGGTGAAATTCAGCCTGTGTTATGCAGGAGGCCAGACTAGATGATCATAAATGTCCATTTTGGCTTTACAGTTCTATGAAACTTGGTCTGCTCTGGACTAGAGGTGGCTCTCTGCACTATGTTGCTCTATGACTGGCTGAGGCTCTTAGAGTGTAAGGAGGATGAGGCACAGACAGACCTGCCTAGCCTTTGCCCTTTGGGTGGGGGCTCAGGGTTCCTGGCCCCATCTCTCTTTTCCTCTCCCCACCAGGAATCCCTCCAAGATTGGGTGGGTACAATGGCTAAGATTCTCTTTTGTTCTTCACCTGCTGGCCAAGTCAGTGCCTTCCCTATCTTCCCACTCCTCCAGTGAGAAAGTTGGGACAAGATGAAAGGAGGGAGCAGCTGTCAGGGGAAGGAGAGAGAGACGCATGCACTGGTGAAGCAGGGGTGGCAGCAGCTGCTACCTACTGAGAAGAGGACCTTTTCGAAGTACTGAGGCAATTGCAAGAATTGAATATGTGGTGATGAGGTGCTTAGGGGAAAATCAGTGAGGGGATGATTTGTGTGAGGTTGAGAAATGAGAGCTGTGTTTGGATTTTTATGTAATTTTAATGAAAATTATGCTACATTTTCTTCAGGCTTTTTGCTGAGCCACATAAGCAAGTCTGGGCACAGACAATAGCCCTTGCACGCACTGTAGTGACTGACCATCACTGGCATGAAGGGTGAATTAGCTGCAGCCCGAAATACTCCTACTCCCTTGGTCAACGGGTCACAACAAAGAAATAACTAACTGTGACCAGAGAGGTGCATTAGCTATGACCTCAAGCCTCTGGCCATTAAAAGTGAGCATGAAATAGGAAGGTGGACTGTAGCTGCTTTCTCCTTTACATTCAGGAATTCTACAGTGAGTGCTCAGTCGTATAATGCAGCTGCCCCATTCGGGCTGAGAGCAGGAAGGGCTAGAATCAGCATGAGGAGCTCAGGACCAGGAAACAGCTCCTCATCCCACAGCAGAGCCAACTTTTTTTGGTAGTGGACTCCTCAACCACCCTGGGGTTGACCCAAATTGTTTTTTGAGCCTCTCTTAGCACAGGAGTTTGGATCTATGGACTTGCCTTAATCCTTTCGTGAACGGAGGGGGAGCCCAAAAAAGACCACAGGGCACAGCATGCAATGTCTGATCTTAATCAGAGCAGCATAGCATTGCCAAGATAGAGCACTGCATGCTGGGACATGCAATCTCTGTGTGATGCATTTCCAAATGAAAGATGAGCGGTCTCCATTTTTATCCAGGCAAGCGAGGCCCTTGAACTGACAAACTGCCACTGGGGCTCTCGGTAGGACATCATTCAGGCATCTTTGGTTTAAAGAGACTGGTATAAACGTATTTTCAATTGGGAAAAAATGTTATGTATTCACTTAAAACAGTGTCTATGTTTTCTTCAACTTATGTTTTTAGGGCAAGAACACTATTTTACAGTGTACTCCTTACAGATTCAATTATACTCCTTTCCAAAATTTGAAAAAAATTCTGCTTTCAATATTAAGTTTAGACTTTTTAAATTTTCTTCAAAACTCCACTTTAACATTTCATCTTTAGCTTCGTGTGGCATTTAGTTCTACAGGTTCACAAGCATCTTTTTTGGTGAGCATATATGTTATCTTAATTCACGACACCGAAGTATGCTGGCTATACTGGATTTTGTTACTGACTAGCACCAATTTGCAGAAGGCTCAGTTGTTTCTTGTATATCACAACTGTCAGTAATAACATGGGAAATGCATTTGGAATAGAAACCAGAATTAGAAAAGCACCCAGGCACACATGGATGCACGCACACACACACACATTCTCATGCCCCTCCCTGCTGTTTACAGTAAGAAATAATGGGAAATTATGCAAAAACAAAATGCAGAAGAGCTGGTACACTCATGCATTACTCACCCATAAGCTCCATTACTAATCAGTTTAATTGTTTCAAAATCGCTTTCACGAGGTTTCCTCTGGAGCTTCACTGATCTATTAGAGCTCTTTTAAGTAAAAAAGGGAAAGAGAACAAAGTTAACACTCTACAGACATACAGAAAACAGAAAAAATTATTTATTGCTTTCAGGCTGCAACATGCTCATCAAAACCAAGATGGAATGTTCTTATGGCTCTGGCCAATCAGCCACAGCTCAACTGGTCAGGGGCCAGAGAAGGCTCTGAAACAAGCTGTCATTCCATCAGAAAGTTATATGCTATTCTGCATCTACTGATCTACTCACCTGTGGTGGGGTGCTGGCAGATATACATAAGGCCAGATTTACAAAAATATTTAGCAAGCTAAGGATGCAGCTAGACATTGGACCTGTTGAGGCACTTTGGTGCCTGAATACTTTTGTAAATCTGGTCCTTGATGTATAGATAAGTACTAAGAAAGGATGGATGAACTCGTTGCCTAATATGGGAGGTCAGAGCAGTGAGGGGGAAATGCGGAGAGGTGTTGGAGAGGCACAGGAAAGAGTGGGGTGGAAAGGAGGAGGTCAGAGCTGTGCAGTGGGGCATACTAGGGGGTTTCAGTTCTGTCCCCCAAAACTCCCCACATCCATGCTGCCCCCTCATGTTTTCCCCCCACTCCAAAAACATTCCCACTGCCTCCATGGCAGTCCCTGAATACTCTCCCCAGGTCCTCAGCCTGTGGGGCCCTCGCCAACACCCTCCTTTCCCTAGGGAGGAGGGCTGAGATAGGAAAACTGGGCTGGACTGGACTGGCAGAGAGATTGGAGATGAGGAGATTATATAAAGGCAGCAGAGAGACTAAACAGTACATTTTGTGACGGGGGTAATCATTGCCAAAGAACCAGAAGAAATGGAGGCAGAAAGCTGGGCTGTGGTACATGGGGAGGCTGAGAATTAAGTGTCCAAAACCTTAATGCAGAGTTAAGGTTAAGATTGCCCAATGGTGCATCATGTCCTTCCAGAATGTCAAATCTCTGAAAACCAAGAAATTCAAAGTTTGGCAACTCCCACAACACAACCTTAACCCTGTCCCCTGGAACTGGCAACAGCCACTAAGAATGGTTCAGTACCTGGGGGTGGGAATAATTTACCATAATAAACAGACATGAGGAAGGACTAAGAGAATGTGTTGTTTATGTTGTGCTCCACATATTTGAATTCTAGAATTTATTGACATGCACTCCAATAGTGTCAGCGTAGTTGTATTGAATGGTGGAGGGATTTGTTGGAGCATACTGTCACAGCTATTACGAGACGTGCACGAGGACTTCAAAGGGATCAAATGTGCCTCATTTCAGCACACAGTTCTGTAGGTTGTGTTAGCAGTGGTGCACAGCGGTGTACTTGTCCTGGGAATTATCAATAATGTGGTGGCATAGTTGATTTCTGGGGCTAAGTAGAGGATAAGTGAAGACACTATCTTGAAAGAAATCATCAGGGAAGAGTGACAGGGGGCAGGGAGGTTGCATTTTGCAAGTCGGGGGGTGGTTTGTGTGGCGAAGCCCCAGTGCTTGAGTGTAGGACAGATAGTTCCTTTTCACTATGTTTGAACCTAAATCCCAGTTTTGCCTTAGCAAAGAGACATGTCAAGACAATGTCCTAGAGTGCTCATGTGTTCGGTCCTCAGAGTGTTCTGTATAAAATGAAAAGACTAGTATGCGCAGAGGACAGATTTAAGGTTACACTGTATGGGTGGCATGTATCTCAACTCTTCATATCCTGGTTGCCAGAGTTTGGAGTGTAGCTGACCGTGACATTCTGGAAAGGTGTGAAGCACCACTGGGAAACCTTAACTCTTAATTAAGTTTGGGGATACTTAATAATATAAAGCTTTCCTATATGTATGGCAAAGAAATCCTTCCTCCTACTTGATTTGTTGTTTAAGTGCTCAGCAACTTTTTCATTTCCTGCAGGACCAGTTTAAATAAATGTTGAACCCCGGTGAAGCCACTCAATTGGGCCCCAAGATTTAGTGAAGCACTTTCTCTCCCATATCCTTCCTTAAAATAGGTCTTATATGCCATATGGGAGGGAGGTTTTAGTTCCAGAGAGTATGTCTGAATTGGTATGTATATTTCTTCACAGAGGGTTCAGGATATTTCCACAGAGCTCTCAAGCAGCAGGTACCCTCCCACACCAGGTGGCATTGAGGTATGAGTGGTAAACACCTAATTATTTTAACCTATCCCTGGTGGGTATGGCCTAGTGTGGCAGCACTAAATGAATTAGCCTTGCTTTCCTGTATTGCCAAGTTGCAACTTGCAGGTCTTCAGAACCTCTGAGGCTATCCCCCATTGAAAGGGGAGGGACCAACACTAATGTCGATCTGGGCATTTTGAAAAGGACAGGAGGCAGTGGGGAAAAAGCACTCTTTTTCCGGCAACCATTTTGCACAAATAGGGTATATATAACAATATATAACAATACAGTACATGAAAGCAACTAGGCATATTAATAGAATGATATAATCTGAAGCTGGAAGTGAAGACCTATTAAGTCATTTAATTCATCTGCTTGCCACAACAAGACTGTTCCTAATTACACATTTATGAGTGTTTTGGACAGTCTAGTTTTACATTTGCTAAGCAACGTGGTTTCCAACACGTCCCCTGGGTGATTATTTCAGAGACTAACACAATACATTATCATGAAGCGTTTCCTGATATGTAGCCCGATATCTAGACTTACGATCCCCTAGTCATTGCTTATCCAAAGCCATACGTATTTAACTGTTGGTCACTCTGCGTAATTCAGTAACTCCAGCCCCCTAATCATTTTTGTTATTCCTCTTTCATAGAATCATAGAATATCAGGGTTGGAAAGGACCTCAGGAGGTCATCTAGTCCAACCCCTTGCTCAAAGCAGGACCAGTCCCCAATTTTTGCCCCAGATCCCAAATGGCCCCCCCAAGGATTGAACTCACAACCCTGTATTTAGCAGGCCAATGCTCAAACCACTGAGCTATCCCTCCCCCCCAGTTTAACCTCTGTCCAGTTTATCAGTATATTTCTGATAATTAAGTGCCCAGATCTATGCAATATTTCAGATGCAGAGGGACCAAAGGTGTATATAAAGGTACAGTTACCTCCATGTCACAGCATCCGAACCCTTTGTAGATGGCATCCTGCCACCAAATCAGGAATGATCATAAGATGAAAAAACCCCAGACACACTCCCAGGCCTTTTCCTGGAAATACTGGAAGTGTTTTCATCAGATACCTGAGGATTCTATTTTACACGCTAGCAAAACTTGTATAGCTTGTCATGCCAATTAACTATTACTGAACTGAATTATGTATGCAGCCCAAAGGCATTTGCTTTTTTTGCTGCAAAGGTGCACTGCAATCCTACCTCTGTGTTTTCTATGTTTATTTGTTTAGAAGAAAAATGGATAGGTTTGTTTGTTTTTTTTTATTATAATGGGCCAGATTATGCCCTTAAGCACACCAGTAATTCCAGTAATCTCCACTGACTTTTATTCTACCTTGGGGCAATTTAAACAAGTCACCACAAAGGATTATTTTATATTACTTATTACTACCCACAGCCCTAGTAGAATATCTTCACAATATGTATCTTCAAGGTGCAACAAAACATCTTTTAAACTCAATGCACAATCCTCGTACTCACAGATCTTAATTTCCAAATCTAGAGCTACCACTTTAACCTGTTGACATTTATCTGTCCAGTGCATTGCACCTTTTAAAATTTTGGACGACTGTGTAAATGGAGCACTTAAAATATGTGCAAAAATTTCTAGTTTTATTTTTGGAGGGATTTTTAAACCCTTTTCAAAAAGAGAAAAAAAAATAGTGATTAAGCAGAAATGTAAAAGGTACCAAGAAAACAAGTGAGTCTCTAGCAATAGCTAACTCTATACACAGAAGTAAATATTAGTAACTTTATGAAAATGGTGAAAATTACAACTTCCTGAAAACAGAAGGCATAATGGGGCTATGCTTGTTGCTTTCTTTAATCCATTATGCACCTTGGTATTAGTTTGAAATTTAACCTATATTCTGTTTAGCCAGCCATGTACAAAATCTGCTAGAGAATGTAATGAAACAATGCAATTAACACATCATTGTATTTTTAAAACTGATATGCTAAAAACATCAGCCACCACCACTGTAACAGGAAGACTTACACTTAGTGATTCATCTGTTTCTGGAGTTTCTGATGTGCCACTGTCATAGTTAGCTAGCTGAGCTATTTCTGAAAACAACAAAGGACAGAAACTTCGTTTTAGAATACATATAGCAAACAGAAGCAAGTGCCAAACAAAAACATGAAAAAGTCACTTCTCTGGAACAGAGAATTAACAAGTGTTCTATTATCTATATTAGTGATTGAATGACCTTTAAAATTCAGTTAAGTCCTCCAGTTTAGGAGGATAATTCCCTTTTGGAAATTCTGACCAGTTGTCCAATGCCTTTATGAATCCTTCTGTGACAGAAATGAAGCTGCTATGTAATCATATTATGAATACTGAGATGTAACAACTTTATGAATCCTGTATGTGCCTGGGGCAGCGAGAAGAAGTTACTGTATACTGGGGTTACAAAACTTCCCTGTCAGAATGTATTGATCTAGCAGGAGAGGGCTGTGGGAACACCATACAAGGAAGCAACACAAAGGCTTCCTAAATACGATCATTTCAGTAGACACTTGAAAGACAATGGGGCAAACTGTTGGCTTAAAAGATCCTGTATCCTGTTTCAGGTATGTTGTAAACCTTGTTTTGCCAGAGCTGGGAGTTACCAGATCTAAGGGATAAAATAATTAAAAAGTGATTCCTGTGAAGGGAGGTCCAGAGACAGTTAGTGAGCTCCAACAAAGACAAGCTGACACAGATGCACTGGGAAGAGCACAGGAAGCTAGTCCTACTAGGGGCCCTATGTGGAAAATGTTAACCACCTAGTAAACTAGACACTCACATGGTGTGTTTGATTGTTTTTAAGATATGTTTGCTCTGTAATACTTGTGCTCTTGTATCAAAGTAAATGATACTTTGCTTTAATGATGCTGGTTGGTCATTGATCACCACTGTCATTGCCCCTGAAGGAACAGATCTGCAGGGTCTGAGCCTAAGTTGGACCTGCTGAGGCAATCACGGTTAATCCAAACCTGAAGAAAAGTTCTGTGTAAGCTTGAAAACTTGTCTCACCAACAGAAGTTGGTCCAATAAAAGACATTACCTCACACACCTTCTCTCTCTAATATCCATCTTAACGGTTTCTACCATGAAAGATGATGGAGAAAAATATACTGAATAATCAAATAGCTCATCTTAGCTTTCACTATCCTGCAGAAATAGAGGTTACTTATCTGTAACTGGCGGTTCTTCAAGATACGTGTCCCCCCTCCCGCCTCGTCCGTATTCCACATGCTGGTATGTATGTACACCATGCGCCTGAGACTGGAGATTTCTAGCAAGCAGCGCCCATTGGTCTGTGCCATTGCCCTCCTTGTGCTCTGAAACAAGGGGCAGTGCGGACCACTGCCAACCCACTTCCTCCTCTTACCGCAAATCAGTTAAGATCAAAATAGAGGGGAAGGAGCACTAGTAGTGGAATACAGATAGGGAACAAACACCTCAAAGAACTTCCAGTTATAAATAAGTAACCTCCATTTCTTCTGAGTGTTGGCTTCTATGTATATTCCACATGTGACTGACTGGTTGGCAGAAGTCAAACGGGGGTTGCAGGGATGCAGCTGATATAGATGTCTGTAAAACTGCTGTTCCAACTGTTGCCTCTGCACAAGAGGCCTACACTGAGGCGTAATGTTTCATGAAGG